>NW_027286069.1:68480512-69055512 GCF_022747635.1 Hetaerina americana | reverse complement strand
AATAAGACAGAATAAGAAAGGAGAAGATGGTGCATAAAAAAGGAGATGGAAGAGTAGGGACGCGTGTGGGTGGATTCAGATTGAATGATAAAAATGGTAGGGGGCGCTGGTTGAGGGAAGGTGGGACAGGGAGGTGTGGAATGATGGCCGGAGGGGAGGAGAAGATGAGGATACCGAGAAAGAGGGAGGGAGGGAAGGGGAGTAGGGACGAAAGCCGATTTGGCCGACAGGCGGCGTAGGAATGCGGGGAGGAAGGAAATATTTAGTGGGGATCGGGTACATGGGAAGGGGAAGAGGAAGCTCTGTTGGATATAAATGAGATGAGAGAGAAGGAAAGGCGAGGAGGTGAATGGGGGAGATGAGGGAGAGAGAGAGGAGGTGAAGGGGGGAAGGAGGAAGTTGCGGAATAAGGGTGGGGACGAAGGACCATGGGGGGGGGGGTGTTTGGACGGAGAGGGCGGAAGGGAGAGAGGGACAAGGGAAGGGAAACAATCTCTTCGAGGCCAAGTGAAAGAGGATTGTCACCCGGGGAAGGATTTTTGCATTGGTCGCTGATTTATCGAATGGATGGGGCAGCTTCCACTTTTAATTTGGCCGATGTTTCCCTGTTTTCTTCTCCCGCTCTATGCTCTAAGAAGTACGGAGTCTCTGTTTCGGTTTTTTCATTCTTCCTTTCCGCTGCCCTCCCCTTTTTCTTACTTCACTCCTCCAGCCAATGCACCAACCACTGTTCTTTCTTGATTAAAGAAGCGAGGACTTTAACCCTGGGTTCAAGAAGGAGAGCTTCCCATTATGAAAGGAAGAAAGAAAGTAGGGAAAAAGTAGGTGCATATGATACTAGACCATGCTTTGTTTTCCACCATCAAGTGGCTGTCCTAATGAAAGTGGGCCACTCTGGTGACTTAATTTAGATCGGAGGAAAAAACTTTATAATTTAAGGAAAGAGGGCTACTTTCACTCGTTTTTCGAGTGAAACATCGTGGAGAGCACAAAATTATTACGACATTCTTATTTTTGCTTGACCTTAAAAAATTCTTGTACATGACCATTATACTGATTAATAACGGCTTCACATTTCGAAGTTATGCTTTAGATACTCATATTATAAAGCTGAAAATAATGTGAATTGTAAATTAAGATCGGAATCACATAAAATCCCGACGATACATTAATATAACAATAATTTTTATCAGAGCTGAAATAGGTTTTCGAGGAAATGTTCTGAAAAAACTAGTTTAAGTTATATTTTAATAATATTTAGATGTCACATGATCACTAAGCTATTAAATAATAACCGATGTGAAAAACATTTAAGTAAATATTTATTCCTAAAGCCGACATGCGAATATTTTACAGCTGATCGGTGAAAAATATTTTACTGCCTAATGTGTGTTAACTTGATTCGAATTGGATGCATAACATGAATAAATGGCTGACTTTTATTTTTTGGCTTAACGCATTTATCTTACCTATTCCTCACCTACAAAACGTTTTTTGGAGCATAGCAAGCTCTTGCTTTCCTTCTTTTTGGGTATCTTTGACCATTTTAGGAACTTGCAAACACTTAAGTTCATAACGTCCGTATTTTGCTAATGCTACACAATTTAAATATCAATTAGAGATAATTTTTTGCTTGCAATCGATCATACAGTTAGTTGAAACAGTTGTATTATCCGTATAAAATCATTATGACACAGTCAAAATTCTTTGAAAAATAAATGCTCTGAAAATCTAAAATTTTGAAAAGATATGCGATGCATTTAAACTAAAGAAGTTTTTATTGGAATGCTTGCAAGGGGTACCATCTTTTCAATAAGTCTTTCAATATATTCCAAAGAAAGACAAAGTCTCCAATTTATATTTTTATGTCCAAGGTATTTCATTCTCACTTTTTCGTTACGGTCTATAGCCGGGGTTTGTCGACTTAAAATTGAAAACATTTTAGAATAATCTTTTTTCAAAAATAAAGTATCTTTATAAAGGTAGGAAGGTAAAGATTAAGAACGTAAGTTCACAAAGTTTCTTATACTCTATATCGGAACCGGTCATAGGTATTCATTGGACATTCTTGTGCAAGAATGTATGCATAAGAAAATTTACGAGCAACTGACAACAAACGACTACGGTCGTTATATCGGGAAAAAATCACCAGCGAACGAGTTATGTCCCTATCTCATTCATGCACGATCCTTGCCTGCTCGAATTCTCTCATTTTATACACAAACCTCTACGACCCCGGCTCCCACCTCAAAGCCCTCTTCCCTGACCCACTGCACTTCCCCTATATCACCTCTTAGGGTCCCTCTTCTTCAGCCTCACCATCTCTCACACAACCTTCCAGCCAACAACCTTCCACTCCGCTCATTGTCAGACCTCTTCACGATTCCGTTCACCCACTCGTCTTCTCAGTGCTCCCATTATTTATTTTATTTCGAGTTTAATATTTTTTCCAACCCTCCCTTCCACTTTAGATCCCCTTTCCTATCCATCTCCCTTCGTTTCCAGCCGGAGGACGAACACTTTTGCCAGCTTACTACTCCCTCCTGAAATCTCATTCTTACTTCTTCTCGCAACACTTTTCTTCCCCCCTTGAGCCCACGCTTCGCCACAGTATATGCAACCCCCATTCCAAACTCACTCGCCATTCTAGCATCCCCGCAGAGACTATACCCATATTTCTCCCCGGCTTGCCGCAAGAAACCTAGTGGCATGCTCACAAGCAACTAAATGCAGCCGGAAAATGCCGCACCCCAGCCTACTTTGTGGCGTCCAGGACAAGTAATCCGAAAAAAAAACTTACAAACTCGACCAACAGTTTAAATTTTCTCAAATATGTACCTGAATGCTCTGTATATCTATCATGAAACTTAATTAGATATAAATGATTTTCAGCGGACGGTTAATACTAGTATTGAAGGTTTCAAGCGATGCTCCTTTCAAATTACCTGGGACACAATAACCAAAATAGTTGGGAAAAATATGATATGGCTTATTTTTTTTTAAATACTGAGTCATAGGGAGAGAGTTCCTGAATTTGGCCTCCTTAATATAGGGCATATTTTTATCACTTATTTCTTCCTCAAGGCTCATAAAAATCGCAATTAGATGTTAACCACTATAACAGATAACTACTTATCAATCACATTATAACCAAAGTGAAAGATGAAATCTGAAATAAGGAGAAAACCATGAAGTATTTGGAGAAATGAAATACTCAAAATTTACGTACACACTAAGCTGTAATCCGCAGGACCATGCAGCGATCAGAACATGAATAAATGCTTTAACTTTTCAATGACCATTAAGACTTTACGTCCACAATCCTCATTCTCTGTCAAATATTCCTCTGTAACATTTTCCTTTTGCATTCTATGTTTATCCCTTTCTATCCATTTTTCTTTTATTCCGTCCGACATCCAAATATTGGTTTTATGCTTGAATTAAAATTTATGTCCTTACTTTTCTCCCTTCTTCCTATACGTTCTTTTCGCATGGCTCTGTATCGTTTTGCTCTCCTTCACCGGTTCCCGACGCTACGCTACCACTTTCCGCATCACTGCTGCCTTTCCTACGGCAAATGCACCCATTCCTTCATTCTTACGATTCTCAGAATCATAACCGTGGCCAACCAATCCTTGAAAAGGCGCCTCTTGAAATAAAAGCACGAATCCAAAATATACAAGAATGGCATAGCGCTCCACTTCCCCCAACTTCCATCATTTTTTACCTTCTTCTCAAACCCTCAACTCCCATCCCCCAGCATTCACTTGTTTTCACCCACAAACTTGCCCTTTCTTTTCTACCCTAGGCCTTTAATGTTAGTTTCATGTACCCGCAAAAACAACATTTATTCCATTGCATCTCGACCCCGTATTTTAAACAATTTTATTTTCGATCAAAAAAGCTTTGAAATACATGTGTGTGAATCTTCATCATATATCTTTCTGCGCGAAAAATCTTTTGCCACATTGTCTTAAGCACTTTATAAATAACATTCTTGCCAACTTTTTTAAGGCACCCTAGTTACTGAGAGGTAGTCGATATTTTCAATGCCTCAATACAAATTGCGAAATGGTTTTAACTTAAACTTAGTCAAAAGAGTACTAAACATGGAAAGATGTCGCATCCGTGTTTCTCCGGTTTGAAAATTCCATGGAAAAGTACATTATACCTTTTCATTTCCTAATGCCACATTTTATTTAAAAGGTTCTCCCATCTTTTTGAATGGAAGATATTGCATTAGGGATTTATGGGAAGTGTAGAGGAAGCAGAGCCTGAGTGATACCGTAAGAACGAACAAGGATATTGAACGGATTGAAGAAACTGCCGGATACAAACCAACCTCCGGAGATTGATGTTTTTCTGGACTGGAAAGGAGAGCGATACAAGCAAAATGGGATGCCATCCCCTTGGTCACACGGCATCACATAACCACCGTATCCTGGAATAATATTCGCGCCTCTTGGCTATACATCAGCAAAGCTTGTTATTCTTCAATCGCATGCCAGGCCGACACTATTCCGATCGCGAAAATTGGCATAAATATGTCACTGCCATTCATGGTGTACTAACCTCCAAAAAATCGAAAATATTAAAATGATTTCGTTGAAATTGTTTTTATATCCTACAAGAAACCATTTGTCACTTTGCGGTGAAGGACTTGAAGTCATGGCTGTGGTAAATACGAATGAAATGATTTTAGACAATAAGCTTTATAAAAAGACCAGGGTCCCTAATTCAAAATATGACTTAAGTTGTGAACGGAACTTTATTTCGCTACTATCATTTATATGTCACAATATGTGCAAAAAATCGGAAATAAAGCAACGCGTGAGTTTATTCCTGTGGTTATGATAGTAAAAAGCCCTAAAATGACTACACAAACGATGAAAATATAGTCAATTTCCAAATTTTGGAGACCAATCATGCTAATGGATCCTTTCTGATACCGAAATTCGAAAACGCCAACGGGAAATGAACTCGATCCCAGGAGAGTGGAAAAAAGACTGAAAATAGAGGGTAATCAAAAGCAATTGAAATGCGGTGGATGTGAGCGGGGTGCTCCCACCGCTCACAAACAACCGCATTCAATCCACTACGCTCAACGCATTTCCCGCACCATCTCGATACCCATTGAAGCAGTCATTCGTGGGGCGGAGTGACAGCGAATCGAGCTCCACACTAAGAGCTCAAAACTATGCAGGCTTGTAGTTAAGCCACGAGGTAGTTGAATGACTGAGATATTCATATTTTTAGCGTTTCCTCTGGCGGAAGGGAAGAAGAAAGTCGGGCGAGGGATGACGGATGACTCACCAAAAGAAATATATACGTAAATAGCCACCTTACCTTCACCCCGGTGCCCTATAAAGTTAAAACCAGGGGCATCTCAGAAATTTCAATCGCACAACGTAGTACTGGTCGCGTAATAAGGCTCGGAATATGCAGTCTCCTGGCGGAGCGGTCGGCCTATCCGGCGCCGCGAAAGTCGACCGGGACAGAGAGAGAGAGAGGGAGAGTGGGGGGAGGAGGCGGTCGAGGGTGAAAACGAGATGGGGCGGGGGAAGGGTGGGTAGGATAGTTTGTGTGTGCATGCGTGGTGGGGAGGGAGCATGAAGGATATTCGTGGTTAAGGGATTCCGAAAGCCAAACCCGCTGCCACCGCTATCTCTATTCAACCACCCCCATTCTCGCTGCGCCGATGCCCCTTTCTCGTCCCTCCTTCGACCCCGCTCTCTCTCTCTCCGTACACACACCCACACGAGCACACACATAGAGCCCTTCGACGACCAAACCCTTCGGTCCCCTCAACCCTTCCCACCTTCCTCGACCTCCCCTTTAAATCCCTCCTCCCGCCCCTTTTTCCTCCTAGGATATGCTAAGCGATTCTCTGCTGCCGGATCGAGCATACAGAAACGCCCCAACCTCCCTTCTATCCTACCCCATCCTAACCTCCCACCACCCTATCCATCCCCCGCCTACTCCCGCCCCAGGCCACCCGCCGTATGACAGCTCGACTTGACTGATGGAGCCAATCGCTGCGGAGCGAATGCCGTCCCCGCTCCACCCAACCCGCATTTTCCAGGCTCTTAGAGGCCATCGATCGCGGGATGGGCTACGACTCCGGTCGGAGTGAAAAAATAAAGGAACGGGAAATGAGTGTCCATTTGAATTTGACTACATCTTAATATAGCGCGCTTTTGCGTCCATTCACGTTGTGCACTTGACGCTATTGAGAAAAAAAGGTGACTAAAAGTTATTGCATACCGTTGGTGCATTGGAACTTTCCTGGGAGTGCTGTGAACATATTCTGAAGGCATTGCTTTGAATGCGGATTCATTTATCACCTACCTATAGCAAAATTAAACTGAAGAATTGTGTATCGCCCTAAATTTCCAAAAACGTTTAAAAGTATATTTCCCTTAAAGGATACGGACGCTGTAATAGAGTGCTGGGTTAAATCACATTGTGTGGAATTACGAAATCATCGGGAACAGGAAGCAAAAGAATTTCTACCTCAAGAGCAAGTTTTATTTTTAGGCGGAAAAAACGTCAGCATCCAGCAAGAATTCACCTAGTCGGATGGATTTATTAGGAATTCAAAGTTTCCACTTTTAATTTTGCAGATATTTTAATGAATATTGATAACAGCAATTTTGAAGGCAACAAAAATATGCTAAAAGTTAAATAGGTTTTGGCATAATCAAGAATATACTTTACCATTCTCTATGGCAGTGACTGAGGTCATACATAAACCCTGCTAAAAAAGGCTAGCAAAGGTCAAAGAGTTTAAGATTTTCTTACTTGTGTGAAAATTAAAACTTTATGTTGAGGAAACAGATTCCTGGGCCATTCATTAAATGTTATTAAGAAAATTATTCAGAGTATGTTTTCATGTGACATTTTAAAGGAATATAAATGTGCCATTGAAAGATGTACCATTGAAAAGGGATATACAACGATTCTGAAGAAACGAACATGATTCATTACAAATTTCTCTTTTGATGAGCTAATTGGGAAACTCCTTCATGCCAAAGATTATTTACAGATTCTATCCCAAAAGATGCAAGGCATGTATTTATTTGTCAATACCCTTTTCGGAGTTCTTGTTGATGACTTTATACTCATACAAATTAACAGGTCTCAGGTTCCTCGCAAGGTACCTTTTCCTATCAAAATAAAGTTTTTTTCAAAATAAAAGTGCCAAATATAAAGAAGTCGATGTTGTCGCCTTATTTTAGTAACTTTAAATAAACTAAGCCTTAATATTTTTTTTAACTATTCCTTTAAAATGAACAGGTATTAATTAAATTTGCAGGGGGAATTGTAAGTACTTTACCACTCTTATCTGAATAATATTAATAGAATATTTTAAAAAGAGGATCTTGGCCGAATGGTGCAAAAATAAACACTTTAATAAATTAAGGATTAATTTATTTCCGAAGATGATTTAGAAACCTGAGAACTACAGTGCTGCCTAGAAAGTTAGTGATCAATTACCGTGTGTTGCTCCATCTTAATATACCCACAAAGAGGAATTATACTAAATTTAAAGGGTGGTAATATTTCAAACAGAAGAAAAAGGCTTTGGTAAATTTTGTTTGGACGTAATATTGTTCATATGCGGGGATTTTTGATGCATGAATGCAAAACAAAGCGCAATGAACAATATTTGCGAGAAAAAGTATTTCGGTCAAACCGAAAAAGTTTTAGTCCTTTAAAAAAATACCTATACTTTCTTTTTATTAAATAACAATTCCATGAGCCATCAGGAGAGAACGAATAACATTTAAATTTTATTCTTTTCCAACAACCGCATGTTTTGCTATTTTAGGGTAAATGTAAAATCTATCATAAAAGGACCTCTATTTAAAACCGCAGTAGTATCAGTAGTGGTACAATATTACAAAGCATGGTACGAACGATGTTTCCAACTAATTTTCCAATATCGTACGATCATTGGCATTTATAATTTTTCCAAGCGTTATATTGAGTGGCGTAATACTATATTTCCAGTATTTAAAAAGTTTAAAAAATTCAATTAATTTTGTAATTGCATTCTTTTTACTCACTCATCCTCAACTGACTCTCCAGTTTTCATATCTTCTAATTTTACAGTTAATGCTTTTATAAAACTATCTAACTTGTGTTGTTTCATTTTCTCCGCTATTCCTATGATTGTATTTATTTTACGATTTAAATCCGAGTAAATAGCTACTTTTCCCTTTTATAATAACCATTTTTCCTCAAATGTCATTTATATTACTATAAAATTAACATTTTAAAATTATCATTTGAGCATTAACTTAATTTACATTGCAACTTACTCATATATTGATTAATGTGTCTTTTTGGCTTTATCCAAGTTTATTTAACAATTACTTATTTATCCGATCCGATCCGAATTTATCCAGCAATTACAGTGCTTAGTCTTGAACAATAACCATGAACTCAGTAATCAACCCGAAGGTCGGTTTGATAGGTGATGGTAGAGTTCACCCAGTACTAAGCCCGACGGCGTGTGAAATTCACACATTAGGGTAGGGGGGCCAGTTCCTTTCCCTGTGCTGGTTATGGTTTCCCATGAAGGTCTGGTACCCAAAAAATCACTTAGCTCGGGGGGAGCTGCAGGTGCCCAGAGACTTAGGAATGGAACCTGGGACCCTCCGGTCAGTATTCCAACGCTCTACCCCCTGGACTACCAAGACGCACTCTTAAAGAGAAACTCAATAGAAAATGCCATCGTGGTTTCACTGATGAATACTAACAAAGTATTAGTGTTAGAATTAAAATTACAGACTAATAACAGGTTACACATTACATGTACTCCTAATGCTGGAAAAGTGAAAAAAAATGATTTTCATGAAAAATTTTATTATGAATGGTGAGATGCGCAATTGCAAATTTTGGCTCCTTTTACTTTATTTTTTCCATAAAGAACGTTATTCAATCATTATATGATGATCCTGTGGATTCCCCTCCGTGAAAGCAATACTTTCCTCACTTGGAATTTCAAATGAATAAGAAATAATTCACGCATACCTTAAATGTTTCTATTGTAGGGACATTTTGGCATTAAAACCACTACTGGAAATCTTCGTAGAGAATTTACTCCTGTTTTATAGCCACTCTTGCTATATTCTCATAGCCATAAAATTGAATTCAAGCTTAAGTGAACGTTTAACGAAACCTTTTTCAAAAACAATAACCACCATCCGAGTAAATTTTACTTATGATATATGATACTGTTGTATTAACCTTTAAAGATATCTCAAATTGCCAATAAGTTGGAGCGGATGAAAGACTTTCCTGGTAAATGATGAATAGATTAATGTTTTCAAGCATATGAGGGACAAAATGTAATTAAAACGATTTTGATGATAAACATAGGATACAACGTTTTAAATTAATTTCCTCGTCCTTCGGCATAGACTTCAACATTTCGGCGACTATTTTCCCTTTTCTCTCCCACTGATATTCAACACAAATCTTCATTCTCTTTTCAATTCTTTCTTCCCCTTCTCCACAGATATGGAATCAAATTTTGCCCGCCCACAAATATTACCCTTCATCATATCCTTCTCTACATTTGAGTTGGTCCAAGATCTCTTCGATAATAATTCCGTCTGCTATTTCGACGACGCTCATTCTCTCCAATACCTCCCATACATTCTTTCCTCTCCCTTGTAAAACTTTCCCATATCTGTTATCTTCTGCTCCATTTTCCACCTCCTGACCGGACCCATTTGTTCTTCAGCCCATACCTGCTTTGCGCGCATCGTTCTCCTTTCGGCACATTGCTCCCTTTTTGGCACCTTCCCCTCTTGCTGTCCTCCCTTACGTAGAGTCTTCTTCGTTTCCGCTTCGGAAATATCACAGCTCGGAAAGCGGAAGGAGTAGTCGGTTGTATCCCTCATTTTTACCGCTCTCATTATTCTCTGATAAGTCCTAGGTAACGAGCGTCTCGACATGACCTTTCCTTTCAAGGCATTCGCTTACTTTGCCTGCATCATTTTATAATATTATCTCGGCCATTATGAATTTAATTTGTTTGAAAGAAAAGGTGAGAGATTAAAGCTAAAATTCTTGAGGTCAAAGTTAAAATAAACACAAAGTTCATCCAGAAAATATCAATTTAAAAGACCCCTATGTGTAGCAGATTGCCCAATTAATGGTTAACAGCCAAAGATTTTTTTTATTAAAGTGCTGTAGAGGCAGTTCGCCTCTGGCGTACCCTTGTATAGTGTTTAGAAAAATCTCCTGTATTGATATGATGTTATCAACTTGCCATCCACCTCTGTTGAATGTTATTCATCGGTAATCGAATATTTATAAGAGACCGAAGTAAAACATGCTTCGTTCACTTAAGAGGGGAATGGAACACAGGAATAGAGTAATTGAAGACAAGTATATGGAGGTCTATTTGAATTTATGAATTTCAAGTTACAGCACACCCATTGACAAAAGTCATCTCATAAAATATAACTACAATGGGCACTATTTCACCCAACTACCTACCAGCGATAAGTTCCATAACAGTCACTCTGATTCATTAGAGCAATATGTCAACATCGTTTCAATCTATTGTAGATATTACACAACGTAGCCCATTTCAATACTGATACTGGAATAATTTCCCCCTTTCTTTGTGAGGACCCCGCTCTCTATTAACTCCTTCTGTAGGTCACAGCCTTTTCTGGCTAACTTACCTCCTCCCCCGACAAATTCACCTCTTCTCCCGCCACTCCTCCCCAACTCCTTCTTCTTATTTTTCCTTCCCTCTTTTCATCATTTCACCCCATTCCACGACGGCGCATCGAAAAAATCGCCCCTGCAACAGAAAGAGATGGAAGGTGGGGGATGGATTCTTGTAAGGTAGCTTGGCGAGCCGAGGAACAGGAAAATGAAGGAGAGATGAAGAATAAAAATCTCTGGCATATTGCCAGCCGCATCCTATTTGGAGTACCGCAAAAGCTCTTTTTACTATGACCTTCATAAAAGCGTCTCCGGAGAGAGAGAAAGAGAGAAAAAAAGAAGACTACCATCTAATATTTATGGCATTATTTATGAAGCTCCAAACTATCTCCTTTACCACGACTCTTCACCCCCCTTTCCTTCGACAACAGCCCCCGGCCCTTTTGCGAATCTCTATCATCTCCTCATGTCGTAGAGCTAACCGCAATCCAGTCGAATCCTCTCACTTGCATTTTCTTTACGCTATGGAAACTGCATGCCGCTGTGATGCATCTCAACTTTACCATTCAATTTGTTCGTCGTATCTTCCACGCGGTTATTCTTTTCAAAGTCAGTTCTTGGAGAAAAAGCTCATCCAAAAGGCCTAAATAACATATACAAAAATAACTATTGAGGTAACGCATAAATTATGGCATTCCTTTACTTATCGAAATATATTTTTATTAAAATAATAATAAAAACTGATTAAGTAATTTTAAAAATGTATGCTACAAAAAACAGGACACAAGAAATGTTTTCAAGTTTGGGGCAAAATGGCTGACGCACTGCTGCTATATTGGAAATTATCAGTAAGTACATAACATATGGGTTCCAATTGGTCATCCTTATTCCTATCCACGCGCAATATTACGCTGGCACATGTAAAAGTCGATTTCATATACCAGACGTTTAGGTATTCCCGCTCTAGCATCTATAATTAAAACTACTAAAATATGAAATAAATTATTAGAAATTTTCATCGTTACAAATTATGCTAAATCATATGATATGATACAAAATGCTGTAAAATTATATTCATCACCTGTTACAAGATTCTCCAAAGGCAAATGGATTTGATTACAATGACAAGTAATACTTTATATCCCTTAAGAAACTACGGCAACTATAAAAAGTAATTAGTTCCTCCGCTAGGCTCTCTAATCGTTTGCCATTAGCGTTTCTACACATAAGAAGTGTGCAACGTGTTTTATTAAATAGTAAATTGATTAAGAGAATGAAATTATTTAGATGAAGACATTTTTCCTAATTTGCGTAATAGCCACAACAGCGCCCCTTCCAGGTCAAAAACTGCAGTTTTGAAAAAAATTCCAGTGACGGATTCTTCTCCTCCCTCCTCGACAAGTGGATTACTCGTCTTCACATAAACGAGCACAGGCATTAAAAGGGCAGACACAAGCGTTAGTCACATCGTGACCATCGTGAATTTTCCCTTGGCCGTCTGAGTGAATATGGATGCAAGCATAACGTAAGTTTCATTCAATAGGCCATTGGATCCATTCACCAAAAATACTCCCAATTGATTCAGATATACTTTCAAAGCAAAACACGAATACATTTGATTGGTAATGAAAGTTTGTACATGCTATAGATAGGGAAAGACATTTTTCAAAGGAAACTCAGAAGAGTATCAGTTTCTGCCATGGGTGAATACATCTCATATAAGCCGTAACGTTTGTAGTGCGGTGCGGTATATTAGAAATATTGATAATCGTTCGAATAAACGTACAATGAGAGAAAAATAATCCAAATTTTTATTAAATACAAAAAACTAAGTACTATAAGCTGACTGTTGTTACTCATTGATAAAGTATTTTCAAAAGTTTCTCTTCAGGCACCACTGAGTGCCATTTCATCGAAAAACCGCCAATTCTAGAGATTGAGCCCGGACAATGAAACAATTGTAAAAAACATTCGTGGTGCGTTTTGACACCAAAGGGTCAGATGGTACAAAGAAAATTGCCAAGCATGAAATAAACGCGTGCATACGTGCCGCAGTGATAAACGATGGAGTTTCAAAACTCTAAACCCTTTCCTGCAAAACCAAGAGAAGTTATTTTTCCACCTTCCAACAATGGATAACAGAGAATGAATTTATGAAACCTTCGTATCGTACGGTGAAAGGAAGGCGGAGAAAGGTGGCTTTGTGCGTTTTTTGAAATTCGATTTTAAAATTGCCTTTCGGGGACACATCTAGGGTTATACCCCCGGTTATCTTCCCTTTCGCTCTGTTCCTTTTTTTTACCGCGGTATACTTGTTTTTTTTCGCACGTCACCCCATCACCACACTTCCGGCCCAGTAACTCGGTTATCAATTACTATGGGCAAGCCCTCCCTCTCTCCCCAAAAATCTCCGCACCCCTTCCACACCTCCGCCTTCTATGGCACCTCACCTTCCCTTTCCGCACAATGCATCCGTCGCTACTCCTTCACGTTTCCCCCCCCTTCCACTCCCGTAACCTTCGCTCCCGGCCTGCTTTTGTTTTTTTATATTTTTCCAGAGCTTTCGAAACCCGCGAAATAGCGATTGATTAATGAAAATCGTAAATATTTTCTGTCTCGAGTAACGGTTCAATTTAATGGACCACTAGATCTCCGTGGCCACCCCTTCCTCTACCCGTTCCCTCCGACCAGCTCCTGTCCTGCCCACCTCCCTGACTCTGCCAGTTCGCACCCCCCCCCTTCCCAGACCTCACCGACCTATTTCCATCCCATCCACCTCCGGGCATCGTTTCCCAGAGGCACCCTCCACTCACACACACACACGAACACGAAGCCACTCAGCCACCCCCTTCCCCGCGCCTCATACTGGGAAAATCCATTCACACGGACATTTTGATAGACCGTAAAATGGTAATCGGGATTAATATTTTTTCCTCCGCCATTCCACCGCGCGCGGGCGCGCCTGGCGATGCTTGGTAGGTGGGTTGCGCTCCCTCGGATTTACGCTCATCCCAGCACGCAATGAACGCGCAAGAATGGAGGAGTCAAATATTCACCTGCGTCCGCAGACTGGAAAAAGGGTGTATTTTACTTCCCAATTCCGTGTCTTTGCTTGTCATTAATTTCGAAGAAAGGGCCATCTTCATGCAAAGAGGCCTGAGATCTGGGGGTGGTGACGGGGAAAGGGAATCTGGCGATTGTAAACGGCGTGTCCATCCATCGCCCCATACGCCCCACCCTCACTTTCGACCCTAGGATATAAATGGATGGATTAGCACCTCTTTAATCTTCCTTTTAATCCTTCCGCGTTAACCCCGGAGGGCATCCATTGGGAAGTTGATAAATCCTCCCTCTGTTCCCAGTCCCCTCATTTTCGGTCTGGGAAAAGTTCGACTGACCGCTTGCCTCACTTCTCCCCTTAGAGTTCCCCCATTACACAACCGGCAGATAATGGAGTAACGTGCATTCATCAGAGAATAAATGAGCATCAATGACAGAGAAGCCCCATCATACAACCTTAAAAACAAGGCACTCGATAATTACAGCTCTTGTACCACCCCTCTGTGCTAAAAATGTGCCGGCCACTACCAATTAGGTTTAATTTCGTGTAAATGGATAATGGAAATTTTTTTACGAGAGCAATTGACCAATAATTTTAGAAATTACCACTCCGTTTAGTGCGTTTTATCGTCATTAAGGCAATAAACCCTCAAAATACAATGGGAAAACCACCGAAGTATTAAAAGAAAAGCATTAATCGCCTAATGTACTCTAGTCCCGTTGAAAGAATAAAAGTAATAGACACATTTTTTTGGTCACTTTTTTATTAAACCAATAAATGAGCTGAAAATAAAGAATAATTTTCATACAAATGCAATGTTGTTCGCTCGGATAACTAGGAATGAAATTGAATCACATGGTGTTCGCGTCCGCCGCTTGGGAAATGACCACATCCAAATTATGTGATTCATTAAATTTCTCTTCCTTTTCCCTTACGTAGCGCTTTTGCGCATTCCCTTTCAAGCTTCTGCCATTTTTTTAATTCACCGCTTTCTCTTCGTGAGCCATTTGATTCTTCTCCATCATTGTCCCGCCCTCCCTTCCTCCTTTAGCTTCTTCCCTACAAAGTGCTTTCTTGGAGATAAGGCGATCGGTCAGACCGCAACGCCATTTCCAACCAATTATACCCGCTTCGACGAATTGCAATCCCCAGACTCGGCAGCTTTCTTGTATTTACGGCTGGCTCCGTCTCTCTCTCATTCTATCTCGGTCCACTTCTCTTCCGCGCTCTTCCTTCTGATCACATTCCTAACATTTCCTCGTTTCCACATTTGGCCCTTAAATTTCTCTGTCTTCCTGTTTTTCTTCGCCTTTCGTTTCTCTTTCGAGCTCTTTCTGTCCTAAACCAGGATTAGATCCACATATTTCTAACCCCTGGAACTGCTTCTTCCCTACCAATCAGCAGCAATAAATTATATTAACCGCATTAAGCATGAATCTTCTCATCAAACTAGTTTACGTTAGCCCTAACTTTTAGATGCATTTATTACTCTCTTGAATGAATGTTCAAGTCTTCCAGTCTCCATACTTATAGCTCGCAATGCACAGAATACAAGGGTGAGTGAGGATCATAAAGAGATGAAAGTTGAATGAAATAGAGCGAAAGAAAGATATTCAGGAAAAAATTGGAATTTATCTAACTACAGCCTCCTGTGAAAAAGCGCACATTGGCTAAGATGACGAAATATGTATCGCAAAAAAGGTTGGGGAATAAAACTTACCGAGCTGCCACTAAACATTTTTTTCTGCCACCGAAGGGATTTTTTTAAATGGGATACAAAAACGATAGAGCCGCAGGAAAAATTTTGCGCAAGCAGCGGGAATGATTCCTTTAAGTTTGGTTCGTCGGCTGCCTACGCTTTCTAGCAGAATTCCATACAAATCCACGAAGGTAAATTCAAGTGTCTTCTAATTAAGCAAAGAGTAGTCGGGTATATTTCAACTCAGAACCATTCGTATTACTCATAATCACAATCAAAATACATAAATTTTTAAAAGAATGGTTCCATCCATGATAAGAGAAATACTCCATTTTGCAGTGTCGGCAGTGTTATAACCTCGTGCAATCATTTTTCACGAAACTTTTACAATGATACTGCATTCTATACAGCCATTCATAAAGCTAGATAATGCTTGCGTTAAGTCACGAATGTCTGAAGTAATAAAGCGTTATGTGCTCCAATAATCTATCTGAAAAAACTTGGTGTAAATCATTATGGGATGCGAACTGAGGTCTTATGTTTTGTACGCATGAATCAGATTGCCTCTTAAAGTCCCTGTAATATATAATATTTACTTTGCAATAACAGCACCTACGTATGTGGCGACGAAGATGGGAAAATCGAAAAAAACATAATTTGATGAGACATGAACGTGAGTAGTTCAACCAGAAACGGAAAAGATATTTCCTCGATGTTAAGTCAAAGAAGAAAAAAGAGAGATAAGGACGGAAACAGGGAATTCCTAATGGCATCCCATCTTATTGCGAAGGCAAACCCCGTCAGGAATGACAAAAACAGTAAGGTTCACTTAATCCCATTACTTTCTCGCACCAGATCTCAATGAACACTGCCACATAGTCCGTTAACTCAGAGTTTGTAAGGTTATAAAGGGGTTATATTTGGTCTTTAAGTATTTAATCAAACCACTAGAAACAATTATGGAACTATTAGATGCCCTGGGCTATCTTGCGAGATTGCGCGGATGATATAGTTCTTTCTTCAGAGATTGAAATCAAAAATAGTGGATACCAAAAATTTGATGAAAATAAATATTCTATCTTTTGTAAGAGAATAATGTCCTACCCTGGTCTAGATAGTACACACACCCCTTTCTATCTTTCTCTTTCTTTCAATAATAATAATATATTTTTTCATAAAATATTTCTTTTTACACTCTCAAGATAAAACAAATTGCCCTGCCTTAATATCTCCCCGATCCTAGAGATGGTTTTAAATGCGGTAACCACGTCCAACACCACGGGATGGGTAATCATAACCTGTGAACTCACTTCTTATTCATGTAGCAAGTATGTCAATTTTGCGCTGCCGAAAAGAATGCACACGATGTTTGGTTAGAACTTCATCAAGTATGTATACCACGATTGGAATAGGCTAGCACAAGACGTCTTATCAGGAGTTGCCCTGGCGACATGACCATCCACTTGACAAACTATCCTCTTCTCGGTCATTTATCCTGCGGCTATTAGAGTCCCTGTCGTCATGCCCTTCACCTTATGTCAGTCATGTTCGTGCGACTAATGGCAAAAATACTTTAGATTAATTATGACCTTTTATTGGTGTTCGGACAAACTCTCAGCTTAAGTTTTCGTCCTGGGGAACTTAAAAAGGCAAAAGTTAGCTATTATTTGAAAGCATATCCATTTTTTGATAGAAACTTCACTGTAAAGAATATATGCACTAATATAGAATAGCTCTCTGTATTTCCAGCATCCGTACGTCTGCGTTCAGCGATAGAAAGGATGCATCACAGTTAACTTTGAAAAGAGCTTTGGTGCATATGATCAGATTTTTCCACTACTCTCCAAGAAATTGCAACCCCTTAAGAGCCAGTGTCCTGTCGATCTGATGTCTATAGAGTTGGCAAATTCTCAACCTGCACCGAAACACACTATTGCAAAGGCACTTGAAGTCCACCATTTCTCAGTCGACTCAATTTTCTTAAAGATCGACAAAGATAGATAAAAGCGATGAATATTATTTTAATGAAGGCCTCTCTTAAATATTTTAACGTTAAATTCACCCAGGTCGAAGTTTGCAAGCGATTGGATGTGATTTCCTTTGCCTAAGGCTTAAAAGGTTTTTAAAAAATCAAGGAAGTGGAAAATTAAGAATTTTGGTCTTACCGAAAAGGTTTGAAATGTTGAAAAATATTTACAGCCTGTATTCCATCTATTATCCTTACGCTTAATTCTAAAATACATGGGGAAAGTTATTTTTGAAGTCAATATCAAGGTGAAAGATGTTTTTTCCGCGTAATAGTTTAAATTCTTCCTTGGTACCTGGAAACCTTGTTTCTATGTGTAAGACTTTCCCCCATCAGTATAAAACAAATTTTTTGACTCATGCACAAGGAAGAGAGACCTAAGGTGTAACCGCAGCATGTCTCTACTTCATCAGGAGAGGTACTAAAGAAACATAAAAGAGGACATAGTTGAAGAAATTGCCTTCATAAACACAAAGCCAATACGATTCTCGCTCCGTTCGAACTGTATACTATACTTGCCAATTTGAAAGACAGAGTGCGTTCTCCATATTGGTAAAAGGCGCTCAATACAGGGTAAACCGAATTGGCTGACATCTACAAACTTTGCTATTACAACGATTTACACAATTACAATGTCTGACGGCAAGCGACTAGGTTGACTATCATGAATGAACTACAGTCTATTGATATGATAAATTGCACTGCAGACCGATGAAACTTATATACATAGCTATAAGTAAGCAGCTGGACTTTGTCTCTTCAGATCTTAACTTTGATTGCACTTAGGGCATACTTTATTCCGTGACATTTGAATTGTAACAATTAAGTCATCTGAAAATGCACATATTTCAGTGGTGGTTCACAAAATCACTTCAAAATAAAGTACATCAAATCCATACACCTATTATTCGGAATTCCCCATTTGAGATCTAAATCGTTTTGCACTTAGTAACCACATTTTTTTCCCAAGGGTTATAATTTTGAGAACAGACCATTGTTTTGGCTAAACCAGGGGTAATTTAGTGGCCGCATTTTATTCTGTAAAATGGGAATCCAAATTTTCTTTCGCTTCCCGTAATTTTTTTTTGCGGTTGAAGTATTATTTGTGGATTTTTTGTTTCATTTTTTTGTCCACCATTGTCTACATTTCTGTTGGAATTCAACGTTACCAGATACTCCGTTGGTCACTATTCATCGTAATGATGACCTCCTTTAGCGTCGTTGGGTCATTTTTTTCCATTTAATAGTTTTATTGATTGAAGTGACCTGATAATTGCGTTTTAATTTGTACATGAAATTTGAGGATTTTTAAAGTGGATTTGGTTCCTAAGAGACGGCATTAAGACTGAGAAAAATAGCAGCTAAAAGAAGCATAAAAATATAATAATGTTATTAATTACTTGACAGAGCATCATAATTTGTATCAAGAAAAAACTTTGTCCCTAAAATGAATTTTATTCCAACTAACTCATTCAAAATATTTTAAATAAATGATATTTGAACTATATCATCTCTCTGGGACCACAAACATATCAAACAAAAGACATATATTAGGCAAGTTTTAAGCCAGTGCAGGTTGATAAACTTTGATATTTAAGGAAAATTAAAATCCATTGATCGATCCTAAACTTAACGTGATTGAAAATCATTCACATTTTCAAAATAAAACTTCTTCTTCAAATTTCAAATGCAAATGCAAAACAGAGGAATTTGAAAACATTTATGGCATAGATAAACTTGTTTATTATTAATTACCATTGATCCCAGGTTTTGACAAAAGAAATAAATCTACATAATCTTTTCAAAAAAAAAATTAATTCATCGTTCGTACTCGCTCAAATTCATATTCAATCAGTCATCATCATTCAAAGTCCAAATCCAATGTTATGCAAATTTTTTAGCCGTTAAAACTCAAGTGAATGAAATTTACAGCAAAAATTTCATTAATAGGAAACACAGGCTAAATTTTTACTGAAGATTCATTCATATTCAAGCATTTCACATATTTCTTCCAAATGAAATCCCCACGCTTATGTATTTTTTCAAACATCCGATGAAATTGGAGTAAATATTTATTTTAGTTATCCTTGACTTCCCCTTACTCCGTTTTCAGTGGGATATTTTTCCATTCACTCAATCATAAGTATTACTGAAGAAGAAAATAATCCCGACTAACTTGTGCTACATATTTGTTGCGTAAATTGCTTCTCTCTTTGCTAACTTATTTTGTTTCCAAGATAAAATAAACTTGAGTTTTACAACTCCCAGTTACGCCGTTTACGATTCTGCTAGAGAGGAGAGAGTATACTTAAAGCTGAATTTTTTTTTCCAAGTAGAGGATCGAATGTCATATCAAGAAAAATACATACCGGTGCATCACTCTATTTACCTTTGTCATTTACGCACATCCTATTCTGCCAGTAATGATATCTCTGCCAAACTCACTTTCTCTCGCCTCAACCCTTAAAATATCCTCCCGCACATTACCTCATCCTTCCTATTGTACTCTTAACAGCCGGTATATTCTCATTGCTACTCTACATATATGGCAATATTCCTGAAACGAGTTTCATCAATTCATTCCTTTGACGGGTTTTCGTGGGTCTTTCTATTGAGAAGTGTCAATTTTGTTTAGCAGGGGCTTGCTTTTTTGACAATATCGGAAATTAGGAGATATGTACATAAGTAATGAACAAGAATCCCACACTCTTTTTTTCCTTAATTTTTGCTTTTGAAAGCTTTCTATTAAAAATGATTCCACGACGGCCATCATTCCCCATTTAGTCACAACTTTCATTGTCGAATTATAATTAACCGTTTCGAAAAATGGGAAAAATATTTAATTTTCAGTAAACGTGAGGCGGCACTTAAACAAATGGGCACGCATATCTTGAAGTCATTAAAATATAGAGTAAGAACAAAATCATCTTCAGAATGAACATTATCAGTTAAATAATGCCCACTTTCTTGTCCAGTTGTGAAACGTAAACGCAAGTAATTTAATGAAACGAATATTTTGTACATTTTGGAATTTAATTTAGGTGCCACCAGGTAATCTTAATAATAAATCATGATCTCGCACATTAAATAATATAACTTCGGTTTTAAAGGACACCTAAAAGTAAGCCAAACTTTGATTTTTACCGTGATATGGGCCAGAACCTTCTCCAAGAATTAAATTTTTCAATATCGTTAATAAACTATTTTGCATCATATGACAGTATTAATACAATAATAATACAAAGAAATACGTTAAATGTAAAACCTTATTCATAATTAAAAATTTTTGGTTTTAAATATAAAACTATTTCGGCCCCCGTATGACAAAAAAGCATTTAATTTATTCTCTTAATTTATATTTTTATTTATTTTATCTATAAAAGCTTCTCCTATTAAGGAATATCCGGAAATAAAATAAAATAACTGTCAAACAAAATCTGAGCCATCTAGGAAGTATAACCTTAATTTATGGAATATAATTTGTATTAACTCGTATATTTTGCTAAAGGTAAGAGATACTCTTTCAGAGATATATCTTAAGTGGTAAAAATGAATGCACTGATAATAATGTATATAGTATAATGCACTGCATTTTTGAGTCATACTGAGAGTATTCATTCTAGGAAATATGTCGCGACCTGATACTAATATATATTAAGAAAATATATAATGTAATTCATTAAGATTTATTATTCAACTTGATGTGCCCCAACATTAGCAAGCGATTCTTCACGATAAAATATTTTCAAGCAGCGATTTTTGCAATGTCTTTCATTCAAGGGTATTTTTAGATTCTGAACTTTACGAACATCAAGCTGTGGTTCCCCACGTACATACATATGCATCATTTTAATCCTTTACGTGAGCACGAAGAGGAAGGAGGTGGAGGAAGGGGAGGTAGGTGTCGGCAGCAATCTGTTTTTTCGCTCTCTTGATCTTTCTGGCTGGCTGCATCTTCCGACCGCTTTGCGGTCGACTTCGAGGTCTCCCTTTTTGGCGGCCAGCGTGTGCATGTCAGTGAGAGAGTGTGTGTGCATTTGTTTGCGGGATCTCATTCTGTAGATAATCCTGGCGTGAGGCTGGATTAATGGGAATTTCTGCACACAAGATCGCACATCCGTCCTCACTGAAACGATGGGGGATAGTAGACCCTGTCACCCGAAGGTTCTGTTGGTCACAACTTGGGCCTACATTCCCATATCGTGCCCCGTTTTCGTATTGACCATCTCGGTGGTCATAACTTCGTCTCAGTACACACATTTTTTGCCTCGTCGGCCCATTATTTCCCTCGTCCAATCTTTTGTAATATATAATACTCATTCCGCTTATGGTTCTCCTGACGGTGAACTTCGACGTCTCCACCTATTTGACAGATTTGACGATTTATTCATAATATTAACCCCCCTATCAATGCTAAAAAATTAGAACGACGGAAGAAAAACCTCAACGAAGCGTTCCAATTGAATATTCTACTTAAAGACGCTGATTGATCTGCAAAGAACACGGCTCATAACTACAACTACATAAGGGATAAACAATCTCAATAAAACTGAGCTAAAGTTGAACAGGTCAATTTTCTGATGCCAAAAATCATCATACTGCCTTTATTTTACTTAAACTCGTGCTTTTATTATATTTCAATACTCATTTTATGATAAAAGGAATTTAAAAATACCGGTGACCGCTATACTCAAAAGTAAAAAAGTATCATGAAGCATACATCTCATGCATAATAAATTTTGAAAAACCGACAGAAAGTAGTGACTGTAAAAGGTGCAAATACAGTAAAATATCACAAAAGTTAACTGTGATGGTGCATCTATATGACCATCAATTGATTTTAACAAGTATGAACTGTGCACCCGGGATGTATCTTCAGATTTACGAAACTATTACAAAATTTTGAATTATTTCTTATTATACTGATGCAACTTCTTGGGTCGTGTTTTGGTTCTTAAGTGGCAATAATAAATGTCATTAGTGATTAAATTCATCCGAACTGAATGCTTAATAAAAGTTAAAGGATGAAAATAAAATGAATATGTGCATGCAAACTTGTAACTAAATCATATTTGCGAATAAAAAAATTGCAAATAAATTTGCCATCCTATAATAAATATTCTTCCCTAATTTTATTTGACACAATTTTCAGCTAAACTATCAGTCTTTAGCCCACCTTGTGATTTAATTAACGATATCGTATACTCAACTATTTCCTTATGCACTGATAGTTTACGACAACAATTATCATAGACAAAAAGATTTATAATTCATAGTTTGAAATAATTCAGTACACTAGAAATAGATATTACTAAAGTGAAGAAATAGTTATTACTATTTCTAATGCAATAGAAAACTATTACATTAGAAATAGTAGTCACTCTTGATATTTTTTGCATCATTTTTTCCATCTTCCGCAGCCTTTTGGGTCTGTTAAGAAAAACGTCACCTTTTTTCCAACCATGGACGTTGGTGCTGCCACAGGTGCAGCGAGAGACCCCAATATTCAACGGTCTGTCCTCAGGCTAAGTTTTTGGGGTGTAATAATTGCTTGAGTTTGACAGAGGAAGGTAAATATCGCCCTCACATATGAAGGCAGAGGTGAAGTTCTGGGGCCTGAGTGAAAGTGCCATGCGCAGTTAGAATATACCACGACTATTATTTATAAATTTGATATTTATATATTAAAGTGAACTGTTCATTCACAGAACTTATTTTAATTTACTTAAAAATAGTTTAAAATATAAAAATTATTCAATATATAAGAGAAAAGAGAAATAAATATCTCATTATCAACTTTTAGGCTATGATAACTTGAAAGATAAAATACGACTTTGAAAAATCACTTCATACATAATTTTTTCAAATGATTTTAGTGAAATCACCTGAATAGAATGAAGTATTCAATTCAACGGTATATCGATTTGAGTAATAACTTGTAATGTGCATTTTAATGCAGATTATGATGTAATGTTTAGTGCTGTTTTAGGTGGGGCATTTAAATATAATAGAGTTAGGGTATTATATCCATCAAGAACCTACTTTGACCAGTTTTTTAATCTTAGTAATAAATCTACCTCATAAAACACACTATAAAAGTTGCATTTATGTGAATAACTTTTTTTAATGCTGAGCAAGGAGGGGCATTTCAATGTAGTAGAGTTTAGGTATTATACTCATCAAGAACCTACTTTGACCAGTATTTTAGTCTTGGTAACACATCTACCTGGTAAAGCTCACTATACAAATTATATTTAAGTGAATAGCTTTTCAACTAACTTCAATTTTTGGCTATATCTGGGCCAAAATAATCGCTATAAGCTTCTTTGAATCACAGTACCAATTTCCATCTAGTCAATTTACATTATTTATCACAGCCACAATAATACATACAATTCCCGGGACTTTCTTCCGTGTTGAATTAGCCCGTACTTATTACATAATTCAGAAAAGCATATTCATCAAATTTGAAATTATCACTATTTATGATGATATCTTAAAAACGTAATTATTAAAGTTACTTTATGTTTAGAATGCCCGAACGCTTCTAAAATCACTTATGTGCATACTAAAAGGACAACCTTCATATCAAAGCCCTTCTCAATGTAGGAATATCACGGTGGGTGCAAGCAAGCATATAGTTAGAACCTGCATTTCTTACAGTTGCCTCACATGGAGGGTTTCTTCAGAAAACCCAACGTATCGATATAGCAATATCTGAGTTTTGACTTATTTGGACTTTATTTTCTTTCATTTTTTACTGCAAGGTTTCCTCCTTAAATATGTGGATTATTAGAAAGTAAAGTTTGAAAAACAATCTAAATGAAATTTGAAATACAAATCAATACAAATAAATTTTGGACAAATATTTTAAAATTATTCTTTTACTGTATTTATGATATGATAAAGCACCAAGTGCGTGTTTGATAAATACAGTGATTAGGCATTTTTTCCTGAGGATATTTCAGCCGTTAATTTTAAAGACTCCGCTAAATTAAAAAATAATTGTAATTTGATGAGACAAAAATAAACTATCTAATCGTATTTAGGAGCATGATTGTAACAATATTTACAGGGAATTCAAAAATGGGACCAAGTACAATGGGAAACGAAAATGCAGTCTTGTGAAATAGTGGAATTTTGTGTAATTGAAAATGCTTCTCCATTAACTTAAATATTGTTTACCATTTTTTTTTAATTCTCATAAGTGTTGAAAACGTAATCTGTCATCACACTAAGTATTTAAATGCTTACATACGTTACATTAAATTCTCATGAGGTAATTTAGTAAAATAGAAAAAAATAGCTAAAAATATTTCAGTCATGAAGGCAACAAAACCTTTTATATCTATCAATTATGGAGGAAAATGAATTCGTCCCTTACAGCAACTGATATATTAAGATATTTTATATATCATGATTGGTACTTAACCGATTAAAGTAGGCTTTGAATAAACAAGATACATGCTTATCCAGCGTTAAATTTGATTTCCTTGCATTTCTTAGCAAAACAACCTCACATCCGTGCTAAACTTCTCTTCAGTTTTGCATAATTTTTTCCTCCTTTCAGTCCAACATTCCTATCCTACTTCTGCCTCTTCCTCGTTAGCCCAACATTCTTCCTTCCATTACAGTCTTCAATATCCAATGAGGATGCTTCAATTTTTCCTGCCTCCTTATGATTTCTCCAAGCAATCCTATCTCCTCCTCCACCATCGCTAGCACTTCTTCGTTTGCGTTCCTTTCTGTCCAATTCATCTTTTTCATCCTTCTCCTACCTACCTCTACAATTCAAAAGCCATTAATCTATGCTTATCATTCTACTTCAATGTTCATGAATTTTCGCAGTGCAAAACCACTCTCCACATCAAGGTTTTAACAAGCTTTTTCTTAGCATCCATACTCAATGTGCCTGCTATCAATTCCCTGCTTCTTGTAAAAGCTTCTATGCCCAGCACAAGACTACACTTTATGTTCTTAATACTTTGACCATTCTGATCGAAAATACTTCCAAGATTATTCATCTACATCTACATCTACTCAATACCCCGCAAGCCGCCGCAAGGGCGTGTGGCGGGGGGTGCTAGGACACCACCCATAATTTAGAAAAGAAAAATAATAAAAAAAAAATCGCATGCAATAACGACAAAATCATATATAAAAAAAAACATGGCATACATTCATGCATGAACACTTACACCCCACACACATGCAAACACTCAAACTACCAACTAACATACACATGCACCTGAAAGTATACCTAACATCTCTATAGTGTTTAATTTTGTTCCGACTTGTAAATTCAAAGTTTTTAATATTTCTAAAGTGACTTCGGTTTCTTGCTATTATGATTACTGATTGTTCGGGGAAAGAATGAGTATTTGTACCTATCTGTCTTGGAATCTATCTCACTTAGTTTATCTTTGTGGTCTGATCTACCTAAGTAGTGTGGGGCCATTATAATTCCTTCAGTGTCATATTTAAACTCGTTTGTTCTGAACCTTTCTAAAAGTCTAAGCCTCGCTTGTTCTCTCCGCACTTCAAGTGGTTCCCAGCCTAAATCCCCTAAGAGACCTGTCACACTTGTGTTTTTATCATAACAATTTTTAACGAATCTAGCGGATTTTCTCTGGACTTTATCTAATTCTTTTTGCCAAATTTTCTCCCACGGATCCCAAATACTTGCGGCATATTCCAAATGAGGTCTAACTAGAGCAAAATAACACCTCTCTTTAACTTTTTCATTACATTTCCCCACCACCCGTTTTATGAAGCCAAGTTTCTTTAAAGCTGATCCGCATATTGTCCTGATATGTGCTCCCCATGAAAGGCGTGGTGTTAGAACAACCCCCAAATATTTAACTTGATTTGCCGTAGTCAATACTGAACCCTCTATTTTGTAGTTTATATCCTGTTCCTCGCTTCCTTTATTCCAAAATTTCAAAACTGCACATTTATCTATATTAAGTGTTAATCCCCATTTATTGCACCATCCCGAGATATTGTCTAAGTCTCTAGAGAGTAGCTCGCGATCTAGTTGGCTCCTTATTTCCCTGTATATCACCGTGTCGTCAGCAAATAACCTTAGATTGCTACTAACGTGTGTGCTTAAGTCATTTATGTATATTAAGAACAGAAGAGGCCCTATTACACTTCCCTGGGGGACGCCCGAAGTAACATCTCTCTCCGTTGAGCACAACCCATCTATGACTACTATTTGTTTGCGGTTTGACAAGAAGTCCCTAATCCAATTAATTATTTTCTCATTGATCCCATAGTATTTAAGTTTGTGTAACAATTTATTGTGTGGGACTTTGTCGAAGGCTTTTTTGAAATCCAGGAATACTGCATCAACTTGGGTGTTGTTTTCTCCCGATCTAAGTATATCGTGAATGAAGAGACCAAGTTGTGTTTCGTAAGATCTGCTTTTCCTAAATCCGTGCTGGTTGTGGATTAGTATTTTCCTACTATCAAGAAATTTCATAATGTTAGTGACAATAACGTGTTCCAATATTTTACAAGAGATCGATGTTAAAGAAATGGGTCGGTAATTGGTTGGTTTATCCCTATCGCCGCCTTTATAGATGGGAGTTATATGGGCTAGCTTCCAGTCGCGAGGCACTGAGCCTTCTTCTATCGATTTTAGAAAAACAATATGTAAAAATGGGGCAATGTCGTCAGCTAATTCCTTTAATATTCTAGCAGGTATTTCTTCCGGACCAGGTGCCTTGTGTGCTTTGATACTACGGAGCAGATGTACTATTCCCTGCTTGGTCAGTGTAAGATCGCTCATGTGTTCCCCGGGTGGGTGTGGAGGATCGTTTGGTGCGTTTGTGTTTTTGTTGTAGACGCTCTGGAAAAAATGGTTTAAAATATTTGCCTTTTTCACGCTATCTGTAATGATTTCTCCATTTTCCGTCTTCAAAGAGTGAACAGTGGGACGTTTACCCTGTATTTCCCTAACATAGGACCAGAATGACTTTGGATTTTCCTCAAGATATTCGCTTAGCATTTTAGATTTAAAAGAGTGTAGTGCTGTGCGCATAATACTTTTCGTCTTACTACGACATTCTTTTAGTAGCTGTTTGGTTGTATTCACAAAACTTATATCGTCACTTTTTAAACTCTTTTTGAAATTTGACTGTAGCTTTCTTTGCCTTCTTAATGCCGATCTGACTTCCCCGTTGTACCATCTAGGTTCCTTACTGTCGCATTTGAGTTTGGACGGGATGTACGTCTTTATTCCTTTGCGTAAAATATTTAAGAAATAATTCCAAGTGTTCTCTGTATTTGTTGTCAGTGTTTTTGTCTTGTATTCCGGTAATTTTATCTTTAAATATTCTCTTAGTCCGTTAAAATTTGCCTTGTTGTATAGGTATATTTTACGCTTTTCTTTGTTTATTTTGACGAACTTAGTTTTTAACTCCACAAGAATAGCCTTATGGTCACTGATTCCGTCTATTATTTCAATGTTAGTAATGATTTCGGGCATAGAAGTCGCAAAGATGTCTAGTATGCTTTGGCCCCGTGTTGGTGATTTAACTATTTGTTCTAAGGAGTGTTTTGTGAATATATGAAGGAGTTCTTGGCATGAATCTCTGTTTTTGGCAGATTTTCCCACGCAGTAGTTTTCCCAGTCAATTGACGGTAGATTTGTGTCACCAGCGATTATAGTAATACTGTTGCTTTGTCTGCTGCTGATAGTGGATATTTGTTCGTCGAGCTTGTGTAGGACATCTGTGTTAGAATCTGGGGGTCTATAAAATGAACACACGTATAGGCTTCTGCCGTTGTAGTCCTTAATGTTGCACCAAACGCTTTCTATGTCATCTACGTCGCATTCATATCGTTGGCTACTAAGATGTGACTTTACTGCAATGAATACTCCCCCACCCAACCTATTTGGTCTGTCCCTTCTGTAAATTGTGAAGCCGTTTGGAAAAACCTCATTGCTTGCTATATCTCCCGTGAGCCAACTTTCTGTTCCAACTACTATGTCTGCGTTTGTACTGACAAAAATATGTTCAATATCCGATATTTTTTTTCTAATGCTACGGCAATTTAATGTTATAATTTTAATATGGCTAATAACTTCTTGTTTTTCGGTTTTATGTACGCTAACAAAACTGTTTTGAGACGATTCGTGGTGAACAGAGACAAAAGAATTACATTCACTTGCATTGCTATCTGTTATGTATGTAGAGGCACCAATTTTATTAAATTTACGTGGGTTATATGTTGTTTTAACGCAAGTGCTTGTTTGTTCAATATTTTTGGGGATTTGAGAGGCATTACCTGAACTGAATTGACAAAAAGCGCTGGATTCTACTTTATTTTTCCCAATATATGACCTACGCTCTTGCCTACCAGCTATGCTAAACCCTCGACACGTGTTCGTGTAACCTACGCGCTACCAACTGCGATGCCTCGGCAGTATAATGGACCCCGGAGCGATTAAGGGGTACCCGACACGATGAGAGGACGGGCCTCAGATCAACGAAGTCCGCTCCGATTCCCCGGCAAAATCCCAGCAATCTCTCATTTAAACCCTCAATGCGGCTCCAAACGAGCCTTCCGCGGTCTGAACGCGGCACAATACTACATATACTTAATTTAATTGGGACCTTCAACTCTGCCTCGACTCGTTTCACCTCCGAGTGCATCTCCTTAAAGGAGCGCAGGATCTCTTCAGATCCACGTCCCGAGGCGTCGTTTGTCCCGACATGAGCCACAATGCGTAGCTTGGAGCAGCCCGTATTACTGACGGCCGCCTTCACCGCCAGCGTCGCCTGGGGTACCCCGCCGCCCGGTATACACCAGGACGACAAGAATCCAACACCTCCCTCCTGTTGGACTCTGCGGCGCAGCGGGTTCATTATACGCCGGACATTTGAACTACCTAATATAACGGTCCCCTCCCTCCCCGACCGCTGATGCCTTACCCTAGGCAGTGCCCTCGGAGTAGGGATAGGGGCTGCAGGTACGGTGGTGCTGTCATCCGACAGCACCTGGTACCTGTTGGAGACGGGGATGGTATCTGCCTCCGCAGAGTCCAATCCTCGCCGCAGCGTTACCTTCCCCTTGCCCCGAGAGACGACCCTCCAATCGTCCGACCTACGGACGTGAGACACTCCCTCGTTGAGAGATGGGACACGGGGTAGGTCTCTAATCGCCCAGCCACGTGTTGCATTCGGACGAATCCGTGCACCCCTATGGGCGTGGCGGGTTTTCGAATTCCCACCCTGAGCACCATCTCTCCCGAGGGGAGCCCTCCGGCCGGCGATCTCCGATCGAAGCTCCCGCACCATTCTCTCCAGCATGACGATACGGGCCCTTAAAGCCGCGCATTCGCCAGTGCCTTCGAGCATAGCAACAGGGGACCTGGATGAAGCCATCCTAATTTAATTACCAAGTTCCCAACAAAAGCTAACCTGTATACACTATGCTAAAATTTCTAGAAGGGGTTAGCTAACTTTAGCTCAAACAATAAGTTACGATTTGGAATTGAATATGAAGCCTAAGTGGAAAAAACGATGCTTGAGTAAGGTCTGGTTTTCAGAGGACCAAAAGAAAGAAAAAGGAATTATTAAGAAAGAAAGAAATTATTAAATTGTTTCATTTGCTCTAGTTTTTGCCCCCATATTTTAACGTTTAGCTTAGCTTTCCGCCTCCTAGAAATTCGCATAACCTTTGTTTTGCACACAAATATTCTCATCCCTTACCTATCGCGTTGACTTTTCAATGAGCTCAGCATATTTTGGAACCCCTTGGCAGACTGACAAGGTAAAACTTGATGATCCGCAAACCTGATTTTTTGCATTTCCCGCCAACTTTCATTCCAACATTTTCCTAAATTTCAGGCCCATAATTTGTTTCGGTCTTCCTATGTCTCTTCCCTACTGAGTCTTCCCTCAGTCTTCCTTGAATGCTCGTAGAGGGTTGACGTGTTTAGCGGTCGCTCCGTCCCACTTTCACTCCCAGACAATACTCGCTGCTGCAATGCCTCCCAAGGTCAACCATAACGGACCAAAGGACGATCATTCCCATGACCACGCCGAGTTAAATTCCATGCTGGAAACAATAAACAAAACCATGGCGAGTTTCCGAGAAGAGCTGGAAACTGCAAAGAAGGACGGCTCCGAAGAAAAGATGGTGAAAATTACGTCGCTCGAAGAAAGATTTATCAGCTTTCGAAATGGAATCAACGGAGACCTAAAGCATCTTTCTGAAAGGTTGAAGGACATTGAAGAACGCGTCTCCAGGTTTGACTACCGCCTCGATGATCTTGAGCAGTACTCGAGAAGAAATTGTCTTCTTATACATGGGATCAATGAAGAAAAAGGTGAGAACTGTTTGCGTGTAGCCACAGATTTCTTCATTAATAAATTAAAGGTAAGCGTGAACCCCATGTCCCTTGACCGAAGCCACAGGATAGGTCCATTTAAGGAATCCCACAAGTATCCTCGACCCATCATCGTAAAGTTTATCTCCTATCAAGATAGGGATCAAGTGTGGAGGGCAAAAAGAAACCTAAAAGCGAGCGGGTTTCTCATAACAGAGTCACTCACAGCCACTAGGAAGCTTCTGCTACTTGCCGCCAAAGATCTCGCCGGGCCGAAGAACGTATGGACACAAGATGGTAAAATAACTATTTTAAAACCTGATGGCTCCAGGATTTATGTATCAAATGAAGGAGACATGCAGCAGGCGAGTGTTGATTATAACTCTCGCAATATTTCATCGAGGAGCGGACGCCGCTAACTCAGTGTGTGAATTGCCTTGAAGGCATACTTGCCTACCACGAGCATTTTTGACCAACCGCTTGCAGATAGATTAAAATAATTAAATACAGTGATTTGTGACTTGCCAGTGCTCTCTCTACTACCGCGAACACATTCCCTCATAGTACCTTACCGCGCCGCACTCTTACCTTTTGGTACTCGAAATTCCTGCCTTCCGTGCTTTGTGCCTCTACATTCTCGTCGCCCACTCTCCGGCAATTGCTCCTGATCTGCCTTCTTTCATTCTGTGATAGTGACTTCCCACCACATCTTACTCCTGCATCTCTAACCTTCTATACCCTGTTGCTGCTTGATCCAGCTCACCTGTTCCTGATCTACGTTGCGAAGTCATCAAGTGAAAAGTGATTTAGTGTCAGTGCCCAGTGCTTTTCCCCTAGTTGTCTTAAATAGTGCCTCCCTTTTAAATAGTGTCTTATATTCTTTTTCCCATTTGAATAATCATCCCGTAGTGCTGTGTTTAGAAGTAATTTAGTGAAAATTTATTTAGTGTCAGTGCGTAATGCTTTTCCCATATCTCACTTGATAGTGCCTTCCTTTCAATTGAGTTTGCAGGATCTTTATTTACTTGTTTCCTGCAATTGTTTAGTCTTTGCGTAGTGCAGTGCTTAGCGCCTATCCCATCTAGTGCTTTTCTGAACAATCTCGTAGACTACCTTAACAAATACAGTGTATCGCTATTAACGTACCAATGCTTTTAATCTTGTAAATACTTAGATCTTTAATATTTTTAATTCTTTCCTCTTATGCTTCTGCTTGTGTTAATCTAGATAGCTTCGCTATTTCCAGTATTTATCTAAGAAGTATGATGAACCCCTCTTTTGGCTCTCAGGTTCCTAAAAACATAACTTCCCAGTCGTCACCCGTAAGCCATTACGCCTTCCCAAATTCCCAAACTCATTATCGCATACCCACTACCTTACCCCCACGGCAGGACACCCTCGGCCATACCCCGCCAGTAACACCATCACCGCAGGATGCTCTCCCACTCCTTTCCACTCAAAATACCTTGACCCCCACAGGTAACATCGCTAATCCTTGTCCCTCATACACGACTGAATTCCCCGATAATGACCTTGTGTCATTACATTTTACCCAGCTACCCACAAAATACCGGTTTGGATTTTCCCAAACCTTTTCGCCCTTAGACCCTTTTGCACCAGAATTCTTCCCTAAAAGCCACCACAGATCCCTAAATCCTCTGGCACCGGAATTCGTCTCTTTCCAACTTGAAGGTAAAAATAAGTCTCGAAGACTTTCCTCTGCAACCATTGATCTACGTGAACGATACGTGGCTCCAAGTAAATTCTTTAACAATCAATTAACCTTATGCAGCATTTTTAGATCTCACCCTCGTTCTTTTCAAATAATTTACCTCAACGCCCAAAGTCTCTCTGCGCACCTTGACGAATTGTGTCAACTTCTACCTGACAACGACGTTCATGCAATTTCCATCGCTGAGACTTGGCTTAAGCCTCATATGCCTACCTCATCCATCGACATTCCTGGCTACAACTTCTATCGACATGATCGTATCGGCAAGGGTGGTGGAGGCGTAGGTGTCTACGTGAGAAAAGATCTCTCATTCAAAATTATATCAAAAAGTTCTTCCGTTTACTGCAAAAGACCCGAGTTTGCATTCTTAGAGATAACCTTCAACCTACAAAAAATTCTTTTAGGCATAGTTTACCGCCCACCCAAGATAGGTTATTTTTCCGACTTGGAAGAAGCATTATCTTCCCTCATTCCGAACTATGACCATGTTATTATTACTGGTGACTTCAATGCCAACTTTCTTTCCTCAACTCATGACTCTAAAACAATTACTAACTCTATGACAATTACTAACATAGTTATTAATACTAACTAACTAATTACTAACATAGTTAATTAAACACAATTGCTAAAACAATTACTAACAACCCTCGGTCTTAGTATACTTCCCCTAGAACCTACCCATCATACATCTTCATCAGCCACTTGGCTTGATGCAATAATTACAGCCAACCCTGACAAAATCACAACATATGGGCAACTTTCTGCCCCAGGAATATCCCTGCATGATGTGTTATTTTTAACATACTCAGTTAGATGTCCTAAATTTAAGCAGAAATTCATTCTTACTCGCGATTTCAAGTCCATAGATGACAAATACCTGGTATCCGATGCGGCTACCATTCCATGGCAGTCTATAGAATTCATCAACGACATAGATAAAAAAGTAGAACTATTTAATACGTTCTTAAATGATCTAGGAGACAAACATGCACCGTTTAGAAAAATCCGACTGTCCAAACCACGCTCCCCTTGGATAACAGATGAAATAAAATACTTGATGCGTAGGCGTGACGCAGTCTATAGCCTGTTTAAAAAACATAAAAACGAAAATGTATTCAATATCTACAAAAAACTGCGTAACAAAACTAAACAAGTCATTAGAAATTCCAAAATCAGATATGCCTTCCAAATATCTAAAGAGCCCCCGTCACATATTTGGAAAAGCTTGAAGTACCTTGGTGTTGGAAAAACTAAAAATCAACACTCCCTACCTGCTGACATTTCTCCAGACGACCTAAACCGTTTATTCACAACCCCACCGACGGAAATCGACTTTAATGCAAAAAATGAATACATATACAGTTTGCAAAATTCTGAACCAACTCCAGTTTCTGCTAGAAGCTCATTCAAAATTTCTCCCGTCACACAAATGGAAGTCCTCCAGGCCCTCAAAAAAATCAAGTCCTCCTCAGATGGAGCTGACGGAATTTCAGATATTCTCATACAAAAGTTACTTCCCATTGTACTTCCTGTTTTAACTCATATCTTTAATTGGTCTATTTTAACTGAAACATATCCCTCCCTCTGGAAACGTGCCCTCGTCCGTCCCATCCCCAAAAAATCCATACCCACTAACATTGCTGAATGCCTCCTTTATCAAAAGCATTCGACAGACTCATTCACGAACAAATTTCAAAGTTTCTGAATGAAAATAACTTACTTGATCCTCTACAATCTGGCTTTCGGTTCTCTCACAGCACAGCTACCGCTCTCCTTAAAATAACAGATGACATCCGACTATCCATGGATCGCAAAGAGGTGACAATAATGACTCTCCTAGACTTTACCAAAGCCTTCGACTCTATTGACAAAGATATTCTCTTAGCAAAACTTCAAAACCTGAATTTTTCTTCCTCGTCTTTACTGTGGATTCGCTCATACCTAAGTAACCGATTCCAAAGTGTCACTACACCTAATTCATCCTCTAACTGGCTTCAAATACACAGGGGTGTTCCACAAGGATCCATTCTTGGACCTTTGCTTTTTTCCCTGTATATAAACGATATTAGTAAATGCATTTTAAATTGCAATCATCACCTTTATGCCGATGATTTACAAATATATCACCATTCCCGCCTTCAAGACCTACCTACAATTATAAACGAAATTAATGCAGATCTGGCTGCTTTGTCACTATGGGGAATAAAAAATTTATTGAAAATAAACCCAATCAAAAGTCAGTCCATCATAATTGGATACCATAAAATACATTCTAAAATAAGTATTGATAAACTACCACCACTAAAATTGCAAGGATCTATCATACCATACCTAAGGACAGTAAATAATTTAGGCTTAACCATAAATGAAACATTATCTTGGACTGATCATGCAATTGCTATCTGCAGAAAAATTAACTCATCCCTGCATTCACTGAAAAGGTTAAAGCACATGGCTCCCCCCTCCTTAAAGATGCTTCTTGTGTCCACTCTTCTCATACCCCACTTTGATTACTGTGATGTAGTATACCAAGACCTTTCAGGCGAACTAAAAACCAAACTCCAGAAGACCCATAATTCCTGTGTGCGGTTCATATGTGATCTTAGGAAGTACGATCATATTTCCGACTCATTTAATAGAATATCCTGGTTAAAGCTAGAAGGCCGCAGGCATTTACATATTCTTTCACTTCTCTACGGAATACTTTCAAAGCACACCCCTAATTATCTATACAAAAACTTCCTCTTCATCAACTCAATCCACAACAGAAATACCAGGGGTAATAACAAACTTCTTGTCCCACACCATCGCACGGAAATCTATCACAAATCTTTTCATGTTACAGTATGCCGTCTGTGGAACTCTCTCCCAGAAGATATAAAAAACTCTTCATCAACAACAACATTTAGAAGAGCACTTCACAAGTTCATTTTCCTCAGGTACTTAACTTAACCAGTATCCCTCCGTCATTCCACTCAGCTGTTATACAGATCACTGTGTCTACTTTGTTTTTTACCCTGCTTTTTGTTTTGTCATCTCAAGCGGTAGGAGTTTGCGTAATTATTTTTAGAAACATCACGCTTCTCATTACTCCGCATGTGTTGTCAATGTATTTAATTTCTCCATTTCAATTTCAGTAACTTAATAATATGTATACTCTGTAAAAATGATTGTTACAATGTACATGTATCTTTCCTCTAATTAATAGGGTTTTCGCAGGTTTTTCACACCCCCCTTCTCTTCGTGGGTGTTTTTCCTGCGTGGGTTTTTACTAGTTGAGCAATGCCACGCTCTCCCTAGCTTTTCCCACAAACCTCATTCTTTGCTTAGACTTTCCTCATTTTATTGTACTCTATCTTCACTGCCATTTAATTTGAGTATTTGAAGGAGTATTCTTAATTTATATATGTATATGTATGTATGTATGGGTGTGTATGTGCGCACTTATGTATGTATTTATGCATGTGTATGAATGCATGTATGTATGTTTTATGTGTGTATATGTATGTGTGTGTGGATATGTATGTATATGTGTATTTATGTGTATGCATATAGGTATATATGTGTGTGTATGTGTATGTGTGTGTCTATATATATGTATATACTTTTTTCTTTTCGATGTGCAAATTTGGATTAATGAATTTATGTCTATCTCTATGTGTTTATGTTTAGATTTGAATGTAACTGTAAGTTTAAATGGCTAATATAATATGTATATGACGATGGGTTAAATGGAAGAAGGGACCATTTGGTCTCAATTTCGCCCAAATAAAGACCGCTATCTATCTATCTATCTATCTATCTACTGATTCTATCAATTTGTCTTTGGATTGATTTCCATTTGCAAGACAAACACATACAGGTATATTCGTTGTGAAATATTACATAATGAACGGAAATAAGGAGTATTATATAAAAAAGTGAATTAAAAAAATTTCAAATATGATGAAAACTGATGCAAAAATTAAAACAATTGTAATTTACCAGAAAAATCTACTTTATTTCAATTGTCATTTTTTTAAAAGTAATGCATGTCAATTTTCCTTGAATCCATTATTCATCGATATTTACTTGAATGTTATGCAATATTAACATGCTTTTTGCTCGCAATGGGGCCGATGGAACTAGTGTGACGCCTGATGAACTGAATTGTGATTGATAATGGCGAAATAATTAGGCATGGTTAATTGCCAAATGCCATGCCCTAATCATGTACGTAATTTTTCTATGTCGGTGTGTTTCTATGAACTATAAACTGAGCCATGAGGAATATAAGAAATCGGTTGCATTTTTTTGTCTTAACCAATAGAAGCATTAAAAAACTAAAATAGAAACATAGTTTGAAAACTTATCTATGAACTGAGATGAGACTACTTGACACTTTAATCTTTAAATCCGATTTTCCCCAAGTTATATGCATTTTAAGTAATTTGCATTTGTAAGATAGTGGATAATAATTAATTTATAATTTTTTGTTTTGTTAGAGAAATATTCCATAAGAGTCTCGTATAATCTGTACAATATTATCTTAAATATTATTCACCCATTATTCAACTCTTGGAGAAAGTATACATCCGCCCAAGCCCGAACACTCGTCATGAACAGGCAATATTTTGCGCCTTCGCCATGAGGACACTTTATCGTCTGTGAAAGAATCGCGGAAAATGAGAAGAGAGGGAGACGGGAGATTTTAATGCTAAGAAATATGCGCACACTTCTCCGGAATGCAAATCGCTGAGGAGAACGATCGCCAAAGGGAAATAAAAAGTGAGCGCACGGCTGAAAAGAGGTGGAGAGTGAGGGAGAGGAGGGTGGTGGGGGTACAAAAACTCTGCCCTTTTGTCCATTTTAATTGAATACGGTAATTTTCTGCCGCCAATTTCGCTAATGAAAAACTCCACTCGAATTGAGCCTTCGAGGTCGGGAGGGGAGGGATGGAAATTGTCCGCTAGGGAGGAGCAAGGATAAGCGTGCAGAATTCTCTCGATCAAAGAAAAGTGGACCGAAGTGGAAAAAGACTGCCTGGTATGTATATGCAGGCAAGAGATGGTGATGCAGGCGGTTGGTGTGCGGGACCAGGGGGCAGAAACGGAGAGAATGTGCGCAGTTGTGCCTTTCCGGACGCGTGTTGGAAATCTCACTCTCTCCGACTTCTATTGAAACATGGATATAAAAAAATAAAATAAATAATGGCTGAAAATAGATGGATATTGTGTAAGTGTATTCAAGAAAACAAGATAGTTTGGAAACGTTACGTGAAATATACAGGGGGGGGGAAATGAAGGAAAGCCTGAAATCAAGCGGAAAGGCCTGGTGAAACGCATTGGAAATGATAAAATATTATGGAAGGCCCTAGGAAAAAAAATTAAGATGGCTTTGAAATATAAAGCAATATAAAAAAGCTCAATTGAATAAAGGAAGGTAGAGAAATCAACAAAAGGAAAACATAGGAATGGTCAATTAAATCAAATTTATAAGGAGCAGAGCTATAAGAGGAAATAGACAAATATGGAGAAGAAGATAATAGCCGGAACTATTATGAGAAAATGGGAAAGAAAAAAAAATATGTACTGAAGGGATGGGGTAACATTTGGCATGAAAACCTGGCAAATAAGGAAGTGTTTTCAGGATTATAGCTATGACATACAAGAAAAAATAGAGAAATAGGGAGAAGGATTTGGAGAGGGAAGAAGGTTTAAGGATATAGGTGTAATCAGTGTAGAGGAGGGTTGCCTGTGGAGGGAGAATAATGCGCAGAGAAAGAGGGATCTGTGCCAGATGGGAGGGTTAGATGGAGTGGAAACCTGATCCCATTTCGTTTCCGGGGGAAATGGTGACGAATTTTTCCGTTCTCTTAATTTGAAACAGAGGAATGGAATGGCAAAAGGGAGAGAGAGAAAATGGGAAGGGATTAGATCTTCTGGATGTCCCCAGAGGAAAATTAGAAGATATGTGATTCAGTTTTAATTGTTGAACAAGGAAATTTAATTACCCTGCGGTAACACTTTTAGAATAAGGCATAGACAATTATTGTATAATTTGAACGCTTTGCTTGAAAATTCTTCTTGCATATAAGCTGAAGAAATATCTATAGGACGTCATATAGTACAAGCATAACGAGTATAATAGACACATCCAGAAGTTAAAAACTTGCTCAATCAAAAAATGCTGTGTAATTTATAAAAGTAATCAAATCGCCTTTCAAAATATAATAAAGAAAAACAAAGCAACGGAAACAGAAAAAACATTTTATGATTTCCAGTATGATTAATAAAGGATGAGAAAGGAATAGGATGCATTGTATTTTATAAAAATATAATTTAATGTACTTCTTCAAAGAGAAAAGTCAAACATTTTCAAATAATATAATTTTAAATCTTGGTTCACAATAAAATGGTTTGAGGTTGTTTCTGTCATTAACTTTGACTATTATTGTCAAGGAATGATGGAAAAATAGCGATAAGGAAGAATGACATAAATGATCTAATGTGATGAAAAATTCTGATCCGTAAATACGAATAATCTGTTAAATTATTTGATAAAAATATTCTTTCATTATTTGATAATATCATTCTTAAACAATGCCAAAAATCATTCATAAACAGACTGCTAAAAATTTAATAACTGTATTATGAGTTCATAATTTTAAATATGTCGGCAGGCTATTTAAAACATAGGAATACACATTTTAGTACTACATGAAAAGGGGCAAAGCAGCAAAATAATGATCAATTTACACTTCGGTTTTTGATTCCTCTTTATCTTGAATAAAACCAATTTTTGATAGAAGATCTGACCTAGGCTTTCTATAGAGATCTCAAATTCTCACGGTCGGTCATCGATCGCCAGGTTGGGCATAGAACATTGTGAATACATTCAAGCGTGTCAATATTACGGCTTTATTTCACAACTCACTTTTAAAGGAGTGATTTTGACAAATATAACTGTTGAAAGACATTATTCGGTTACTTTTGTCTTTTTGTGGAAGGGCGATATGAAATTCGATTACAAAATGAGAGAAAAATGACTGGGATCTGAAAATTCACGCTAAAATTTTATTTCGAGCGCGTTCCTTTGGAATGATTTTTTTTTCAATTAACGAATTCAAGCTTGATGCTGATAAAAATTAAACTTTCGCTCAATTTGTCCGCATGCAAATTCGCTCAGTCCAAATTTGTTAATGTTTCATTATTTTTCTTAAATTATTTTTCCGAATCATTTAAAAATGTCAAAACTAAATGATTTTACCAAAGAAAATGGGAAAAAGTCCTGATTCGTATTAAACACAGACGTTAAACCTTAATAAAGAGGATAAAGTCCAATAAGGTTGAAATTTTCAAACATTCCGGACAGTAATTATGTCTGCAAAAATTACCAATGAGAGTCAATAAATTTGGCGATTAGGTAATCATACAATAATATAATTGTACGAAGTCTGTTCAAAAACTATCGCGAATTATGAATTTGCGCAGGTTATATATATTTGATTTTCGATTTGTTTTTGGCATTATGTTGATACTTATGTCTTTCACTTATACTGAAAAGTTCGGCCACTTTGAATGTTCGGTTTATTTTTGACAGATGTTTTGCTTGGATTTGTTTTGGCTTGTCTTCGATTTTCGCCTGTTCCAAAAAATGGATCGAAAATTCTGTATCAAACTTGTGTGAAAAACGAAGTTAAGTGCGCAGACGCATTCCGAATGTTGACTGTGTATATGGAGAAGCAATCTTGGACCAAATCAACGTTTATCGGTGATACAAAATATTCTCAGAGGGCCAAGAAGATGTGAACGACGAAGAGCATGCCCGACGCCCGAGCACGTCAACAGCAGACGAAAACATTGATGAAGTGAAGAAAATAGTATTGGCCAACCGTCGAATCATCGTTAGAGAAGTTGCTGAGGACTTAATCATGTAGATTAGCTCATGCCATTCGATTTTTACCAATGATTTGGGCATGACGCAGGTCGCCGCGAAATTCGTAACAATATTGCTCAATTTCGACCAAAAACAACAACGAATTAACATTTCTAATGAGATGTTAGACTCTGTCCGCGACAATCCAAATTTGCTCCACAAGGTAAAAGCTCGTGATGAATCATGCGTTTATGGTAATGCCTTAGAAACTAAAGCTAAATCATCCCAGTGGAAGCTGCAGCACGAGTCAAGACCGAAAAAAGCGCGCCAAGTTCGGTCGAATGTAAACGTTTTGCTTACAGTTGTATTCGATTGCAGGGGCGCGGTGCATTATGAGTTCTTGCCACACGGTGGAACGGTAAATAAGAAATATTACCTGTCAGTTATGCGCAATTTGCGCAGAGCAATCCACCACAAACGCCCGGATTTGTGGAAGTAGAAAAATTGGCATTTGCACCATGACAACACCCCTGCACACACATCGTTCCTTGTGCGCAAATCTTTGGTCAAAAACAACATTTTAATGATGCCGCAGCCACCCTATTCCCCAGGTATGGCCACCGGTGACTTTTCTTTTTCCAGAAACAGAAGAGGCCAATGATAACGCCACGCTACGATTGACGAGATAAAGACTGAATCGAAGGAGGAGCTGAACAAGATCACAAGAAATGATTTTTGAAGTGCTTCGAGGATTGGAAAAAACGTTGGCACAAGTGTATAACATCTAATGGGGATTGATTTGAAGGGGACAAAATAGGTATTCATGGATAAATAAATAATCTTTGAAAAAACACAAAAGTCGTGATACCTTTTGAACAGACCTCGTATTCCTCTTGATTAGTGATCTCATTGCTAAAATGGTATCGCGCGTGCCTCTCCTCTTCCTAAACCCAAACTGATCACCCCTTGATTAACCATTTCACATGCCCTCTATCTTTTTGTTGATAATACTAAGGACCACTTAAACTGCGTGGATAATAAAACTTACTCTTCTCTTGTCCTGACATGATGTAATTTTTGTATTTTTCGGAATAGGAACTAACACTGATCTTACAAAATCTTCCGGCCAGATTCATTCCTCACAGATGCTACGAATCAGTCCACATAGTCTCTATTAACTGCATTTTTCTACACCTTTTCGCAGTTATGCAGGAATGTTTTCCACCTCGACGGCCTTATTTGATTTCATCTCCCTTAAGGCCCTCTCTATCTCATCGTTGAGTATGCCTGGACCTGAAGAGACCTCGTATCTGACGTAGTACTTGAATAAGTTTAGACAAGTCCTAAAGACAATATGCAGACTCGCAATTTTTTCATGTGCGTGCGCGCGCGTGTGCGTTTGCGCATGTGTATGCATATATATATATATATATATATATATATATATATATATATATATATATATATATATATATATATATACACACACACACATAAACACAGATGTAGACTTTTAAACCATAGAGACACAAAGAAAGGACACTCACAATATGTTGTTTTAACGTTTCGACGACTCGGGGTCGTCTTCAGAATGGCATTCTCGTGGAAGAGCGGAGAGGAAATGTGCGGGGGAGAGGTGAGGGAATAGAGGTAAGGGACCAATAGGAAATGAACAAGGGGGTGGGAGGGGATATATGTAGGCAGCCAAAAGATGCATTCAGTGGGCTTGGAACAGTCCGGGTGATTTAAATGACTGGGTCACCCAGATATGCGCCATCTCCCGGGTTCTCACCTCTATTATACTAGCAGATTTGGGAAGGGTTTTAATCACCGAAACGGAGAAGCAGTCGTCAAAAGATTGATTGTAGGAAGCAGTTTGAGTAGGGATGGGATAATTAAGGAAGGTGGAAGATTTGGTGGAATATCGGTGGTTATTCATGCGGAGGGAAAGTTTGGTCGTGCATTCGCCCAAGTAGAAGGCAGGGCAGAAGTCACAGGAGAGGTGATATGTAACATTTTTTGAGGTGCATGTGGCGACCGGTTGGGAGTTGGTACTATGTGAGGGGGAGGGTCTTAGAAGATATATTGCACACATACATACATATATACATACATACATTCATACATACATACATTCATACATACATACATTCATACATACATACATTCATACATACATACATTCATACATACATACATAAAATCCCATCATATGGCGAACAAATATGCATTCAAATGGAAATAGACATAAGGAAAAGGGATATGAGCACATTTAAGGGACGCTAACAGGATAGGTGGGGAAGTCGGAATGGAGCAGATCATAAGTGCAAAAGTATTTCCTTTACTGGGACTTGAACACCGGATCCAAATATACCCTTGAGGCGTCGGTTCGGGTGGCTCAGGGGATATTTGAGCACTGTAGATATTTTTAGGCAAATGCGTAGGTTAGGTAGTGGATTGAATTTAAATTTAAAGATAAATTTCTCTGATGACGATATTATAAAGAGTAGGTCAGTGACTATGGCAATTAGTGGGCCTCATAATACTAGGTTGCCACGAGAGATTTTGCGAAATACGTTTAGTACTAATGAAACGTTACTTGTCAGAATATAGACCGTTCGGGTATTAAGACACCTAAAAGACTAGATAGCATCCCCAGAATACAGACCGCATTGCACGCAAAGGTTTTTAGACGAGTATATAATTTATGTGGTAGTACTTGATCAAGTTTCCTCGGGTCTTCCTCCGGGTCAGGGGTTCCATGTTGGCCGACGTTTCGATGCTTAACTCGTGCATAGATACGTCGGCCAACATGGAACTCCCGGTAGAAAACCCGAGAAAACGTCATTAAGCAAAAACGCCGGGAAAGCACCAGATCTTACTATGTAGTAGTAGTTAACTGCCGAAGCTTAAAAAATAAGATACCGGAATTCCACCACCTCATTCATAGCACAGAGTCAGATATCATTATAGGAACTGAAAATTGGTTATTTGAATATATCGCAGACAGCGAAGTATTTCCCAAGTCCTTCACAGTTTATAGAAATGACTGACAGAATACAACCGGAGGAGGAGTGTTTATCGCGGTTAAAAACTATAGCGTCAGTAGAGCTGTGTTATTTCCTGATAGCTGTATAGAAAGTGTTTGGTGCTCAGGGAAAACACTCAGAATGAAAATAATGTCTGTGCGTATTATAAACCATCCCACACCTGCGTTAACTCAATACCAGATCTAGAAAGGCAGATAAAAAGCTTTACCCACAGCATTGAGCATAGTTTAATTATCGGTGGCGATTTTAATGTTCCCACAATAGATTGGGGTATGTACAGTTTATCAATGGAAGTAAAGACAAGGATTTAAGCGAGTCCCTCATATTCACGTTCACCTCGAATTCCGTGCATCAATTAGTCACTTAACCAACAAGTGGAAAGAACATTCCTGATCTATTACCTACAAATATATTCGAAAAGGGCTTTATGCAGAAGTTATTGACGGAATCAGTGATCACAGGGCTGTAAACGCTAAATTTTCTCTAAGCGTAGACAAAGTGAACAAACCTTAGAGGACGGTTTATTTATTCAATAAAGTTGACTATCATGGCTTAAAATGTGAATTTAAATGTTCCTTTCTAAGATTTGTCAAATTAAGCTAAACCAGGTGTGGCGAGAATCCTTGGAATAATTATTTTGCGATAACACGTTCAGCAATACAGAAATTAGTATTTATCGAATATATAAGAAAGAATAAGGAACCCCGTTGGTACAACTCTGCAGCACGGAAATTTCTAAGGCGGCAAGGGGTTGCCATTCCAGAATGAAAAACGCGGTTAAAGATTCCTCCCCTGATAAAATCAACGAAACTATACAGAAATACGAAGTGTCTACGCCCACTACCAAAAAGGCCTTCCGAAAGGCGCTAGCGGAATTCCTTGCCAGACCGATGATCTAAGTCTAAGGCAGACGCTATAAGTTGGTTGACCGCCTAGTTTTTCCAGGATTGTGTGGTTTGACTATCGTCTTTTTTCCGCTGGGAAGGCAGTGCTTTCGTTTTGTTTACTGGTTCAAGACTGACCTAGACTCCTGGTGTAAATCTTAGGCTCTTTTTGTCTGCTACCGCCTGGTGCATGTAGCGGGGAGGGAGCGTGCAGGTGTCTTTTTTCCCTTTGAAGTGCTCTTTCTTTTGGTTCGCTTACCTTCTTCAAGAAAATGTGATGAATTTCATTTCTTTAAATGGCTGTGCACCGCTTAAATACACTCGCCTTGCAAGTTGACGAGAAGGCGAAGCCCCCTAACCCGTCGGAGGTCCACCTCATGTTAGAGTCGCTGGACCTCATACGCGAAGAGATAGTGGCGATTCAATTTGGATACAATTGCCATTTGATATTCCAGAAGTTGGCAACCGAAATTATAATGAATAGGATTTTAGGCAATACTCCGCGGAAACTACCGCTTCCGTCTTTAAGTGACCAGAGGAAGACAATAACTACTGACGAGACTTCTGGCAGCCCGTGCAATTTCAGGGTTATTTGTCTCCCCGCGGAGACCCCATTGGAAGATATAACAGGCAAGCTCAAACGTTTCTGTAAAGTTCATCGCTCGCGGGAGAACAGCTGGGAGGGTGACAGGATGGCACGCGTGCTGACAGGTACGAGAGTGGTACGGATGACGGTTGAAAGAAGTATCCCCCCGTTTCTCCACATCGGCGGCAACCGGGCTATCATCATCTACGAGGGTCAGCGCTGCACTTGCGCCCGCTGCACCAAGAAGGTAATGAGTGCAAGACCTGCCCTAGGAACCAGGGAGGGAAGAGCTATGCGGAGGCAATGACGATGGCCTCCAACCCTAACTCCGCCGTGGACATGGACGAACCCAAAGTGGGTGCAGAGGAGAGATTACGGGCTTCAAACACCCCGAGAACCTCTGGTGACAGGTGAGGAGGATACATCTGATTGCGATTGGATCCCGTTCCCAACAAATCACCCCTCGACCCCTTTATCACTGACTATAAATGAAGCGTCACCGACCCCGTAAGTCGACACACATACAAGTAACTCTAAGTCAAAAATCCCAGATACCTCATCGTCTTTCCCCATTGAGGACAGCCAAGGTGCCGACGATCTTCCCGGCATTCCTCTAGAGACGGGCCACATGCAATTATCCCCCTTGATTTTTCCTGACCACTCCCCTTCAGCAGATGACCCCATGACCCCCAGTCCGCCACTCCGACCATCCCTGAGGCCACCTTCTACCCCGTGGCGGTCACCATCGGTGCTCCTTCGAAGAAGGCCCCCTGTGGAACACTGCCGAATTACCCACTCTTCGAAGAGACCACGCCTGGCTCCTCCTCTTAGGACGAGGTCGGGGGGAAGGATGTGGCCAAATGACGTGCCCTCGCTCGTCGTCCCGTCGGATGAGGCGTCCCGGGAAGCCGTGAAGCACTCGTCGGATCGAGTCGCGACCGAGGCGACGCTAGCCACGATCAGAAACTTTGGTAAATGATGTCCAGTACCCACCCGGTGCCGGACACACTTCATTCATTGTTGAAGAGTTTTTTTACCAAATGACTGAGCTATCATCGCTAAGTTCAACCTTAGCATTGATAGATTCTTATCTTACATAACTTTCCATTGCTAGTTAAAATCTTCCTCCTAATATCTGTGGACCTTGTCTTCCTTTCTATGTTTTCACAGTATAAATGGTCAATTGTACGTTTATACGTGTGTATGCACATGTTTATGTGTGTGTGTGTGCTGGTACATATGTATGTGTTTACGTATGTGCATATGGGTATGCATGTTTTACAATTACTATGTATCTACGTATGTATAAATGTGTATCTATACTTATATAAAGGAAAAAATAATGTACACATAATCTGTGACCTGATATTACGCATGATGCAATCAAACTCGGGAATATTTCGAACCGAATCAAATAATTTATATCATAGGCCAAGTGGTTAGGGCCCGGCAAGTCGAAAAATCCGGCATTCAATCAAATGTTTTTGGAATTTTGGTCAAGGAAATATTTTTGCGCTTGTGATTCGCTCAATTCCTACATCCCCACCTCTCCCGTACACGTCCTTTATATGTGTTCCTATCCCTAATCATTATATCTTTTACTGCGTGTATATAATTTGAACATTATGACAGAGGGTGAAAATTTGTCAAGCGAGGAAGGGGTAGAATTAGGAAAGGAACTTTCGAAAAAATGAATGGCATAATGAATTAAATAGAATTGAGTGACTAATTGTAGTTTTTGTGGCAACTTGCTGGTTTGGCCGAAGAAATGGCAACAAATTTGTCACTGTGCCGTTGCACACACACACCCACATAGTCGCAAAAGACACTAGAGGAACAGCTAACGGGAAAAGGACCAGGAAACCGTGGATCACGGATGAGATGATTTCATAGATTAATGAGAGAAGGATATGGAAGAATTTAAAAGCAAAGTTCGGCAAAATGAAGTACAAAGAGTTTAATAATAAATTGAGCTGGGTAACAAATAAGGCAAAAGAAGCATGGTGGAAAACGCAGTGCAATGTTATGGAAAGTTTGCAGAGGATGGGTGAAATTGTTGCGCTATACACCAAGATTAAATCACTATCGGGAAGTAAGAAGGGAGGATATATGCTAACAGTTAAGGATAAGGCGAGTAAGATAATAGTTGGGCCAGGAAAGATCCAGGAGACATGGAAGGAATATATAGAAGAACTGCATAGTAGAGAACTAGAGAACTTAGACCAACAAAGTTAGACGTAAGAGGAACATGACATAGAGGAAGATAGCAATTAGTATATTGAAGAAAATATGGAAAGATTGGAGGGACCGGAGGCTAATCCGCAACCTGTACATGTCTCAGAATGCTCCGGTGCGAGTGCGGAACGGCGAGTTCCGATAGTCAGTGTTAGGAAGTGTAATGCAGGGTTGCCCATTAGCACTATTGTTATTCAACGTGCACTATTGGTTTATATATAGAATATATATATATATATATATATATATATATATATATGTGTGTGTGTGTGTGTGTGTGTGTGTGTGTGTGTGTGTGTGTATAAAAGAGAGGACATTAATGTCTTCAATAGAAAATTAAATGAAAAATAAGAAATAACTGCTAAATTGAAGTTTTATCGCCGAAGTTCATCTAAGTATATCGCCGGTGGACGAGAAGCGAGTTGCGCCTTCAAGGTACTCTTTTCCCTTATCTCTTGAGCAGAGGGTAGTAAAACCGTACTGTACTTCTCCATTCAATTTTATAGTTTCCTTAACTTATCTTTTTTTCTCCAATCCCTTCCTTCCTTCCTTGGCTTTCATCTCTCGAGCATGTAATTTCTGGGATCACTTTCCTAAGAGAACCTCTTTGCCTACCTCTGCCCTACATGATCTTCTAAAGGAATCGCTTAGTGGTCATTATGAATTTAGTATTATTTTCAAAGTTCAAACCAATGACCTTAAGGTTTGCAGGGTAAATTTAGAAAGGTCACAATAGTGATGCATGGGGTCCATCGTCGAGGACTTAAAGATTCAGTAATATGATATCATGAGGGAGAAAAAAGGAAGGCCATCAATACTATCGCCCGGAGGATCACATTGGTGGTTTCCTAAGTTCATCGCCGGGTTTCTTAACTTTTTTGGATTATGGTAATTATTAATCATCTATCCCCTTATCCTTATCATAACAGTACTAAAGGTCACATACATGACCCATAGTTCAGAGACAAGAGTGTAAACTTGTGAGCAAATGGTTTACCTTAAAGATCGTATTTATGGGTAGCTTATCAATCTTTCATTATTGTTTTTCAGATTCAGCTTGCTAGCCGATAAAATTACTCATAACTACTTTGAGAATAAAATTTTTAAATGTTTGAAAACAATCTGAAAATTTATTTATCTAATACTTCATCCTATAATAAAGATAATGCTGGTTAAAAAGCTTCATAAATCTATTGGGCAGAAAAAAATGGATGGCTAAACTTACGTTTACGCTTACTACCTAGACTTATTTTCTACAGGCAAGAACCTAGCAATAAAATTTCAAATACTAATCTTTAACATGCATCTGCAAATAAAAAATCATAAACCAATATGTGCAATCGAAATGCTTATTTGAGTAAAACGCTTTTTCAAACTACGCATTGAAACCAGTATCATTCGTAACTTTCCATATATATTTCTTTCATTCACTGAATTTGAATTGGATTAATGGAACAAACAATCCGTCGTGACTAAAAAGCCACTTGGTTTAACTGATTGGACTATCATTTTACGTTAAAGAGCTCCTCACGGTTGCGTGTAACCTCAAGGAGGCGTATAACAATAAAAATGTCGTAGCGTATGTAGTCAGGCAAGGGGCGTCTACCAAAGCTTGACCGGCTACCGGCGGACAACGATGACCTAAACACGGACAAACATACTCATGGTAAAAACGAAGAGGCTATGGGATGAAATCTAAGAATTCTTGGACTACCTAATTCAAGTCCTGAGGTCCCTCAATCGAATCTCCGTGGACTGGAAGAGAGGTGTATAAAAATACCAAGAATTTGGAATAGACAATTTGAAATAACCTTAATAAAATAGATAAAAGAGCTATGACGACATTATAAGGAAGAGGCATCTCTAATGATGTCACATGAACATAATAAAGTATAAACCGTAAATAATAACGTTATTTAAAGTACCTTGAGAGTCATATTCATAGGAACAAGAATGTGTCAGAGGATGAAGAGGCGGGAGAAGTGTACCAAGGGACAGAGTAAGATTCAGTGGTGGAGGAATCTCATAGAGGGAGCGAAAGGGTATTTGGGCACTGGAATGCGAGCATAAAAGAAGGAATGTGACGAGTTGCGTGAACATATCTTTTAGGATAGAGAACAGAAAGGGAAGAAAGACCGAGTTATGGGAGGAAAAGGTAATGCTTTTTTTTACATCCAATTTAAAAGATAATTGATATGACCGTCTCTAACCCTATCTTTAAAAGCCAACAGGCCCAAATGATTGCCAATAAACGTTTGATGATGTAACAGATGTATAAGTAGATTTAAATGAGTATTATTTTGACTTGAGCTCACTATTATGAATACGTCATCGTTTTTTCAGGATGTTTCTAATGAAATTTAAAAGAGTGCTATAAATCTCATTAATCTGCCTCATTGATAGATTATTTCTCTTATAATGAGTACTCAAAGAGGAAATATAATATTTATAAGTAAGAAAGGCTTAATGAAGTTTACCATTTACTTGATTAATTTCGATTACATTCGAGCAGCACTTCTTTTTGTAATGATATTCATAAAATATAAAATTTATTTTCTAAAAAATCATTTGCCAGATATGTAGTCTACAAACTTAAGGTGCAAGACACAAAAAGGGGCGTCCATTAAACTATCCTTATAATCAATAATAAAAGTTTTAAACAGCAGATTGCATGACACAAATTTCTATCACAAACCCAAGGCTTATTTTTAAAAATAAGCAATAAATTCAATCCAACTCAACGCGAAGTCTTGTATGTAAAGTGGGAACTCATTTAAGTTACAAAAAAGAGTTGCTATATTTATTCAATATTATGGCAACCCCTTGTTGGGTCTCGTCCCCGCCATTATATTATTCTGTAGCTATAACTGTAATAATCCCCTCTATCCTTCTATCTCACCTCGCATAAAAATTAAGTATGTCTATTTCCCCTTTCTACCTCTTGCTTAATATTCTCTAATTTTTCTGTCCTCAACTTTGTCCTAACATTCCAAGTTCCTATTCTAAATACTTTGGTCATCTTCTTCTGCGTCCTGAGTTCTGCTGCTGTCGGTTTTGCAAGGGTTTCGCGGGATAACGATCGCGGAAGCCTTGCCTCCCCCGCTGCCGGGCACGACACATGGCCGATCCGACCGAGCCCCGTAGTTGCCAGGACTCATATTATCTGTAGTGTCCATCATAATTATTTTCGGAATGATAATTGAGGTGGTTTCCCGTTGCCTTCTTCAATAGTGTTTTTAACAAGACACCATCACTTACTGGACGCCCCACTGGGGTCAGACGCCATTGCAGCCGCCTCACTGAGGAACAGACGCTGCGCGGACTACCTTTCGTCTGGCTCTAAACCTTCAACCTATCTTAGGTGTCCTTACCAGGATATACGCATACACACACAAACAGACGTATTTAATGTATCTGAAAGGTGTCAAGACCTGCAATATTCCAAGAAAAATAGCCAACCTAGAACAATGAGTCTTCAGTCCCATTCGAAGTACTCCATTTATGATTTCAAATTTATCTCCATATCTCTTCCACTTTTCAAATCAATCCGCAGAGTCCTTTATTTTAGAATGATTATCTGGTACCAATGACATTCTCCTTTATCTCGTCCACCGACTGTTGGGATTGACTGGGCTTTTCTTTCTGGGCTACCTGTAGACCATTTAACTCATCTCCAGTTATGGCTTTTTTCAGAAAACCCTTCATCGTTTATGCATAAGAGAAAGTCCCTTCCAACTGCATCACGAAGAGAATGCTACGAAGCAACTGATGACTATTCTGAAAATGGACTTTGCCGGTTGTTTTTAAAAGTAAAAAATACGCTGGAGTAAGTGTTTGAGGTCCCAAGGATTTTTCTCAAAATAATGTATGACCGGATACCTTCTGGACAGACCTCGTATACAGGCAAACACGCACAGATGCATGTACTCGTATCTGTGTGTGTGTGCATATATATATATATATATATATATATATATATATATATATATATATATATATATATATATGCCAGGATTTGGGAGGAGATAAATACGAGAGTTATTGATAGAGAATTCATGCCTTCAGCTCCAATTCTTTTCCTACAGTTCCAATTGTAAGTTTGGTTCTATAGGCCAATTAGATTTAAACGATCAGACTTCAGGCATAATTTGTAATTAATTTAGTAACGGAAAATTTTTCGTTAATAATCTTAAACCTACTGGCAAATGACGTGCCCGATATAGAAAGCCTTACGTTCTAGTCATAGATGCCAACCGCCGCCATCCAACTTCGCGTAACATGCAGTTTAAAAGAGCATTTAATATTAAATCGAGGATTTTTGTTAAAGTTGAATGAGGGGGCCAGGGATCAATGGATAAACCATTTGAGAGAAAGGGAGAGTCGAGGGGATCTGTTCTTGACGCCCACAAAGGGCAAAGAGGGATGGATGGCATTTACTCTGCTGGGTGCGCCTCCAGTTTGAATATCGTCGCGTTAAAGGAGATGTGCACACCAAGTAGGCATGGCAAAAATGTCAGAAGGGCGCACAGGTTTCAATCCATAGTCCGTGACATCCCGTTTAAGTGTGAATCAGACCAATCAAAGAATGTCTAAGTAAAATGACGATCCGATGGCCAATCAATACTGAGAAGGATTTGATTGGAAAACATTATTTGAAACGTCCATGGTAGTAGCCTTATCTGATTACTCAGATTGCGATTGAATATTCATGCTTAAAATGAACGATGATGACAAAATAAATCGACCGACAAGTTACAATGATACGGTGTTCCTAATGTATTTTAAGGACGCAGAATGGACAACTACAGTGATAAAAATGAACAAACGTTTTAAATTTTGGTCTAAAATGAATATCAACAGGGGAGAATAATTGAAGGACTCTAGGAGATAAACACGATTTATAATGATTTCCGAGTCTAACTTATTTATTTAGCTGAAAATAAAGATCGTGCTTTTATTCTTCGATAGTAATCGCTCACTGTTCACTCGATAAATGATTTTAATTCTACATCTACATAATAGCCGCCGCAAGAGCGTGTGGCGGGGGCTTGCGAGGTATTGTGCAGTAGTAGAGTAACTTGGGTAATGAGTAGTAGTAGGGTATTGTATAATTAGTCATTTTAAAGTCGCACTAGCCTTTATTCCGATGAAACTCTCTTACATAATTACAGGATATTCTGCTCCTACAAGGAGAGAAGCGAGCGAAAACCAAAATATCACAGTTGCCTGTGAGCCATGAATGAGATCACTTTTCAGGAAGACAATTTTTTGGGAGTTTTTGGATTTGATTTAGACAAAAAAATATTGTCCGTATTGTTTCAAAATCACATTGAAACGCCATCACAAACAGTTGTTTGAGACATTATTGATTTGTTCATCTAATCGCTTAAGAATAACAAAGAGAGCCATTGAAAAATATTTCGTGATATACGCAATAGAGATACAATCAAATTACTAATGTCACCATTAAAGCAATATTTATCTTAATTTAAATATATTCCCCGACATTCAAAGCATTGAAATATGCCTTAATTCGCATCACCAAGAGTGATAAACTTGAAGAACGGTTTTAACAACTTTCCAGACTATCCTGATTTTTTATTATTCATTCATTAATTTCACCTCTTTATTCACAAGTAGCTATTTTCAACGGAATTTTAAAGCACCAATTTTCTCATAGTTCATCCTCCATAAGTATTCCTTTCAAATATTTCTTCGAATATAATCTTCAGTAAATATCTGTGCCTCAGGATAAGCCCGGTAAATATTTCTTTTTCTCCTAAATTTTCTCCACAGACCTCTGCCTTTTTGAAAGACCCACTCTTTGAAGTTATTATTTACATGTTACTTTTACTATCCATATTAAGTTATAGTTAAAGATAGATCAACTGATTCTTGAGTATGAACAATGATATACTCGTGGTGATTTTGGAATTCGACTTACAGCAAAATTACATATTTTTGAAAATTACACGCCAAAGATGTTTGAAATGTCAATAACCATGAATTGTTTTTATTTACATCATATTCAATTCGAGTCCAGTCTATTTAAATATCATTTTACCTTTTGTAGAAGATATTTTGAAGTGAAAACTTTTATCTTTGTAAAGATAAATATCTAATGAACCAAAATATTTAAACTTACGGCAAGTAAACATTATTCCACACATAATAAAGCCATAATATTAAAAGAAAAACCATACCTTTCCTACTAGTCACTTTCTGAGTGAAATCAAATAATAACCAGGGTTAAACTATTTCATCAAGATAAGATACTATTAACTTATTCTCTTTTGGCCAGTCTTTCGTAAGTTTTTCGTCTTTGGTGTATTATTTTATATCAAGCTCATATATTATCTTAATTCCTTTGGCTAATGCGCTTTCCTCGAGTTTCTCATTGGCCGTATTAACCTTTGACTTTTTCAGTCTACCACTTTCTTTCAAATCATTCACTCTTCTCTTATGATAATTAATATCAGTTCGATAATAATAATCTCAACCGATGGCTCATCATTGCCTAATAAACATAGTAAACTCTTTCCGTACCTGCCTGGTTACGGTAAAACGTACCCGCAATCTTCAAAAATCAACTTCTCCTCTATTTCTCGGATAAATTGTCCTCAAGTATGCCATTACCATCGCATATAATTCAAAATGTTTACCTATCCTCATATTTTCAATTTTTACTCCCATTCCATTAATGTGGAAAAAGTATACTTTTATAAATGCCCTGCTGACTTTACTGAAATAGAGTGGCTTTCATTTCATTCCCATATTATTCAAAAATATTGTGATTCTATATCAAGCTTTTTAATCACAGTAATCACCATGCCATTTTAGCAATCATTCTACGAAAACGTAAAAACACCGTAAACACAGTAATCGACCCGAAAGTCAGTTTGGTAGAATCTGGGCACTTTTTGCATTACATTCCGCAGATCTCAGTTCAAATTACGTTTCCTCGATAGCTCTCAGTGGTTAGAGCATCGGCCTGGCAAGTCGAAAGATCCGGTGTTCAAGACCCGAGCAAGAAAAAATTTTATGCGTTTGAGATCTGCTAGATTCCGCCTTCTCCACCTCTCCTGTGTTTGTCCTTAACTGAATATATAATGGAAATAGATATAAGGAAAAGGGAAAGGAACCTGACAAGGTTCCTATCCCTTTTCCTTATATCTATTCCCATTATATATTCATTTAAGGACAAACACAGGAGAGGTGGAGAAGGAACCTGATAAGATTCCTATCCCTTTTTCTTATATCTATTTCCATGTGAAAGAATATTTGTTCGCTCTACGGCAGGATTTCGTATTTGAATATATATATATATATATATATATATATATATATATATATATATACATATATATTTATTCATATTCCTAAAAAATATTCGTATATTAAGGAAAAGGAATAAGAACATATGAAAGACAAGACAGGAGAGGGGGGAAAGATGGAATCGAGCAGATCACAAGCGCAAAAACATTTCCAAAATACGCAAAAGGTAAGGAGACAGACAAAAGGTAGTCCAGCAGGGCGGCTTAAAAGGCGTCAGACCCAAGTGGGGTGGCTATTGAGCGATGATGTCTCGTTAAAAACACTTTTGATAAAATTGACGGGAAATCACCTTAATTATTATCCCTTGATTTTTTATTATGGGAAAATGAATCCTGGAAACTACAAGACTCAGCACAATCGGCCGATGTCGTGACCGGTAGCGGAAGAGGCACTGCATTCAAGGTCTCTATCTCAAGAAACTCATGCAGAACAAATCCTCCTGAAGCAGCACAGAAGACGCAGAAAGGAACACCGTATTAGTTTAATCGGAACTTAGAATGTTAGGACAATGGCGAGGACGGGAAACTTACAGAGTATCAAGGGAGAGAAGGGGAAGACGAAATACAGATATTTTAGGTCCATGTGAGGTGAGAAGGAAGGATAGCGGGGATTACTAAGGAGATTGTGCTAGAGTAATATACTGCGGAGGGGACGACAGCCAGGGAGCGGCTGTAATAATGGCGGATAAAAAAATGGGTAGAAGTATAGTCACCATAGAACAAACGGATAGAATATTAGTTAGTGGTAAAAGGAAAAATAGAGCCATTAAAAGACTTAATGGGCATGTGTCACTGCAGGGAAAAATCTGATTATGGTGGGGGATTGGCATGCGACGGTAGGTGAAGGAAGATTGGGAGATGTGAAAAGGGACCACGGTTTAGGAACGAGGAATGTCAGCGACGAGAAATCATTTGAATTCTGCGGGAGACAGTGCCTATTCATCACTGCCACTTGGTTTAGACACTACAAAATACGCAGCTATGCATGGAAAATACCAGGTGACTCAGAAAGACATCAGTTAGATTATAATATAGTAAGGCACACATTAAAGAATAGCTGTTACCCTTCAACTCAGTGCTTATTTGGGTATTGATACCTTGTTCCCAGACCACGACCATAGGGAAAAACCCCCGATCCCGTCCTCTTCCTCCGCGGCCCGAAGAGCTTTGCGGCGCACCGTGGGACACCCTCAACGAGACACCCCCTTCCATTCGGCCACGACGCGCTCTCCGGACTCCTAAGGTCTTTGCACCTTGTCCTCCCCAACCCTCTTCCCCCCCCACTCACATAGTCACCCATTCTGCCTTCCACCTTCCCCCCTCTTCCCCTCTTTTCCTCCACCCTCCCCTTACTTGCCTTTAATCATATATATACTGGACTCTGAGGTTTAACTATCACCTGATGATGATGTAGTAACATTGAAACCGGTCGCATTAAATTTTATTTTTGTGGAAAATTGCTATTTTTAATTAATCATGATATTCCACCATATCACGCCTGAAACGTCTCTTTTTAAAGAATAGCGTTAACTATTGGGTAATTTTCCCGGGACTGGATGCGGACTCACAATTTTGTACACAATCAAGTGTTGTGTCAGATTCAATAATACAAGGGAGAAAAAGTAGTGAGTGAGGAAAAAAAGCTGAGTAGGGAAATGGAAATATATCAGAAAAGGGAAAACTAATGCCGGAAAACAAACTATTAGAACTGTTTTTATGAAGAGATGGAGGAAACATGCATCACGGATGAGATGCTCAGAAAGAAATCAGAGATAAGGAAATGGAAGAATTTTAACACAAAGTTAAGCAGAAGGAAATATAAAGAGTAAAATAATAAATTGAGACGGGTTATATTAGAGAAAAATGATGAAGATGCGTGGTGGAACACGCAGTTTAAGAATATGGAAAGTTTGCTGAGGAATTGTGAAATTGGTATGCCATAGAGGAATATTGATAACACTTTCGGAGAGAAAGAAAGGAATATATATATATATATATATATATATATATATATATATATATATAAAAACGTGGAAATAAGTTAGGTAAAATAGTAGTAAATACTGAAAATATCCAAAGAGAGATGGAAGAAATGTATAAAAGAACTGTATGGTAGAGAACTAACGCCATCAATTTTAGACATAGGAAGAGAAAATGGTTTCGATGAAGTGAGATGAGCCCCAGGTATACTGGACGATTACACAAAAAGGGCATCAAGGGGAATAAAATGAAATAAGGCTGTTGGGGTTGACAACATTTCCGCGGACCAAATAAAAGGCTTAAGAAAATATTAGAGAAAGAGTCTATATGGAATATATTTGTAGTACTGGAGCGTAGTAATAGCAAGGCCTCTGAACGGAGGACTTCGTGGAATCAATGTTAGTTCCAGTGAGAACAATCCTCTTCGGAAAAAGTTAAAGGCTACATCGAGTCTGCAGAGCAAAAAGTTTTATTTTCCACGCAGCAAACGTAATTCTCAGGATCATCAAAAAAGAATGGAGAGCAGGGGAAATAGTTATTAAGGGGTTGATTACTTTGGGTGTAGGAAAGGGATAGGCATGCGCGATGCCATTGCAGTAATGAGATCACTAATCGAGGGGAATATATAATGCATTCATGACGTATTTGCATGTTTCGTTAATTCCGAATAGGCGTTTGAAAGAAATTTTAAAGATTGAAAAATAATACATTTTTATATGCACGCATAAATATTGTGCATCAAAGTTAGTTGAGATGAACGCAAATGTTGAAAATTACAAAGAAATCACAAAATTACAAGTTGATGGGAAAAAATTGTGCAAAGCTTGAATAAATTCTGAGGTACAAAAGATGCAAAACTTACCAAATTCTTTAATATCTTCCTAAAAGAGTAAAGGTAGAATTTTTGATCGTCATATACCAAAAAGTTTCTCAGGCCCATTCCTAATTATTTTTATTCAAAAACGTTTAATTGGTGAAAATTCACGTATTTCATGAATTACTCATAAATTTCCCTTAATTCACGTGAAAATGACTCATGAAAATGATTTAGGTAAAACATTATTTTATTTAACATCGTTGCGCTTAATTGGCGTAGACCCACTTTCAATATGCGCACCAAGCCTCCCTTATTTCTCTCCCCTCACACAAACACACATACATATGTCATTTACGGTGCAGGAACACGAAAGCAAGTCCCCGAATCCATTTGTACTTGTTTCGTAATTTTCTCATCCGAGCACTTCATCCCCGTGCATTTCTTTAGCGTCGGGGGGAACAAAAAACTCCGCGGGCGAAGGGATGTTTTTCCTTTGTGAAGACTGCACGCGAATGGTCAACAAAGGGAATGATTTCCTTTTCATCTCTCACCTCGGGTTAAAAATGGAGCATGAGCTGGACGTGTGTGTAATCACGTAATGGAGTTGTGACAACCTGTCCTCAGGAATGATCTTTTGGTCTGCAACCATCCCGTGCCTCATCCTTCGTGTAACCCCTTCCGCCCTCACCACTTCCCGCCCGTCAATCTCATGGTACCCAATGAGAGACTGTGGACCCGTGGATATATTTTAAATTTTCTGGCGCACACACCCTGAAATATGTCCTTATTTAGTGTATTTTGATGATGAGGAAGCGGTAATTAGCAGCCTGGGGCTCTCTATATTGTTTAATCTTGATAATCGAATGTCTCCTTTCTCCTATTCAAAGAATGTGCATGAGTCCCCAGAGTATGAGTGATTTTTTCATGCCCAACTTAATTAATAGGACTAAGATAAAGTTGATGATTAAATGATTTTTAATGAACAGAATTAAAGATATGTAATCATTTAGAGATATTATCACCATGATTATATAAGTTTTAAGGATAGAAATCGTCGACGTATGAATATGCATGCATCAGCATAGAAACTACCATTAGTTTTTTTATTTGATTAGCTTTATTTATGTATTAAATTTAACTTGGAAACAGAAACGGCAGACCAATACTTTTCCCTTTATATGTGAATAATCCCTCTCCATGAACTAGAGAGTTGAGACGCTGGAAGGTCATGCGTGTCACTATGACCCCAAGAGAGCTAATGAGGCTTGAGAAATGCCAATTAAAAAGGTTATTAATGCCAGATAGGTCAATGGTTAGCAGCCAGACGAAATATAAGTCTCTGTTCTGATGTGAAACTCCGGGAAAAGAGACTTGACTCCAGTGGTGAGAACGTTTCAGCGAGTGTTCAGTTAAATACGCTTTTGAGCAAGATGATCACCTAAGGTCATAAAAAATTATATAAATATTATATTCCAAGATATTATCATGGAATTTAATATGAAAATGAGTCCTAATAATTGGGATACAGCTCTCCAGACACAAGTGTATTATCCATCAGCGGAGAAGCCATGGCCACTGAAGTCGTCGTCGCACGAAATCCTTGCAAAATTGACTAGTGAAGAAGAGGCATCAGAGAATAAGAGTATATTGAGGAATGCCACCGTAAAAGAAGTACCTGGACTTTTAGGCTGATATTGAAGATAGAAAACCTGGGAAATATCTAGAGAGAGATGGAAAGAGGAAATATACAGATGAAAGACCTATGCAACTAAGATTGAAATATTTTAGGAATTATTAGAATGCTGGTTTTGGATCAATGGAAAGTAGATGGACAGGGAGCCAGTATTGGGTAGTCTTAGCAGTGAATGCTACACAAATGAAACTGGGGAAAAGGGTACTGAACAGGAAACAGTAGGATGACAGAATATTACTAGGAGGAAACCCAGGCAATCGCATAGCAATCCAGTTGTGAATACCGACAGGCTACCATTAGAAGAAAGTAGTAGATAGTGTATACGATCAGTTCTACAGAATATTATGATCGCATCTGCAGGTCGAAGTATTACTTTTCAGTTTCCTTACTTTAGACTCCTTTCACAATTTATAGTGATTGAGGATTGATATGCCATGGTTAAAGGTAGAGACCGGAAGGAAGTAGGAGAGTACGGTTCAGAAGAGGAATCTTTGCGTGGAGAAACCTGTAAAATGTTACGTGGGAAATAGTTTAACGATAAGTAACATTTTAATCAAACATCACATTAGACACTGGTTTACATACCTGTAAATGGCTCCATTCGTCAGGTAAGATATGCGGGTGCCGGAGGTAATGGGAGACATTGGTTAATTGAGGTGGTGGCAGAGGATAGAATGCTGGGAAAGCGAGGTCGAGGGAAGAATAGATTGAACATTTTAGTTGGGATAAGGGAAGGAAGAAAGTATTCATGGCGAAACAAAACGTAATTGAAATGTGCATTATGGAGTTTTAATGTATGTTATTTGGGGCCTAGAAAGTTATACAGTAATGCGTATGGTCCGGGTTCATCAAAAACCCTAACGTAGGTCGATAGACTATTGGTTAGCACCGGGAATATAAGGATAAGAAGACGTTAAGACGCAATAAAAAAACGTCGAAGGAAATAAAATTAAATAAAACTGTGAAAATGAAAAAGTTCAACCACAGCACTACGTAGCCAATTTTTTATATAAATGAGAAAGGATGAGTTTTATAGGGCTCATTCATCAATTTCTGAAAGCGGAATTTGGTCAATATATGGTGTTTGATCAGTATTGAAAAAGGGATTCTAGCCGTATGCTAGGATTTAAGGCTTTTTAACAAGAATTAAAGTATTACTTTGGATCATTGATAAAAGAATGAAGACGAGAGAATGAGTACTAAGGCTTATCTAAGTTCATATTTAGAAGGTGGACAGGCACGGGTGATGTCAAAGCAGTACCAAAGGCACTAATATAAACAGAGTACAACCAGGATATATTTCTCTGCGATCGCTCAGTTAACTTTCGTTAGTTAAATGCTACATGTAGGACGCAGAATGACGTTACATGTCAGGTATTAGAAATAAAAGTGGAATTTACATGCAACCACAAAGCTATACCTTTCAAGTGAGTTTTATCAGAACTCACAATCTGGAATAGAAATGCCACCTGGTTTTTAAAGATAAATCTCAAATTTCCGCGAAATTTAAATTTACATGAACATTTTATGAGATTTCGAGCCAGTGCTCATTTACTACAGCATTATGAATTAACTCGTGATCAAGAAACAATGAACAGACAGTCACATCTATACAGCTGTGCTAGGTTTGTTATGGAAGGATCAATTTGGCATGTCTTAATATGATGGTATTCATTTGCAGATAAATTTCAAATGATAGTTAATCATAAATGACTATTTTTCTAATTCATTGAAAGAACTACTCATGAAAACAGCTAATCTTGCCTTTATTTTCAAAGTGAACATTCATGACATTCATTAAAATAATGGTCTGGAAAATGTGAAGAAAGGCTACGGATTCGTTTTATATCTGAAAATTCAAGCATTTATATCTGAATATGTATTATTAATTATTTTATTCGTTCAATAGATGTTATGAATGAAAAGTAACGTTCTAAAACAAACAATTCTTTCAAAATGGATCAATTCCCATTTTTTTACAGATATAAAGTATTTTAAAGACTTAACGAGTAAACTTTTGAAAACAGCGGATATATATTTCCAAAATACTTATAGAAGGTTAAAAGAATAACAAAAATCTGGTAGGTGGAAGAGTGGAATTCCTTCTATAATTTCCATGGCTTTAATGGGCTTATAATCCTTATTCCGATTTAATTTTCATCCTAGTTAATTTCAACTTACAATACTTTAACCTAATTCATGTTTCCCACCAAATTAAATGCCTGATTCGCCATATAAACTAAATATAATTTTACCATTCATTTGTTCCAACAATATTCATTCACGAGTCAGCTGCGAGATGTTGGCTTTCAATTTAAAATTTCTTCAGCATCAATTATTTTAAAGCATTTTGAATACTAGGCGTTTTATATTATTTCTTCCAGCCGTTTTATATTGCCAAGCAGTCACTCCTCTAACAGATGCATTTCCATTTTTAGGGTTAGTGCAGCATCTAGCATGCTGAATTAAAATTTGAATGTGCCTGTTTTCCAATCAAGTAAAATTAATAGTACAGGCTTAAGGAGAGGTTTTCCCCCAGCTTTCATGGCATTTTAAACTGAATGAATATTTATTTTTAATTTCCAAGTCATATAAAGTATTTAATCAAGGTTGAGAAATACGGTTTTCAACTTAAAAAAAAAGAAAAATTATTTTGAAATCCTAAATGCGTTAGTTGCATTTTATTCTCTTTTAGAATTATTTAATTAAATTATACTTTATTTTCTATTCCAAATAATGAAATGACTGATCTGTTATGTAGCAAAATTTCATATTCATTGTTTTTCGATGAAACGTTTCGTTAGTTTCGTGATTAATTTATGGCGATATCCAGTAGTGCTATAAACATACTTTCCAAACCACATAAAAGGAGGTTCAAAAAAAGAAATTTTAAAAATCCGACATCAACATAAATATCCTGCAAATCACGAAAAAGGTGTGTGGCAGGGGTTGCAAGCAGTAGATGGGAAGGGTAAGTGGTAAGGGAGGATATGGGCGTGAAAGCAAAAAAGATAAATATAAAAATTAAGAAAATGTCAAATAATATGTAAATCTGTTTACAATCTGGAAAAGTACTTGAATGAAAACAAGAGTGAGCTCATATAAGAAATTAGTTGTGCGTAATGCAAAAATAGGAAATAAAAATGAACCAAAACCATTAATATTACAGGCCTCCACCATTACAAGAAAGGTTATGTAGACTTTAAAAGTAAGAAGGTGAAATTCGACCATACACGAACATGCTTCTCATGGTCTCCGCCCTTAATCTCACAGGTAGGGAATGTGACAATCAACTGCGGATCGGACAGCATGAGGCGTTTCCCCACAGATAGAGACGATGCATCGAAGGACAAGCTTGAAAAGAACAAGGTTAGGTAAGCAATATTTCACCAAGCACTACAATCGTTAAAGACAGTCCCATGTGGTTATCCGGGAAGAAACTTGACAACAAAACATACGAGATTCGTGAAAGTGAGTGCTTTTGAGTAAAACAAATTTTGTGTGGCGACTGGGAGTTTTTAATCGCTAACTCTACCGTAATCCCGTTGGTATTACTATTGTCCATTGTTCGTTGGAATATTACTACTTAGAAATTAAAACCTAAACTCACATTGAAAGACAGATATTTTTTTGTAGAAAACGTAACTCTTTACTGAAATGAGCACTTCTTTTCCATTTAAAATTCAGAGAGGATATAAATAAACATACAGTTTCGTGCAAATATTGTTTTGGCAAAATTTTGTAGAATTATATTGGGAGCACTATAGCGTTCAATCGCGGTAAAATAGGATTTAAAAAATACTTCTGGACGGGATTATATATACCCATGCGGAATTTCTGGTTTTTGCATCTTTCTGGAACACCATAATCAGCGCAAAAAAATGTGTAGTTAAAAAACACTGAGATTAACATCAAATGAGTTTTTCACTCGCCAACATAAACAAACTCCGGTTTCAACACCATATTTAGGTTTCGTTGCAACACCGACATAAGAAAGCAGCTTTATGCAGAAGAAAACAAATGCGAAAAATTTTACATAAGTGAAATTTAAATAGGTAACAAACATATAAGAAGAGATAATGGAATTAAAAAATATAATGATATGCTTATTCAAGGATTCAAGAATTTACCGTATCCCTATCCATACACGTTATTAAACCATGGTAACCATAACGAGTTTATCTGCATGATCATAATAGAGGGATATGGATATGTAGAGGGAACAGGTTTTGAAGCCATAACGCTTCCTAAAGCAAAAGCAGTATTTTACTAATAGGGCATGCTAAACTGAAATATGGAAATCAAAAATAACTGGTGATTCCTGTCCTCAACTTTTAAATTAATTAACATTGACACTACATTTGTTTATGTGGGACTGGATACGCTATAACACTATTAAGATACAAACTTGCATACATTTTCAGTTAAATATTTCACGGCCACGTAAATATCTCGAACTAATACTCTACTGAAAGAATCAGGTTTTAAAGTTTTACACTCAATATACACTTAGATTATTAGACAATTAAACTAACACACTATTCTTTTGAGGGCTTATTACATATTGTGGGTCAATTAGAAATCTTCGACGGAGGAAATTTTGGCCTTATAAGTGTACGGTAATATTATTTCGTTTTTTTCATTCTTCCAAGTGTAATTTCATTCATCTTTGATTCCTAAGTTTTGCGCTAGTTGAGAGCTCAACATTAATCTAGCTAAAATCTAGCATACGATTAAATTAGGACACTTTTGAGTGTACTACTAGATCAATTTAATTTTCACAATTTATTATTGTTTTCTAAAAAAAAAATTTTTAACAAACTTTATCATAACCACAGTCGATTAAAGAATATCCAAGGGTGTTTCAGATGATCGCGTGTGAATAATTTTCTGATTCAAAATGTCAGTTTTTGGTGTACATACCTGGAAAAGAGATGAAAGAGTATTTTGAAAACAAACGGTAACTACGCTGTGTCAGTCGTGAAGAGCATATATCCTGCAGTTCCAAGATTATGTGAAAATTTAAGCTTTATTGCCTGGGTCTCAGTTATGGTTCACAAAGTACTTAAGTTTCATCTGTGAATGTAAAGACCGGGAAGTAAATTTCAAAAGGAGAGAATGACCGCGGGGAAAATTTTCAGAGCGTAGGTCAAAGGACGCTGTATGTGTCCCCACTTTTGACCCAATTTCATCATACCTTTTCGCATCCAATTAAGAGTAATGAAAAGCTTAGGCCGATTCATGGGTCATAAAGGGACGTCGTTTCACTATCAGAGAAACAAAAAATTATTCTAAAAGACGGCAATGTTATAGCGAGCATTTTCGTTTTCATAGAGAATCTAGGGCTCTTCCAGGAAAGATCAATGAAATATAGTAGGAAGGACATGGGATTTATATAATGAAGACATTTGAATTTATTTTCTAATTATAAACAGCTCAGTGAAACTCCATGCACTTGAGAAGGGTGCAAAACAGCGGGAGTCATTCTTAGTGATAACGAAGCAATCATCAAAGACACTAGTTGAATCTTGACTTATTAAATTGGTTTTATAACAAAAGTAAACTTTGCGTGTAACTCGGTTCAATTTTCTCCTATTTACTCTATCATGTTCATTACTTTAATATGACTAGAAGTAAATATGCACAAAGCCAGTAGAATTACAAAGTTCCACCTTTGTCTCAGCTTCATTAAGGATGAATATAGAGATCAATGTATGCTCAAACAATGGTTGAGAAAATAAACCAAAATTAGGTAAGCAAGTAGCTCTATCCGACAGGAGGCGAGGAAGAAGGGCTTTTGAGAGCATCAAGAGCAGATAATCCGTTTCTGTGGGCTTTTTGGCTGTGATAATGGAGAATTTAGCGCTAAAACCTCACCCCTTCATCGCTCCTCCTCTGTAGCATGTTTTAAATCTGCCATCTCACCACCCTTTTGAGTGGACCGCACGATTTTGGAATGGGTAGTGACATGACTGTTCACAACAGGCTAAGCTCATGAAAACTGAGACCAATTGACGACAATTATGTCCTTTCAAAAAACAGAGTAAGGTTCATTGTGATCCTTGCATTGTCGCTCGAGTTGCTGACTGCCCGAAGGGAGACGAATTCCTAAGAATAAAAAAACACATTATCCAAATGATCAAGTCAAATTTGTGGGTTGAAGATTGCCGGGAGATGATATGCAGTAGGTAAAACCGGTTTCCGTTCTGAACAATTTTAAAGCCTTTTAATTTTTATTAAAATGGATAGTAAAATCCATTCATTTCATGCCATGAAGTACCCCGGTAAAAAAATTACATTCTCAGATTAAAACGCATCGTTTGGGAAAATTTGTTATCTATTGTATCTTTATTATCACTATAGAGAAATATGTGCCTTTAACACTATATCAAAGATAATATTCTTTGTTATAAAAAACGACTGATCCTAACACTATCATCAAGAACTAATTGTGATTAAACTGATACAAAAAATACATGTTAAAATGTATTAAATTTTGAAAGAAGTAATCTTGTAATGTATCCTTTTCCTCATTTCGCTTTTATCTCGAGCTATTATGCAGGGATAAATGAGCATTTAAAAACTGTTTTACCAAATATGACTACTTGGTAAGAAAGACCCAATATAAATACTTAAGTTTTAATACATTCATACTAACGCTAAAATTCTTTACAAAAAATAATGTTATAAGATTTTGAAATGAAATAGATACATATTTTAAAGATGCTCTAAAAATACCCAATTCTTCGATAAGAAAATTTTCAACGGTTTAATAGAGACACAGTGGAGGGTAATAAAGTCTATTTTGTATGGTGATTAAACTTCCCGCAATTGTGAGCATATAACAATGTTGTCGTGACGTAATAGGTGGTAGTGGAAGAAAATATAATGAATCTGTAATATTTTCCCACAATTTAAATTTAGAACAATTGTGAGAGCAGGGGGTAATTTTATAACAATCGATTCCTCATTTTAATAGCGATCATTTTAACGCGAAATATTTTCTGTTAAATGCTAGTCTGTTATTTTGATTTCGGATAAATTAACGGAAAAATAAAACAGAATGTAATTACGTTAATTCATTCATATCCATCCAGTTAATTTATTATTATTTTATGAGCGTTATATACAGAAGGCTATACTGTAGTTACGAGGCCCATCTATGTTGACGAAACGGGCTACAAGGAGGGATGGATCGTGAAGGTAAAATAGGAGCAAATACTGGGTTATGTAAAACTTTCCCGCCATGTAACACCTCCCCATCACACTCTTTGGGAAACCCGTTCCCCTCAAATTAGATCACTCGTGGTGAAAATCGATCGAATGGCCCACTCTATGCTGGGGTAAGGCGCCGCTGACTCAAACGCTTTTTCCGAAAACATGCTTTCCTATTTCAGTTTACTACCTTTAGAAAAGCTTTATGTAAAAATAAACCTTCTTTAAGCACCGGCAAATTGTTTATGGTACCCCATTTTCTCCGCACAATGCCTCACGCCTGACGGTTTTTTGTGGTGTCATGACCGGTGGGTTGTGGTTTCTAGCGCGAGTCGTTACCATCACCGTGTATCACATCCTTGTATATTATGCAGGTAAATAAGAAAATACATATTATGCCATTATAACGTTTCAGTTAGAATGATCTACGAAATGTCACTAGTACTGCATCTGCCGTGAGTATCTGTTAAATATGGTTCGTAATTCACATCATTTTATCGCATAAACAACGTGCGTTTTATTCCTACTGAATTAATGATATGCTTTAATGTGTCCTATTATTGAACTTGATTTTTGTGAGTCCAAATGAACTCATTCAACGGTGTGAGCTTTAATCTCACTGAAGCAATAAATACCATTTCAAGTTGAACAATTATCGTTATTTATTCTAAATATCGCGCAAAAATACGGAATCACTAAATTGCGTTTAACGGTGATTTCAAATACCATAAAGTATTAGCAGCATTGATATTTGAAGTAATACCATTCTATTTAATATTTCTCACTGAAGAAACAAGAAAACTAAGGTATACGCATGATGATATGCATGACCGTGGTATAATTTGAACGAGCGAACTTTGGAACAGAGGCGAAAGTGGTACCCACAGAGCGGTCGGCTACTGAATTAAAGTCGGCTAAATTATGAAACTACATTAGTTTTATTTAGTACTGAGAATTAATAAATATAATTAATGATAAAAATGTATATTTTTCACTTATTGTAATTTTTTTGTAAACATGGCAAAGAAAATTCTAAATGTAAAATCCCGTAATCCAGTTCAAATAATTTTTTTCAACTACTTCAAATTTCAAAAATTTATATTTAACAATATTTTCAAGGTAAAATAGGCAATATCAATAGTTAAAATACTTAAAAGGCTGAAGAAGAATTTTTAATTTTCATTTTGAAAGCAAATTGCTTCTGAAAAAATATTTTAATTTGTCTTCGAAAGAGTAATATTTACCATGTAGTAAAACGCATGTGAGAACAGTCATTAACATTGCATTATCATGTTCAACTTGTTATCGCAAAAATCAAGATTACATTTCGCCTAAACCTGTAGAAGCAATTTTTTAGTGTACGTAGATACAAGACAAAGCCAAGGTTACGCCATCAAATATTTTGTCCGTGTGATTTGTTTATTGCTAGGTGCTTTAAGCAAATTTTTCATTTAAAAAACAAATACCTGAAACAAATTTTCACCCAGGAATTTTTATGCGCAAATACTTTGTGTGAGGATGATTTTTTTCTACCACTTCCTCGATCGTATCCTTTCCAATCTTATGATACTCTCACAAACCGCATGCGTGGAATAAGTGCGTTCTTCGATTTTGAAAGGAGAGAGACGAAAGGGATGGAATATGGAGAGGCGTCTGGACGGGTGGCAGAAGAGGGAGAAAGACTCGGTGTAAGGACAGAGAGTAATTTACAGGGAGAGAGTGAAGGGGAGCTAGGCGGAGAAATGGTCGGGAGAGGACAGAGCAGTTGATAAGGGAGGAGAGGTGAAGAGGATTTATATGCAAACGGATTTTCGAAGATGGGCAGACTGATAAAAAATGTGAATAAAGAAAACAAATCTCGCAGCCCTCACTTCCTCTGCTTGCTCGGGGATTTGAATCGTCGGAATCGGGAGTAGAGCTTAACTTTTAACGGCTTTCAGACGCAGTTTTGGTGTGAAAAGTTGATGTTTCGGCGGATTTGAATGCTATGAATACGTTTTGAAAACCTCCCGTGAAATGGGTGTTCAGAACTGCATCTCTGAAAACATGATGCAGTTTCAAGGCATCCAAATTGAGACATTCGTACCAACAATGCCAGCTGTATTGGTTTTTACTTATATTTGTGGATAGTAAATTTCATCCAAAAAGCATAGCAAAAAGGATCTTGAAATTGAGCTTGAAGAAAATTTATTAAGTGAAGAATGTAAGAGGCTTGACAGAAAGTGTGCGAAAATTAAACAAGGGTGGCAGGGATTAATTCATTAAAGTAACAATTGCCATGAAGAAACAAAAGAAAGAAGGAAGAGGTACTTACAAGCACTTCCTTTTTCAAAGATTTTATGACATTGTTTTTTGACCCTTTGCAACGCTATGAGACATACCTGTACCTCTCTGCCTTGCGTGCTTTTCATGACTTAACAATTTAAATGACACTTCTTCAAAATTCCATATTTATGAGTAGATGTAACTTCAGTATGGCCTTGTTTCCTGCCAATTGTACCTGGCGTATGTTAAAACAAATTACTCAGATTTGAATGATGAAAACGGTTCAATGATTTTTCTCGCCAAAAACACGTAACATATAAGATAACCGGCCAAATATTATCTTTCGGCGACACTTCCAAAGACACAGGGGTTCTCATTATGGTTCTTCGTTTCGAACGTGGGGATATGAATTGGGAGGGCCTTAAAGAGCACTGCTGACAGAGCGGAGTGTTGGAGACCTTTAATTTTCATTTTTCAGCGCTTTCAACAGATGCTTCACACACTCTGCCCATCTTCCTCGCAGCCCGCTCTCTCCTACCCTCCCTTATCGCCCTTCCTCCGAAAAAGTCGCTTGGAGACCCAGAAGTTGTTTTCGCCTGCGTGGACGGAACGGGAAGCAAGAGAGATAACACGATTCCGCCGTTGTGGACCACGCTGCTTCTGCCCGACCAACGCAGCTCCCGGGTCAGTATGGAGAAACCCTTTTTTCCGCAATTCTCACCGTCCTGCACCTTAAATCCCTCAAGTGAAGTCCCACGACGTGTGGGCCCAAGCGTCCTGCCTCATTAGGGCCACCGTTTTGATTGCAATGCCCGCATCATCACGACGGTTGACGCGGTGGATTATCACTTCTTCGAAGGATTATCTCTCTCCGTCGTAAGTTTAAGCTGCGAGTTGTCTTTTGATCTATTTAAAAAGCAATGAGAAGCCGTGGTCGTTGATTGTTGCTACGACTTACTGGGAATCAAAAGATTCATAAATTGAGTGATTTTGTTCATCTATGGCTACTTATTTCAAATCTAATACGTATTTTGGTAAGGCTCTTTTATATATTTCTTTTTGACAAACAAACAACTCAGTATTTTGGATATGTAAAGTATCGATAGAAGGTGCAATTAACGGGGAAGAATGTCTTTCCTTTGAACGAATCGGCTTGTATAACCTAATATATCGTTATATTAAATACGACGGAGAACGTCCTGTATATTTGTACTATGATAATAAACAAAGAATTATTTTCCTTATCATGACGTATAAGCAGCGTATTATTACAATCTTAAATTGAAAGATTATGTAAGTTATATTTATTACATTTTTTTATTATGTTATGTGCACTTCATACTCGTAGGCTTTGAAAATTTATTAACAATTTATGAACATGAATTTACAAAGAATTTCGCTCGGAAATATTAAGTCTGAATAATAAACGTGAAGACAATATTTATTAAATTATATTCCATTAAATCCAGCCGTGTCCCTTGATACTGATTTTTTCACGGTTACCTCTAGGCATTTCATTTTCAGTCATTATGAAGGCGTTCGACCTCTCTTTCGGAATAAATGGAAAAATCTAATTACCTGAATGCGAGTAGTTTCACTGTTTCTAGCTACGATAGAGTAATTAATAGCTAATTGCATATAAAAAGTAACTACAAGAAAGCCAATTCTAATTTCTTTTCATATATTTAGATGCAAATGAATGCATATCATAATTATTTTATGAATGATACAATTTTTAATATGCCATTTTATATCTCTAACAAATTAAAAAGGTTTCCTCTTGGCTGATATCATTAAATTCGGATTAAAACTACGACGCACAAATAATTTTAATTCATAAAAAACTATGATTTTTGCTTCATAGTAAAATTAGTCCCCACGTTTCCTGGAATTCCTGACTTGTAGTTACTAACTTAATTTATCATTAAATTGTAATTAACTAATGAAAGCATAGTCAATTGATTAAATGACAATAGATGATTCATTCTGAACTCCTTTACAGAAAGTTTAAACGTTAACTAGGACATGATGCTAAGAAATATTTTGCTTCTAGTAATATAAATTTGGGTATTAGAAACCGGAGCCAGAGTGTATGACAAGAGGAAGGCGGATGAAGAAGAGAGGGGAAGTTTTGGAGAGCGGGAGAAAGAGGAATGGAAAAAGGTTAAATGGGTGCGCCAGCAAAAGCTCGAAAAGAGCTAGATAAATCCAAAAATGCTCATCCAAGCACGGGAAGGAAAATTAAAGAAATTTTTTGTGGGCACCGTCCACAGGAAAAGTAGAAAATATGTAAAAGACTTTTTATCTTTTCACATCAAGGAAGGGAATGCGAGTGGAAGGAAAAGAAATGGGCATGATGAGTGACCAGAGAGAATATGAAGAATTCAATGGATAAAATGGGAAGTGTAATGCAATGAATCTAGAATTGCGCAAGAAAACAAATGTACTTCGCATTTCTGCTTAGACATTGGAATTGAAAAACTGCGGTAATATTTAGTTCTATTAAATTCTACATTGGAAGGATTTTCCTGAAAATTAACTCATTTCAAATACACCCGTCATTACTTGTTTCGGAAAAATCTTTGTTGCACATATTAGGTATGTAAATATCTAAAAATTCTAATAGAAATACATTCATTTACAAGTTTTTCGCCGTCTAAACAGTATGTTTCATGGTTTTAAGATTTTATTACAGCTATATCTGGACTTACACTTTTTCGACATACATCCATGAAATTAAATGCCCACAGCAAGTGCAACACTTATTTCTTAACAGAATATTTCTGTATCAAGGGAATTCTGAATTATGTTGAAAATTGAACACTGACATTTAATTAAAAAGGGGTAGGTTGCTCTAAGCAATGAGATATGGAGAAATCGTTGAATTAATTTAAACTGGATGAACTCATCTAAATAAATAAAATTCCTATCGTCACAAAATAAATTTCCATATTATTATCATTTATGTGTGTCCGATTTACAACACTATGAGAAACATCTTTTCGTAGTTAAAAACATTTAGTAAGACTTGATTTTTGACCAAACGAAGATAAACTTACAATGAATGAACGATCTTAACCCCATTAAAGATAATACTTTTGCACCCGAGGGCTATATCTCTAAAACCGAATTACTACCTTGATCAAAAATTTCCCGGAATTTATTCAGAAAATTAAAAATACAAGTTTATTCATCTAAATCTATATTGTCCCCTTCAAAGTAATCCCCATCGACTGCAACACACTTATGCCAGCGCTTGATCCAATCCTCGAAACATTTTTTATATTCGGTTTTCGGTATGTCCATCAGTGCTTCCTGCGATTTTTCCATTACTTCCTCTCGGCTGCTAAAACGCGTTCCCCGTAATGGTTTTTTAACTCGATTGAACAGAAAGAAGTCACAGGGAGCCAAATCAGGTGAATTCGGTGGCTGTTGGATGGTATTTGTTGCATTTTTCGTCAAAAAATTACGAATAATGATAGCACTGTGCGACGGTGCGTTATCATGGTGCAAAATCCACGAGTTTTCTGCCCACATTTCTGGTCTCTTTCGGCGAATTGCTTCACGCAAACGTCTCATAACGCCCAAATAATACTCTTTGTTTACTGTCTGGCCTTCTGGCAAAAATTCATGATGCACTACACCGTTGTAATCCATGAAAACCGTCAGCATTGCCTTCTTTTTTGACTGAAAACGACGTGGTTTTTTTGGTCTCGGCTCATTTGGTGAACGCCATTCACTTGCCTGATGTCTGGATTGCGTGTCGTACTCATAAACCCACGTCTCGTCTCCAGTAATGATCCTTTTGATGAATGTGGGATCGGATTCAGCCTCGCAAATCATGTCTTTTGCGACGTCAACACGGTCTCTTTTTTGCATGAAATTGAGGTCTTTTGGCATGCTACACGACGGAAACCCAAATCATTAACCACAATGTCTTGGGCGGATCCATAGGCAATGTTCAAGTCCTCCGCTATTTCTCTGATGGTTAATTTGCGGTTATTGACCAACATTTCTTTTACTTTATCAATTTTTTCACCGACTTTCGATGTCGATGGTCTGCCACTGCGTTCATCATCTTCGATTGACTCACGACCACTTCTGAACCGCTCGTGCCACTGGTAAACGACCGTTTTTTTTAGAGAATCGTTGCCGAAACACTTTTCCAACATTTCCAACGTCCGTGCGCCACTAAATCCGTTTTTTACGCAAAATTTAATACAAGTTCGTTGTTGCAAATTTAAATCCATTTCTGCAATTGTAAAAAATCGCCAACACACACAGAGATAGATGTACTCTTGGCTACGTAACTTTTGCAAATGTCAAGTTATGACACTAAGATTTAAAGGGAATATCAACAACAGATGTACCAATTTAACAAAAAAAACAGAACTCAAATCGGAACGATGGGAGCGCCACACGGTGGTTATTGCGGGAACTTTTTGATCAAGGTAGTATATTCGTTCGTTTCCCATGCAGTATGGCATGCTGTATCAGAAAAGTAGGGAAAGGAAATGGAATGAATACAAGGAGAATACAACGCAAGAGAATGAAACAGGCAAAGCTAAAATTTGAAAGAGGAATACGAATTCATCAGTCTCTTCTTAATGGCAAAAATGGTAAAAGAGAATGGCGGTATGAAAACGACGCCTTCATGAAAGGATATAGAAAGAAGCGTTTTACGAGATGTCTTTATCGGATCTGTTGCCGGTGCATAAGCTAAGGCTGACTCTTAATCCTCGGCGACGGGATTGCGTAAAAAAACAGGATGAAGGATTTCGGAGTTTTTTTCCTACAAAGAGATATATTCTTTAACTTCGTGCTCCCACATTTTATGCAAGCTTGGAGAATAGGTGAGGAATAGGAAACGTATGTTTCTGGCAACGTAAATACTGAAAAACACCAACAATTTATAGGTTTGACAGGAAAATTTTCATCTTTATAGCTCGTAATTTTTATGCTTAGGAAGTTATAGTGCGACGGACTATATGAAATGCCAAAAGGCCCACAGAACTACATCCTTCCTCCATTGCAGATGTGTGCACAAAAATTCACAGTTTTATAGCATTCATGGCCTAAGGTATATTCAATGTTTACCTATATTTTATCACCCATAGCAATTTAAAACATGAATAGCCTTATGAATAAAAATTCAGTAATTAAAATTATGTGTACTTAAAAATCTATAACTCTTAAGAAAAGAAACACACTTTAATTTGTAACTATTTAAAGATTATCAAATTTATGTTCTTTAACAATATCGACCGAAACACCATATATTTTAAAAAGGAAAGAAAAGGATTATTTACTTGTTAACTTCCTTTGACAAACCGTTTTATGGCATTTAATTAGGCATGGTGGTGTATTAGACTTCAATCTTACTGTTAAGTACACCTTATATGACAACATTATCTCTTTTCCTGGAATATCGGTGTTAGATTGGTGGTAAATATCGATTGTATTAGCGCCCACAATAAAAATTTGTTCAAAATGGGAAAATATATAATTTACACTTAATTTTTACACACTTGTTTATGATTAAGAATGATAATCCACCCTTAGTGCAGTAATTTATGCCAAAAAGAACAAAAGCCATGTTTCTTGAGGGCCATAAAAATTAGCTGATTAATTTCAAAATGCCAAAAATTATATACTCTTAGGAATACGATACCTCCTTGGAGAGTATAGATTGATCATAAAAAGCTCCCTTTTCATTGAAAAATAACCCCAATAAAATAACAAAACTCTGAAAAAGCAAAATATGAGTATCAAGCGGTGCAGCAAGGAAAAGAAAAATCGTCAAACGTTGATTTTAATGAGTTCCTTCTTTCCCGTCCGTTCGCCGCCTTCGCCTTAAAGCAAAGGAAGGCAATTTACATAAAAGAGCGTGGTCTGGGAGCCTTATGATTAGGGTAATCTTTTGCTAATTCAAAGGGCACAGATTCCTCAGACAGGACACCCTTCGGCAGTGCCTTCCGTTATTTTGTCCGTGAAATCGTATTCCACGGGTAGACATAACGTACCTCTATAGCGGTGCAATTTGGTGTGATTGACCCACTATAGAACTCAAAAACGTAAACGATTCTCTTAAGTCCTTGGATTTAAATAATTCCAGTTTAGCGTGGCGCCGTCGACAGAGATTTTTGCGTTTAGAACTCAATTTTGTTTAGCTTTATTTACATGGTAATAATATTCGTTATTCCCTTATTCAGGTGTTGATAATAATGTAACGGCCGTCGCAAGAATATCTCTACACATGATCATTTTTATGGCATGAATAGTCGAAATAATATAATTATTTGAATACGAGTAATTTCTAAATTGTTTTTAATGAGGTTATTCAAGTGAAGCTCACAATCTCTAGACAAACATAACTAGGGAGACATGCATGCACTATTTTATCGCTGAAAACCTATGAAGTGAGGAATTTGTGATCAGTGCAGTAGAAAAATGTGTCGAGTGGTATACTCTATAGGACTATTAATACCTAAATAGGTACATTAAAACACGAAAACCCCCCAAATGAAGTAAGTATGTTTTCGTTTTTTCACAAACAAGTGTGGGTATAAATGAACTCCTTATGCTAATCCTTATATCCTGATAACGAGGGCTGGGACCACCGAGATACCTAATACGTGCGTTGTTTTGGTGTTAATCTTTTGTATTTTGTTACAATAATTAAATGCAAGCGTGCATTAAGAATAAGTAAAAGGTGCTGTTCACGCAATTAACACCACACACATATGTACGAGGGCGGTCTGAAAAGTTACGACCTCAGAAAATTTCAAAAATATGTCTTATATCTTTTTTAGGTCAAAAACATTTTAGACCACCTTTATATATATATATATATATATATATATATATATATATATATATATATATATATATATGTATGTATGTAAACACACACGCATGGGTATACACGCAAACGACACGCAGAGGAAAATGCAGTTTTTAGTAATATCTAACTACTACCTGTTTATTACTTTCAATTCAGGAATGTATCATACATAGAATCAAATATCTTCACTTTCTTCTGAGGTATAATTTGGAAATTTATAATTAACCACAAACGATACTAACATAAAAACGTATCAAGATTATTCATACCAAGGAACAAATATATTTCATCTAGTAATATCATTAAAATTGAATGCAATAATAGAATCATTGGAGTATATTTTATCTCTCCATTAGAATTTCACTGATATCTTAAAAAAATCAATAAATAAATTTTGCAGAAGGTACTGAGAAATAAAAAAATTTAATTAAACCAAAAAGGAGACTTATAGCGACCGATATATAGCATATACTCATGTTTTCGACGCACAATTTACATGGTGAATCTGATTTGATTGTATTTTTATGAAAGTTAATACGTTCGTTAATATGTTTAGCCCATTCCTTGGTTTCAGTAAATAAGCAGCAAAAATGACAATTATGGAAGGTTATGGAGGACAATATTTGGAGTTCCTTAAAAGCGATGAATCAGAATTAATATTACTTTGCTTTTAAAATTTTATCTAAGACCCCACATTAATATTGCATACACAAAGGGTCCCATACAAGCATTCAAGACAATGGCTGCATTATATAAAACCATATTTTCAAATTGACTCTCAACGCTGTGGGACATTTTGCGAAAAAAAACAGTTCACACTCGAAAGGGAAAAATATACAAAAATTAAATATTGAAATTTTATTTCGCGTTTGCCATTCAAGTCTCCACGTCATAGCCAACAGAAACTCTTCCTTCCAGCAACATCCTTTGTTTTTGACCGTGGTGGTATGCTGTTATTTCAAAAGAGTATTTGAATATTTTGATATAAGCAAATGGTAGATGAAAAATCAAGGATTTGGGTATTAAAAAGTGCATTTCATAATGGTAACCATAAGTATATCTTTCATGAAACCACGTGACCAACAGGGAGACAGAAAATTTGAATTGATATGTTGAATAAGCACATTTTAATACTGCTGTTCTTTTATTTTTCATATGGATAAACATTTTCGTCAATTGTATCAGTCTAATTATTTTATAATACATGATCTATCCTGAAATAAATTGCAAAAAATATGGCTAAATATTTATACTTTAAGGCTAGGTAAATGTAAGTATGAAATCTCTCTTTGTAAAATAAAAACTGTTCTTTTATACACATAAAACAAAGTTGCAATCTCTTCAATTACATAAGTCGATAAGTAAAATACCGAGTCCGAAAGCCGGCTGTTCGAAGGATGACCAATCAATTCTACGTTTTGGCCCGTCAACTAGGTAGTGGTTTCAGCCAATCTGTGAGAGCTTGCATTGCCATGATGAAGAATGACCCTTTTTTGCCGCTTCTTTTTCAGTACTTCACCAAGCACTTCTGGCAAACAAATGCTCTTTAACCTTTTAGAATTCACGGTTCTACGTTGCTCAGACGGCACGGTTGCCACATATCAAGTTGTGTCGAAGAAACCGGCGATCGTTTGCCCTCATGTGCTTCGTGCACGAATCACTTCTGTCAGATTTAGCTCATCTTAAGACCCATACAGTAAATTGCTGTTTAATTTCGGGCTCATACGCGATTTTATCGCATATCATTTCCCCCATTGAAAGTAGCATAGTGAGTTTGTGGCATGATCGTCGAACAGTGGTCTCTCATAGCACATAGCAGCAATCCGCTAACTGGGAATGCCTAAATTTAACTGACGTGGGTCAAATGCTTTCCGAAGATCTCTCATCACCTTTCCCAGAGTAAATCACCCAACTCCAGCCATCTGCATTGTTGGGAATATAACATCCTACCTATTTATCGGACCGACCCTATATACAACGGTGATAACAGATAGTAAAATGCTGTAAAGAGCTGACGACTATTGTCATTAGAAAATAAAAAAAATTCCAAAATATAGTACATAGAAAATATTTGATTTTAAAATAACATGTTTAGAAATTATTCTATCGTATATATTTTAAATTATAAAAAAAGACATCTATGCTAGTTATAATTTGACAATTATGTCTTTAACAACGTTTTCTGAATGGCAGTTTAAGTTATGCGAAAGGTTACTACATTCAATATTATTTCAAATGTCAATTTTTTCTTGAATGTAAAAAAATAAGTAAGCATTGCATTATTATGAAATTCATTTAGACAAATGAATGCATATAAACATGAATATTTAACTTCAGATAACCACACGCAAACACGCACCAAAATGTTTTGTCGATGAACCAATTAAACCTGCATTAAACGTACACTCTTGTCGCTACAGCTTTAATTACGTCCTCTCGTATCCGCATGATACCAACAAATGCTAAAGGAATGAGAACACAAGTGCATTACCGTCGAAATCCGGGCACACACTAATTAGAAGCCCCTCGGGAACGGGAAGAGCCCTACGGGATGGTCACCCGAGGTATCGGGAATGGACCTCTCTCGGGAAATTGCTGACCCTCAACCGCTTCCGTCGTTAGTTCTTCCCTTTGCGAGGGTCCCCTTCGGGTTGAATGGTGGCTTGACCGCCGTTCAATCCAAAGTATACCCACGAAAGAAGAAAACGGAACTGTTGAAAGAAAAAGAAAACTCTCGCTCCTTACAAAATCCTAACTGTGTATGCGACTCCTTGCTCCTTTGTTTACGTGGCATTATCTAACCTTATATGTATGATTCTCCTTGCCAAGTCTCAACCATTTAGACTGGAACCGAAAGTGCCTACGTTGAGGACCAGATTTTAATGGAAATTTGGAGAAACTGAGATTTTTATTTTAAATCTTCCTTTATCCGACCATTCCGGAAAATTTTATACGTGTTTTTACCCTTAGAGTTTACATAATTTTCTCTCAGATTGGTTATTGCCTAAGCACATGGATGGATTTCAGGGATGGAATTATTTACTAAAAAGTACATGAGGCTTCACACAGTTATGGTAAAAGATCCAGTTTATTTCACATTAGTTCATGATTAACTATAAATAAAATATGTGAATTACTAAACTAAAGGATTTCAATAACTTCTTAGTTACTCATTACTAATTTTGCATAACAAAACAAATTTAACAGGATAGGTAGTTACACTGAGTATTTGTTTTCTTTTTTCTTCTAAAATAACTGACAACATCCAATAGAACTTTTTATTATTCAATCATAAACAAAGGAATTATTTAAAAAACCATCGATTGTAAATAAACGGAAGCTATGAACTCCGTTTCATAACACTTGTCCGGAGATATAAATATTCCTTGCGGCGTCTTTAAGTGAAGTGGAAGTACTTCTGTGCAAAGCGAAAAGAAAATTATCAATTTTGAAATAATATAAATTCAAGGATTTTTTTGTTACAAAAACCAAAGTCAGCCTAAAATTCCACAAAATGAAATGTATACAAGAATATTATTTTCTTGGGTTGCCTCGTACTAAAAGTAAGAGTGGAAAATTTAAAAAGTTGGGATGGTAACAGTGTCTGGCGGAAGTGCTCATTGGAATGGTCCATTATCGTAAAAGGAAATCGCCACTCGGAATCACGCGAAGAGAGCTCATAAGGCTCGAGATGGGGATTGGAATCGGCGTTTGAAGTCAACCTGGCGTACGTAAGAGAGTGAGAGACGCCCTAACGAGGACAGTTCCACTCTTAAGGCACTTTGAATGGCAAAGGGGCAAAAAAATTACTCAGAGAAGTTTTCTTCATCAACGGATTCACATAAAGAGAGCATGGCGACTAAACTGAACATTAACACTTATTTAATATTATCATTACGAGTGGTAACATTTAATTATATACTACAAGTAAAATTAAATTTTACTTTTTATTTACATTTCTCAACCTCTATGAAACACCTTTCAGATCTATGATGGTTTTACAAAACGAAGTAGGAATACTTTTTTCCAAAAATTCAATAGATTATACTCGTATATGATCTGATTTCATACGAGATCGTGCAGTAAATAGTATTATATTTAGATAAATTTCAGGTGCTATTCCCTTGAAATAAAAATTTTGTAACGCGAAGTTATGAAATTAAAATCTTATTGCAAAATATTCTAACTCATTTAAAGTCGACTGAAGCTCACTTATTTGGATATCATTAGGTAACAATGAATGGAGTTATTTTTTTTCCTTTGCAGTTCACTTCAGCAAAACTAACTTTTACGCAAGAAACGGGTGATTTCATATTTTTATCAATTATTTCACTATTAATGAAAAAAATGGACCGTTTCAATGCAGAAGAACAATTTCCACACCAAATGTCGGCTTTAGAACTATGAGAAAGTCGCGAATCACAGTAACATATTTTTACTACAGAAAAGCCCATATATTTATGCTTTCCCACTATAATTGCTCTCGAAATAGGAGTAATTGGATCATAGATGAGTTGTTCATGGATGTATCACCAAAAAGAGAAATTGGATTGGAGGAAATAGTAATTACCGCAGACGTGGTGACGGAAAGTATCTGGCAGTAGCTCAATCTTAATACATCTGCATTTTCAGGAAACCTTTAAGTGGTTTTCCGTGCTACGCCTCGTCGTTGTTTGCCTCAGGATTCTTAGCAAAGCGAGGAGATGGGTGAGTAGTGTAGGTGGTGGAAGACGAAATAGGATGGTTGAGGGGGAGTTGGTGGGATGAATAGCGGAGGTTTTTCGAGGGAAGGGATGGATGGTACACGTTAACTCCCTTCCTCCGTAACCCTCCACACCCCCTTTCCAAAGTGTCACGAGCAAGAAGAAACGCTCGCGCGATGAGAAGACACACAAGACGTCGCGGATCTTGAGTAAAATTGTGCCTGTGTTTGTGCAAAAGCCTTTGTTCTTAAAGATCCGGAATGTCATGAACAGAAGAGGATGACGACACCGTTGGAGAAAATGAAGAAAGTCTTAAGACGACATTGTTTTTAAGTTTTAGACAGTCGGCTTATTTTCAGGGACACACGAGTGCTTTACGACGGTTTACCGTCTCCCTAGTTTTGAAATCCACTCAGTTGGCTAAAGATCAAACGTATAAGTGGAAAGAAATTGTTCCAACTCTGTTGTTTCAACTGAAAAAATCTCCATCAAGCGTTTAAAATGGGCGAAGTTTATTTATGAGCAAAATTACGAAAGTATGGTAATATTCTTAATAGAAGATATTGGGAGATATTTCAGTATATAGTTGATAGTTTTGAGGTACAACCCACGGTGAAATATTTCATAAAAAAGTCTTGTTTACTGGCGACTTGTGTTTTAACGGTTTGCTTAATAGCCACCATACCACTGGTAGTCCAAAACTAATGGCTTATGCATGGAAAAAAATACCTTGTAAACGGTGAAAATATGATTTCCTTAAAATTAACTATTCCGAATGAAAAACGTAATTTTATTTTACAAAATTTACGCTTGAAATGATACCATTAATTTCACAATCATTAAACTGCAAACATTTATATATCTGTTATTCATTCCACTAAGAAAATCAGTGAAACGCATGGCATATGAAGTTCAAACTAACGAAAAATCTTAAATTAAATCGAAAATATTACATCAAATTAAAAATAACTCATTCAATACGCTGGGAATAAAACATGAGAAAATAATTATTGATCATGCAATCAAGTTATCACACAATATCCCTACCCCATTCCTAGAAGATGACTTAAAAGAATTAAAGCTTTAAAATGGATTCACAGTCATAGAAAAGCAACGAGAAGAACTGAGGACCTCTGTGAATACAATAGATAAAGCACTCCAAAGATGGACATTTGATATTAATATGGAAAAGTAAAATCCTAGCACGCGAAGGAGCAAATTAAAAGGCAAATATAAGCACCAGCTGGATATAAAAGATTGAGTGAATTTCGATTTTGCAAGCAGCATAATATGAAGTAGAAGGAGTTTGGCGAAGGCATAAAAAGAGAATATTTATATTATTACAAATAGGATATTTATATCATTACAAAGAGGACATTTATAAAGAAAAATAATTTATACCTCAAGTAAAAAATATTTACATGCATGGAAACAGTATGTGGAAACGAATATGGAGTGCTAAAACTTACGGATCAGAGAGAAACGCATGTGAAGGGGATGTTTAGGGATCGAGTTCTGTCGAAACATATAGATGAAGGTGAAATTCAATGAGCAAGTTAAAGAATATTTTGAAAAGAGAGGAAGTATGAGGACGGCAGAAGAGACAAAGGCCAAAAGGATGACTAAATGTAAAAGAATCAAATAAGACAAACCCTGAGACCCAATGACATTATTTGGATTAAAACAGGAAAGAAGGGAATCTCGTATAGGAAGCTAAGCCCATATGCGTACACAGACAAATTTATGGGCAGCTTAAGAGAAATTATTAGGAAGAAGAGAAATATAATTAATTTATTTCTCTTATTCTATTCTAGATGGCTAAGAGATATAAATTAGCCAAATTTTAGTTTTAATTGCAAAATGACTACACTGTCAATTTATTAGCAACAACAGTTATTTTTCCAACGACTAAATGAATACGTTCTATGAATCTATTTGAATCATATATTCAAGTGGTGTATTTTCAAATGAAGAGAAGATGAGGAATTCTAATGGCCAATGATTACACGGAAATGAAGGACTGTTGTGTATTCCATCCCTAAGAAAAATAGCTATGAGATAAAACGTGCCAAACTGTATGTATTTATTTTTTAAAGCAGAAGTATTTCAATGGAAATTTACACCTAAGTGGACGATTGCCAGAATGTCCGAATTAATTGACGTCAAGGGATATGAAGGTAGTGATTGAGGAAATGCTATTGGTAGAAATAGCTTAACTAACGTAATATTTTAATCACAATTCATGTACAAATATTAAATAACGAACAAAAGAGTGAGGAAAAATTTAAATGCGGAAGTGGGATAGAAAATGATTGCGTCTCAGGAAATGTGATTATTGAGATAACATGAGCAATACTGGAAGAGATGGTGAGCATTGGTAACTGGTAAATTATATGAAAATATCAAATACATAATGATCAGTAGGTACAAAATTAGCTAAATTCGAATAACACGAAAGCAATAATGTCACATCATTAACAGAAAAACATATAAAAAGAGTATGAGTATTTTTCTACATCTCGAGGCTCCTCGCTTGATTTCAATGGAGTTCATAATTCCGTTGAACGATAAATGGCAATTAAGTATTTCATAATTTTGTCAAATTTTCAAATCCAGTTGTGTTTCCTTTCATTGGAGGAAGCTTGTTTCCATGTTTTGTAAAACATGATTATGTACTTGTAAATGAAAATATACGTGCATATTGCCGCTCCATATTTAATAAGAGAGGACTTCTCTCCCAAAAATAGTATTAATAGCGTCATTCATTCGAGAATGGTTCATCTCCAGCGCAGCTTATTCATGCCAAAACGACTTTCTCGCGCAGGGCTTCTCGATGCCAGCCATCTCTGAAAGGGCAATCTCTGTGATGGTCCAGGAAGGACGCCATACTTGGCGCCGAAGTGGCAAAGTCCACAATGCATAAAAATATATTTCTAAAAGGGACCACTAATTTGATTCTCTCCGTGAATTCGGGTTACACTAAAATAAATGTGAGATTCTGCATGCAGAATTTATGGTATGAAAACTGTTTTAGCCAGAATTAATGAATTCAAACTATTTGCGTGCGTACTGTGATAGTATAGAATGCTAAAATACGTGAAGCGCGCGGTTGATTCAATTCCACTTCTGTCTGTGAAATGTTCTGGACGATATCAACAGCAAATTAACTTCTTTAATTAACTAGCTAAATCCGTTTTTTCATGCAGATTTGTTATTTATATGTCAGTGAATGGTCCTGTCATCAAGGAATAATTATACTTGTAATTCGTTGAATTTAAATGTGAAATGAGAAAATAAGATTGGATCACGCTTACCTATTGGTTATTTTAAAAATATTTCATTATATTATAACCTTTTGATTAACGAGAACAAGTTCGCCGTAAATTCTGTCTTTGTTTGCAGCTCATCGTGGTTACTTTCCTCACACTTCCATGCAATCCAAAATATTCATTAGCTTCGTCCACTCAGTATATCTAGAGGCAGGTTCAATATACATATAGTCATTTGGTAGAGTAATTCCTACGACAGACAGAAACTATGATATGTCCATAAGTTTAATTTAATTTTTCATCATTCCATTTGATATGCCATGTGTACTACCCCGATCGTCAAGAGGCTTTATGGTGATTTCAGGGTGAACGAAAGTTGTTGTGATAGTGAAGTCTGCCCTATGCATACGCAATCTTCAAATTAATTTTTCTACTTTGTTTAACCTCAATTGCCGTAAGTTCGACTAAGGATGCTTGGCTCATTTTTTTCCTTTGCTGCCCTGTTTGTTATACGGGGTATAAACATTTCACTTATTGAAAAGGTGAAGGTAAGTTTGAAAATATTCATTCACATAACTAAATTTTTACCAGGGTAACGTATTTTCATATAGTTCTGCAGCTGGATTTCTCATTATAAACAATTATTATTTCATAATCAATTTCCAAAACTAAGTTCATTATCAATAATGCATAACTGTTATTAGATCAGAAAAATTAAGACTTTTAATTACATTTTATTGCAGCGATGGTGCAGATCACGTAAAATACCCCTATACATGCTGATCAATCATTATTATTACAATTTTAGAATACTTGAACGAATGTATAATTATTATCTTTGTGTTGTCTGTTTTTTACCACAAAGGTGACTTGAGGTTTTCATGAAACTTTGACCACGAGAGTAAAAAGACAAGACAGGTAAAGATATCGAAGCAGTGGAACACTTATAAATAATTGACATTTTATTGACGCACTCATGATTCTGCTACTATTTTTTATTGAGAATTGTGCACACTAGTATTTCAAAAAAACTAAGCCACAGTGGTTGGAAATTTCATCGTTACATTTTGTGTTACTTTGTAGTACAGAAACTAGAGGGACCGCATGATGATCGAAGCGAAATATCAAAGCCAAAGCTTCAAATATTCAAGAAGCATACGAAGGAAATATATTGCGTCAGCAAGGGAAAAAGCAAGGAATCTTTGATCTAGCGAGATTTCGTGATATCAGGCGGGTAAGCTGGTCTCTGAGTACCATGATATTGCAAATAGTATTGAACATTAATCCTTTTAGCAAGCTTAGCATTAAATTAGAATGCGACATGATACACAGTTAAACAAAAGATTAAGGAGTACATAATAAGATATTGATTTTGCATGATACTGAACATTTCTTTATTTGGAAATATGATTAGTTAATATTTTAGCGTACACAAAAGTTGTACATCTGCATTGAAAGGGGAATAAAATAAACCAGGCAGAGAAGAATCAAATTAAATATGAATGCGTACGTATTACATACACATGCTCCGTGAAATTCCTGCCAAATATGCGGTTATTTCTACTTATCTAATATAAAGTATAAAAATCAGCTTTAAAACGCGACAGAAACTCAACTTTTATAGATGATAAGATGATTGCTCGTAAATCTCCGATTTTTACTTTTCTTTTCCAGATGACAGCATAATCTGTGTGCCTACACAACTCATGTGCTAACAACAGTGAGCGTATCTTAACAGTAAACCTCTGGAAATTCGAATATATTGTTCGTGTCCTCCATGTGTATAGTACGTTTCGCATCGCAGAGAATATATTATTCCAATTATAGAGAGCAGCCATATTTTTCACGATGGGTCAAAGCAGCAAAACGTAAATATTTTTCGTTTTATGTCAGATTGGTAATCCCATTATTCCTGCCTTATACATGCGCGATAAAAGGGGTCGCGGTAGTCCAGAGGTAGGGCGTTGGAATACTGAACGGAGGGTTCAGGTTCGATTCCCGAGAAAGCCCTTTCTGGGTAATCTCAACTTCACCCACAATTTGTGATTTTTTCGGGTACCACGCCTTCCATAGCCGGCACAGGAAAAGGAACTAACCCCCCCACCCTGATGTGTGAATTTCACACGCCGTGGGGCTTAGTACTTGGTGAACTCGACCATTACCTACCAAACCGACCTCAGGATTGATTACTGTGTTCATGGTATATGCATGGTTAGCTCATTAACGCATGGAGACAATGCTGCTATAACATTGGATCACAACCTAAAATAATATATTTTCTTTCGCAATAGAAATACATCGTTTATCCATCACAAAATGTTAGCTTGATTACTGCAACGCCAACGTATTCTCGTCGTTGCTGCGGCACTCGGAGTTTTAAATGCACATAAAGGGATTTAATGCGCAATAAGGGATTTAAATGCGCATAAAGGGAAGAAGCGACACAAGCAAATAGTTTTGCCATGTACACATAGTGATTGATATACATCAACATCTGATATTGCATTAACAAATATTTTATTTTCATAATACGCTTATGCTCATTAATACATACCTACTCCACGTTTTTTTTTCTTTTGAGTTAGCAGTGACATTTTTTAACTACTTCAAAATCTTAAGAAAGGTTCACAAACTATAATAAGAAATAGTTTAAAGGCCCGCGGCTAATCAACAAGGTCAGTGACTAAAACAAAGCTCATGACGCAAGGTGAGGTAAGTTCGCGAAAGTTACCAAAAATTTCAAATTCTATTTGAAAAAAACTCGATCTGATTTGCACGAGGAAAAAATATTTTTTTAGGTTTGCTCTACTCTCGCTATCCCCACACAAAAAATATCTCATTATATCTACGTTTCATGTCAATTCGGGACATCGTATAAGTTTGGCCATTGTTTTAAACGAACGTTGCTGCGCTTTGATTTCCAATTGTAATTTGAACTGAAATTATGGTTGGAATTGTAAATTCCAACCATAATTCAATAGCAAAAATTTGATTGGTTAACCATTGAAGGAATAGGCAAAATTTTACTCTGAAAATGTAGTTTTCCCGTTAATAACTGTTAAGATATATATGTATAACCTTTTTAAACAATATAATAGAGGGGCTTATTCCATAAACACAACCCTACGCGACAAATTGCAATAGCATATACTGACTACCTTAATAATATTTATCTTCTCCATCTTATATGGAAATAAAGGAATATAAAGCGTGAGATGGAAACAAAAACCAATTATAGGTCAAAGCGAAGAGAGATGGAATGTAAGCGGGGATAATTAAGGTGATATTAATAGAGTAATATACAGCAAAAGAGATGAGAGCAAGCTAGTTGTTGCCAAAGTATTAAATTAAAATGTAGAAATAAGTAAGCATAGTCAGCAAAGAGGAAGCAGCGGATGGAATATTGGTTACTAATAGAAGTAAAAGCAGAACCATCGAAGCACATAATTTTTTAGGTATACCTTCCACCAAATCATCAAAAGAAGTAAACAGTTGACAGGGTACACTATCAGTCACAGGACAAAACCGCGTGTGTTTCTGCAGGGAAACATCTGATTATGATGGGAGATTGACATGCAACGCTAGCTGAGGGAAGATCGGGGGATGAGGTAAGGGACTAATATTTAGGTAAAAGGAATGACTTTGAGGAGAAAGCGAGCAGTTGAATTCGGCAGGAGACGGGTTAATCATCACCAATACTTGGTTTAGACACCACAAAAGGCGTAGGTATACATGGAAAATGCGACGTGACTCAGAGAGGTATCAGTTAGGTTATATTCTGGTTAGACACAGTTTTAGGAACAGTGCGAAAAATTCACACAGCTTCCCGGGAGCGGTGCGGATTCAGGCCACAATTTAGTTGCTATGAAATGTAGGTCCGATTGAAAAAAATGCAGGGGCGGTGGGTTATGAAATGGAATGTAGAAACATATAATAAATTGACAAGGAAGGAGTATTAGCAGGCTGTGGAGAAAATCATGGATGAGAGTAAAGAGCTGAGTACTATCGAAGAAAAATGTGAATGAATCATGAAAGGAATATCGAAAGCCGCAAAGGAAACTAAAGGAACTGTTAACAGGAAAAGGAAATAAGAACCATGGATCACTGATTAGATGATTAGAAAGATAAAAGAGAGAAACAAATGAAAGAATGTAAAGGAAAAGTTAGGTTAAAAAGGAAGAACAAGGAATAAAATAATAAATGAATATGGGCAACAAAAGAGCAAAAGAAGATTGCTGAAAGATGCAGTGCGAGGATATGGAAATTTTGTAGAGGAAGGGTGAAATTGGTGCACTATACAGCAAGGCTAAACCACTGTAGGGAATTAAGAAGGGAAGACCTCTGCCAACAGTTAGAGATAAGTCGTGTAAGCTAATATCTGACAAGGAAGAGATCTAAGAGAGATGGAAGGAATATATAGAAAAACAGTATGGTAAAGAACTAAGGCCAACGAGGTTAGACATAACAGAACATGACAAAGAGGAAGATAGCTCAGGTCCAGGCATACTCGACGATGAGATGGAACGTACAATAAGGGAGGTTAAATCAAATAAGGTCGTCGAGGTAGACAACATTCCTGCGGAACAACTAAAAGGTTTAGCAAAATGTGGGAGGAAGAGGCTATATGGACTCTTTCGTAGCATTTATGAGGAAGAAATCTGGCTAGAATACTTTATGAGATCAGTGTTAGTTCCTAGTCCGAAAAAGGTAAAGGCCACGTCATGTGAGGACTACAGAAAAATAACTTTGATATCCCACGCAGCTAAGGTGGTTCTCAGGATCATAAACAGAAGGATAGAGATTAGGGCAAATGATTACTTAGGGGATGATTAGTTTGGGTTTAAGAAGGGGAGAGTTACGTGCGATGCCATTGCAGTAATGAGGTTATTAATCGAGAGGAATAAAGAACACAACCAGGAGGTATTTGCCTGTTTCGTAGATTTCGAAAAAGCGTTTGATAGAGTGAATTGGGAAAAACTAACAAGCATATCAAAGAAAATAGGAATAGATTGGGGGGACAGGAGGTTAATCCGCAACCTGTACATATCTCAGACTGCTCAAATACGAGTGGGGAACGGGGAGTCCGGATGGGCAGTGTTAGGAAGAGGTGTAAGGCAGGGTTGCCCATTATTACCGTTGCTCATCAATCTGTATGTAGAGGAAATGATTAAAGAGGTATGGGAAGAACTTGATGTAGGAATGAAAGTGGGCGGGGAATTCGTAAAATCAGTTAGGTTTGCTGATGACCAAGCTTTAGTTTGTCAGTCAGCCAAGGGGCTGCAAGCATTGCTGAGTGAATTGGATATTCAGTGCGTAAGGTATGGGATGAGAATCAATACTAATAAAGCAAAGGTTATTGCGATTTTCTAGAAAGAGGAAGGCTAAGCTAAACATTAAAATAGGAGGGCAAAAACTGGAGCAGGTAGAACAGTTTAGCTATCTCGGAAGGGTTTTGGACCAACTCGGTCAAAGAAGACGGTGATAGAGGGGAGAATGCTAGGCAAAGGAGGAAAGGGAAGGAACGGGATAGGGATGTTGGACGGGATGAAGGGAGGAAGGACGTACTCAGAATTGAAGAGGGACCTGATGTTGAGTAGGATGCTGGATTTTGTGTTTTGTTAGGAGTCACAAAATATTTATATAGTAGCTGTGTTCATACAAAACCTACCGTAACCGGTAGATTACCTGATAAATAAATATATATATATATATATATATATATATATATATATATATATATATATATATATTTATTTATTTATTTTATTGAAATCATATCAATGGTTTAAATTTTCGATTATTCATTGAAGGAATGGTATTAGATTTAAAATGTGTAACACTGATATTCTTCTAATAGATTTTTGACCCATAATATACAGGTTGTAGTTTTGTTATCCATAATAAACCTGCAATTGTAGTTTGAAGAAATGACCTAATATTTAATTAAAAAGCACATATGATCTGCACTCCCACAATGATTCTAAATATTTCATGAACCACCTTAAACTGGTCTCTATTCGGTCAACTGGCTGTAACAAATATAATATCCATCACACCGCCTGAAACACGAGAAAAAAGCACTTCATTTTTAGGCTTATTGCTCTTTAATTATTTCCTTTTAAGTGACAGCGAAATATATGCATCGAAAGATGATCTGACTTAAAGCATTTTGCTCTCTTCATGAAATTATGCCATATAATCAATTTCCTTTTTTTTCCGGAATACAAAATCTGTTCATTTAATTTATCCGCACCATTTCCCCCATATCTCTGTCTTCAAGGCATCTCGTATCCCTCCCTCCTCCTCCTCTCACACGGCACCTGCCCTCTCCAGCTTCTCAGCTTCACTCCGTCCAATTTAATCCATTCACCACGACGCAATCGCCATTCCCTCCCACCCGCTCCTCTCTCTCTATCTCTCTCTCAACCCCCCACTCTATTCACCACCGACGCCTGATTTCTCACACCCTACCCCTCGTTTCTGTCGACTCCGCCTTTCTTCTGTTCGGCTGAAAACGCTAGAAATCACTTAAGGAGCGTTTTTCTTTTCCTTATCTCTTCCAGAGATGAATGAGGAAGATAGCGGAAAAGAGGTTCCCTTCCTTTAATGCCTGTTCCCCTCAAGGAGATGTGGAGAGTGGGAGCAAGTCGGGAAGGGTGCCGGCGGTAAAAGGCTCGACTTTCGTCCACTACCTCCCCCTCAGCCGTGCCAAAACGGCTCAACGATAAACGGATTCAAATACTTTCACAGACCGGGATACTCCCAGGCAAATGCCATACCTCCACAGAGCTATAGGGATCCCTTTCCTTTTTCAGTCTCACACCTTCTTAGATCTGCCAATATTCAACGTTTCTGTTGAGCAGGTGAATCCTCTTTTTATCCTTTTTCCGCCTTGCGGAATTTCTTAGCTTCTAGGCATGTTGGGAGGAGATTACTGTGACGAGGAACTAAATAACATATTGAATCTCCGCACCGAGATTGCACCAATGGTATCCTCTGTCATAATTTGTTGGAGGAGGTTCAAGAGTATTCCGGGAGAAGCACAGATATCTATGATTTAAAACAGAAAAACACGTCTTTTACGATAACGCTTTTAAATTCAATTTATTCCAGTAAATTTGGTAAAAAAGTGAACTGTAATTACATGGAAAATATGCCAGGACGAATATTATAGTATATGGCAAAAATTCACTTCGATGTTATAATTATATGGTACATACCGCCACCATAAAAGCATCAAACCCTAGGCTTCTATTTCTTTAAAATTAAAGTTACCCTATGCTGGATGAGTACTCTGACGGGGTTTTCGTCTGACCTACATACGGCAAACGTCTTTAGCCGTGCAACACAAGATATAGAAATTTAGTCTAGTCTTGGTGATTTCGTTCGAATCTCATTGGGTAAGCTTAACTGGTGAAGAATTCGAGGTGACTGTTGTCCTGAGAGCATACTTTAAGATAATTGCAACTTGCCAGGAACACCAGAAGACATTGCTTACAGATATGACGGTGTTTTCTGCGACCATTCTGTCATTGGTAAACTGACTCAATTGATTTCAGGCCTTCCAAGCAAAAAGGCAGAAAATACTAAAGGTATGATTTAAAATTGAATTAAAAAATCCTTTCTCAATACAGCCATATCCAACCAAAGAAATTTTATTTTAATGAATGTTACCCTTTAATTACATGCCTAACATTTGAATGAAACCATTATCATGTATCACTCATTAATAAAAAACAACCGAGTCGAATTTTATAGTCAACATCAAAAGTTTATATATTTATGTAATACATATAAAATAAGAGAATGACTATAGTGAGCACCTCCAAATTAAGACTTAAAACAGATTTCAACGAAAGTATTAGCAATAGAAGGATAGAATACTGGTTAGTAGGTTTTTGTGCTGCTTTGATGAATGAAGATGCTCAGCTGAAGACTTTCCGCCGTTTTCCAAAAACTAAGGGCAAGAAAAGCCAGGAAAATATCCGAATGTCGAGAAGAAAATGGCATGCTGTCGAAACGTGAACACAGCGACGATTAATCTGAGCTTATGAGGTACTGTAATAATTTTATATAAGACTATAAATAACTGAAACTTTATCTTAGACTTAAGCTCTCAACATATTTTTTCTAAAAGGTTTTTTAGGGATGAGATTATTGAGGTTGCTAATGTATTGGCTTCCTAACCAGAGGGTCTGGGTTGGAGTACCGGAGACGGCAGGAATCCCAGTAATGCCCCTCGGAGTGCAGTTCAAAGAGGACTTGAAGTAGGATACCTATTTTTAATAGGGCATTATGGATACATTGGCACCCTTTGTTAAGAGCAGGCTTATTCTGATGCTGGTTTCCTCACTCCAATCTTCCTCCGATTCCTGAAAATTATGCATACACCAAATTGCCCGCTAATTCCTAAAGAGACCTTAGCCGTCAGTCTTCTCCAATAATATGTACTAATGCTACCACTACAGTTTTGGTGGAGGAGGTTAAATATGCTTCCACTATGTCTCTGAGGATTGTAATATGTTTTCATGAAAATGAGGAACACTTTTTTTTTAATCGATTCCGAAACAGTCGATACTTGATTGGAGCGTGTGAATTGTTACATGCTCAATTCATGGAAAAGCCGTAATAAAATAATATAATCACCAATACCATGTAGTATACTGCATATTTATGTTGGTTTTGGATACACATAAAGTTAACACCTCTACCTTTCATAGCCTCGCTCAAAAGACAACCTGAACTTCGCCACAAAACCCTTCCGCATGCACTCTACTTAATTTCGTTTAACATGCCTATCCTTTTCCTCCCTCTTCCTTACTTCCTTAATATAATCCCCTATCAAAACGCTTTTTATACTACTTTCCTGCCTCCTATGGTTTCCTTCAATTAATTCCCGTCTTCTTCCTTACCATACCCAGCACTTCTTTGCTAGTTTTTCTAAATGTGCTTTACTATTCCGCCTTTTCCATGAATTTCCAAACCCAGATCTTAAAAGTTTCCAATCTGCGACTTATATTTTGCTCCAATGAATAAGTTTTCGTACCGTACAAAACTACGCTCAACATGAAAGTTTTCACTGATATTTTCTCAACGTTAATACTCAGCGTTACTATCATCAACTCCTCTTCCTTGAGAAACCTCTTTGCTTAGTAACATTCTTCTTCGGATGTAATTTATGCATCTTAGTGTATAACTTTTCCAAGATAGTTAAACTCTTGTTCCCGCTCTGCTTTTTGCCATTCTATTTTAACATTATACTTAGTAGTCCTCTTTCCCAAAAATCTCCAACACAACGCTTTTTTGGAAGTACGGATTCATTTATAATATTAATATCTAAAATAAGCACATATTTAAGCTATAACTTCGAGAAAGTACGGCATTTTCACAGGTTTTCAATTTGCTGAGCACGAAAAGTTACAAGTCATGAAATGGACAGTACACCAGATATGGCCATTTTAGTCTAAAAATTCTACGGATTGTGACCTTGGTGGGTATTTCAAAGTGTATTTCTTTGGAATTAAAAGTTATAAGGAAAAGAAATTATTTGTTGCATAATTTTAAATAGTGCTATCTTCAGTTAAAAAATAAAATTATTTATCCCGCTTCAGACAAATTGAAGCAAGGTAGGGACCTTCCAGCAGTAAGCCAACCTAAGAGATCCTTCTACAAGGAATAGGAAAAATGGCAATTACGATTTTATATTCATTTAGGATTTATTTCACTCCTGAGTCAAATGGGAGTTTTGAAGCTGTATCTTTATAAAGAGCAAAAAAGTAAAAGCATCATCCTATATTTTTATTACAAAAATACATTTAATTTAAACTTAATTCAACGATTATCATGAAACCATCTTATCGAAGAATTTTGCTGAGCTTCAGTTCCATATTTCTTTTTTGATTTCCACTGATGCCCTTCTCCATTCTCTAAGCAGTGAGTTTAGCTACTCCATCAGTGGTTCCAAGCAAAAATCGTTATTCACTGTGACATGGTTTTCAAAGATAAGAAACGATAACAAATGATCTAAGTAAATAAAAGATACATCAAGCACAGCCAGTTTTTTCAGACTCAAAATGATAAATTTAAAAGGTGCTCGAAGTATAACGTCAAGTCAGCATTAAAGTGGTCACAATGAAGGTAAAATTTGGAGTCCTCTCATACTCTAAAGTCGTGAAACGAGAGTGATAATAATGTTCATCTGCAGATTGGAATGTTTCAAACTGTCTATGACTGATATGATATCTTTCTACGTGTTATCTGCATGTGATTATCTAGGAATCAGAACTTTCTTATACACGCGACAATGAGAACGGGGAAGAATTTGCCACATACAATGAACACGCAAATTTCACATGTCGTAAGATTTGGTGAACAGTAAGAACTGCGCTCAACTACCACAAAAACGTTTTAATCCCAGCGGTTGGTTTTCAGTTGCCTATAGTTTAAGATTGACATTACACTGTGAAGATTTTGTGTGATTGGCGAAAAGAATTATGAACTGAACACGATTTGAGAAAGTATTAAATGCTCTAAATTATTACAAGTGTAATTTATTTTTTATGCCTTACAATTTATAATATTTCAACCAGTTACTGGAAATCGGGCGACTTAAATTAAAACATATCCATGTTCATATGCCTTCAAAAGAAATTTCGTTTATCTTCATAGTTCTTAAAATTGCCATTAAAATGAAATACCGCAACACAGGGTAGTAAGTCAAATCTATTTCAGTAAAATACAACAACAATATTAAATTATCAGTATCAATGCTTAATATGTCATAAAATACTGAGTTAAACAATATATTCTATTATTATGTACTCATCCAAAAAGCAAATCTAATTTGTTTCAACTACGTGTGTTTCTACCCTTCTGATGAACGCGGTTGACTTTTAGCAACGTAAAGCTGACCAAAGACAAGTAGGCCGGTGCATATACACATAGATGCCAACTTTATTCAAAGATTAACGATGCGCTTTTTTGATGGTAATTCCAAACAGCGGAAACACGGAGAAAATACCCTTGTCCAGAAAGCGGTAGTAGTGCCCAGGCAGTTGAACGTAAACATAGTATACGAGTGCTCGAATGATTGCGAGTCACTCCTGGTTTTCAAGTTAATATTTCGCCACCAGTTTACTTCCTGTTTATGCTTTAGAACCTTAGCCATGTGGTATTAATAAGTACTTCTGGTCATTAATAAGTGATTCTGGTGATTAGTAAGTGATTTAAGGTGTATTTTTTGACCATATTGATACAACTTATCTTTTAAAACTAATTGGTTTAGTCAAGAAGTATTTGGAGTCTACTTTAAATGAGTAATATTCTTTACACAAATACGATGCAACAAAATGACTGCTAAATAAAAACATTTTCATGATTACAAAGCACTTTCTACTTTTTCTTAAAACGCAATCGATATTTTTAGATACAAACTAAGAATGACCTAATAATCTCTACACTAACAATACCCTAGAAGTGTCTGTAATGTTTTAACTAAGGTCATTATCCGCACACAGGTAATAATTTTTTTAAGGAAAATTTAATTTTTTAGTTAACTTAAATAAGGTTCGACACGGTTAACTGATAAGTACTTCTAATTAATATTTAAACATGTAACATGAAGTCCATTCATTATCAAAATTCCAATAATTGATTATATTTTTACATAATACGAGCAGTATCAGCAGTTTCTCATAATTTCTTTAGCCGTTACTAAAGCCTCTTTCCATCGAATTTCCAGTAGCAGTTAATTTACTGCAAGGAAAAAAGGAAAGTTATTTTTCTAGAGATATATTCAATGAGAAAATTAAAACACAAAAGCAATACCTGATTTTAAGAATTGAAATTAATTTATGTTTTATTTATTCGATTTTATGTTATTAAATCGACTCATATCAAGGTTATATAGGTATTTTTTCTAAGTTTTTGATTCCTCTTATGGGCGTTTACAATCACAAGGTTATTCATATGAACATAACATGCAATTGCTTACTTATGGGTTCTCGAATATATGCAGAATTGAAATTTCTTCAATTTCAACGCGTTATACTTTAAACAAAAGTAATTCCATGAATTATATTCAAAATTAAAGCTTATTTGGAAATTAAAATGTAATCCTCAACCACTATTCAATCATTTCACGTGAAACAGTGATTACGGAAATGCAATGCATAATAAATCAACCGACAATATGTAGCATTAGTACACAGAGTATATAATTGTCATATCTTCAAGAAATTGAGCCCTTAACTGCACTTAAATCACGATTAATGTTAATAACAACGATTATCATTAATGCTATAGTAGGCGTAGAAGTAAGCACTCCTTAATGGTTGGATCAATGGATCCCGGATGATATGGAGATATTTTGGGAATTCATAGACGAGCGTCTTAATCTCCTTCCATATCTGCCTGCATCATGTCTTTTGCACTGTTTTCTGAAAGCATTCCATTAAGCCTAATGCCTTTCACGTCAATCCGCACTCACTTCCATCACCCAGCATTGCGAAAGCCCTCCGTTTCATTTCTCTGTACCACGATGTTCTGGAGATAAGATATCCCATTCTCGCTCCCTCCCTATCGTGGGACCCTATGAAACCCCATTGCAAAATCTCGTTTGTATCCTATTAGCAACGCAAACATATTAATTATACTTCTTGAAATGGAAGGGGGAGGAACTAGAATGTCTAGTGAACCCAACTTTTATCAATATTACACGTGTTAGTATTTGCATTTGACATTATTAATATAACAAAGTTTTTAGGAGTAATTGCGAGACCAGTTTTCGAATTTTATCTTTTTAAAGATATATCCACATATATATATATATATATATATATATATATATATATATATATATATATATATATATATATGTCTGCTGTTATCAACATCAATACTTCCTCATCAGAAAAATTGCAAATGTTAATCTTGTGAATTAATATGCTGGGGTTAAAAAAATTGTAATACGGGAAGCAATGAATCAAACTAATAATAAAGGAATATTCGCAACAGAATATTACCAGTAAATAAATATGCTACAATTTCAAAGCGTAAATATAATTCACCTTGACCAGGATACGAACCCGGATCCCTCGATGCCCGGCCAAGTACATTAGCCAGGTAAGCATATCCCATTTAAGGCGAATGATATTTACATTGTTAAATTGTTCAATTTAATGCATATTAGCACATGACTGCGTTAAAAGTTACTGTCGCGGAACATCCTGTAACTCATTTAATAAGGAAATAATTAGTTAAATATTATATAAATTTCTATAATAAATTCTTAAAAAGATCAGACAATATCCGGAAATATATTGATTTTTTCATTATGCATATTAATAACTGTAAAACCTATCATTACTACGGTAATTAGATATCTTTTATGATGGTGCTGTTTTGTCATTACTCTGATATATATCAGGATATAAAACGGTATACTACTACTCATAAAATAATTTCTTAAATGATCATCCAGAAAGTCGAACTGCAGGGTTACAACAAATTGATGAAAATTATCTCTACAATCTCTCCATCTCTACAGGCCTTATTTCTAGAATCACTTTAATCAAAATAAACATGTTTGAAAAACTCTTTTATATACATTTATCCTTTATAACCTGAAGTAGTGAAATAATTAGTTGTCAGAATTAAATATTGTCTTGGTTAAGCATGTCGATTCATCAATCCAAGCACCACTTGCAATTGAAACTAATATTTATGCTAAAAATGGTTATCATGGAATTGAATGGAATAAAAAATACCACCTTTTGCCATTAGAAGCCAATTCAAGGTAGCACGTCCAGAAAAATTCAAATAAAAATACCTCAGATCACTTAACATGACGAAATAAGCATTGAAATGTTTCATTCATGCAAAATGTTACTCTGACATTATACGTTAAAACACCATGCCCAAACAGGTTGGTTGTAAATTTCCTGCAAATAATACGAACCTACACAGCACCTCAACGTTGAGAAGATGATCAGAGCTTAACGATGACTTCTATAGGAATGTCTGCTCAGCCCTTCGGACAGATGTTTCTTAAGCTGAAATTAATATAGATCCTTCGGAAATCTGTGTGCCACTTCGAAAAGTCATTATTAAAGATTTTAATAATTCCAGAGGAAGCAGAGAAACGCATCAATGCCATGCATCTCATAGGTATAGATCCTCAAGATCTCATTCAATCAGTGACACAGCAATGAAACCAGAGCAGTCCCATAGCCAACCTAGACCCTTACTTCTAAGAATAAAGAAAAAAACGGGTTTTCTTCCTTGCAAGGCCGTTGGTCCCATCTGCCTCCAAGAAATAAGTGCTCCCTCTTGCTCTCTCACCCCGATGCCAAGCCTCTACTCCTTTTTCATCCCCAGCGGCGTAGACGCAGGGGGGAAGGATTAGGGGTTGGGTAGAGGCCGAGTGCTGTGGCGGAGCACGCCCCGTCGACCCAGCCCCTCCCCTCTGGTCCATCCATTCCTTGACAAAGGTGGCGCGGCTTCAGGCAGCCAGGTTTATTGAAAAGATGGAAGAGGAGCGAGGTTCTCTCTCTTTCTCTCTTCCTCACACATGCACACACACGCCAACGCTCACGCCCCCCCTCACTTCATCGGCCCTCTCCTTCGTCACTCCTATGGGACGTGTGGATATGCGTGGGCGTTTACGGGCGTGTGTGATCGCGAGAGTGTGGGCGAGGGAATGTGTGCGTGTGTGTTTACCGCTCGGCGTGCGTTGGGATAAAAGGCGCTTTCTTGGGAGTCTGCCTGTGCCCCACAGCTCTTTCTCCAAGCACGCCCCTCCCTACCCCTTCCCTTGGCTCCCTTTCTCCAACCCCCTGCCATACAACAATCCGTCCCACTACCCCCAAGCCAAGCTACACACCAACACCACCCCAATCTACTCCTTCTCCTCCCCCAACTGCTCTGGGATAAACTCCCTCGCGCCCCCCTCGATCCCCCGCGTCGCTCCTCACACCCGACTCACCCGCTGTATCCCGAACGCTTTCGGGGCGGGGTCCTTTTTCAGCGGGGGAGAGAGTACATTGAGGTCGGGGTTTAAATGAGAGATAGCGCGCGCTTTGCTAGGGGAGGGAGATCTCGAAGAGAGAGGATGCCTGATGGTGGGGAGGAGCTCGGAAGGGAGAGAAGACAGGGGGGATGGGGGGAAAGGGGTTGAGAGGTGGAGCAATGGCGTGGGGAGGAGAGAGAGAGGTTGAAAATGGAGCCGTGTGGAATGATGAATACGTTAAGGTAAGGAAGGATTGAGGAAACGTCGGATGGGGATGGCATGATGGAGGGAGGGGCACGGGTTCCCCGGGGAAGGAGGAGCAGGCAAGTTGTGAGGAACGGGGAGTCGAATGGGGGTCCAGGAGGGGTTCGCTCGCAGGGTAAATGTGAGGGAGGAAGAGGGACGCACCGGGTGGGTGGGTGAACGTTGCGTGAGGTCGATGAGAAAAGGGTTGGCAGCGGAGAAAGGGAGAATGGGGGGAGGAATCCGGGTGGGAGCCAACAGGGTAAAAGGGAAAGGAGATTTTTGGCGGAGGACGAAACGTGGGAGGTTAGTCAGGAAGGGGGGAGGGAGGATGAAGGAGAAGGAACAAAGGAGGTGGTCGAGATATTGAAGGGAGCGGGGGAGAAAAAGGAGAAGTGGGCGAGGAGCAAAGGGAGAACGGAGGGGCTATTCTATACTCCTCTCCTCCCATCAACCCCGCCCCCCCCCTCCTACAACCTCCTGTGAGAGATTCGCGTTCCCGAAAAATGATTCATGGCATGAGTGTGAAATAATTATCGATCATAAGGGTAGAGATAAATGTCCTTTCCTGGTTCTTAAGATTTTTTTCAACAACAGGCACAAAGTGGTTTTATAATTCCGAGACGTCAGTCATTTGGAAGGGGTGGCCCGTTTTTGCATTAAAGAAAAAGAGGTTGTGAACACTATTTTGTCATTGCAGAAAAAATATAATTATCATAATCATCATTGGTCGTTAAATCCTAATACTGGTTGACTTCGGCTCTCCATCCTACCCTATCTGATGCTAACAGGCTCACTTCCTTGGTATTTTAGCGATGCAAATAAGTAATAAAAAATATAACCTGCACTAAAACAATCCACTTCTGTAAATATGGGGATGAAAGGGCACTTAAAGGATTCTTAAAACTAAGAGAGCAGTGAAACTAAACGGAAAGATAATTGTAGGTGCCAAGCAGACTGAAAAAGGTATGCTATAAAGAAATTACTAAAGCCGGTGAAACTTGTTGAAAGCTTGTGAAACTGATAATTCCTATGCCAGTATATGACACTACATTAAATTAGTTAAGAAAATAAAAGTTTTATATGCGTTCTAAGCACGTAGAATGTCACAACAACGTTGACGGTATATCTGTTTATTACTTTGAAAATTTATCTGACTTTGCTTCTTCTAGGATGTTCAGCGTGAATTATGAGTTCCAGCGTTGCATGAAAGATCCTAATTATTGTTTCCTCAAATTAAAACGGAGACACAGCCTAATTTCCAGATATGATCATCGCAATAACCGCAGAAGTGCGGATTCTTCGATTAATTTGCACCTCATTTATCAACTCGTTGGGTAAACAGCTTCTTTGCATCACCAACCATCTGAAGATTCCATTCAAGAGTTTTCACAAGAGTATCCGTCTTTCTAGGCGTTTCTCTAGGTGAGAACTCTTTTCTGCCTTCCACATTCATTCATTCATACCGTCAATTTTAGAGGAATTAGCTATATAACGTGCCCAGTCCTACAAACATTTGTTTCAACCAGTTTTATGGTCACAGATTTTCATATTTTTTAAACCATTCTCCCCAATTGAAAGTAATAAGTTATAAAATTATAATATAAAGGAAATATCTTCCCCTTGTAATTATCTATAAAATTTAATAATATTTATCTCAGATAAATTACTAATATAAATAATTATTGTTTTGGATATAGTAAAGTATTATGGACTGAAATATAAGTCTCAAGTTTGTTGAAATATGGTATTACATCTACTAAATACCCCACAAGCCGCCGGGAGGGCGTGTGGCGTGAAGTGTTAGGGCATCACCCGTTATTAAGAAAAACCACATGTATAAGCTACAAATGTATACAATCCATAAACAAAACATTACCCTTGCAAAAGCCCTTGCACCCCACACACATGCACAAACTACCAACTAACATAAATATGCACCTAGAAATATACCCGATGCCTTTGCTATGTTTAATTTTGATACGAATTGTAAATTAAATATTTTTAATATTTATAAAATGACAACGATTTCCTACAATAAAGATTCCTGATTGTTCGGGGAAAGAATGAGCATTCGTATCTATCTGTACTGGAATGTCTCCCTTATTTTATCTTTGTGGCCTGATCTACGTAAGAAGTGTGGGGCCGTAAATAATTTCTTTAGTGCCAGTGTTGAACTCGTTTGTTCTGAGCCTTTCTTAAAGTCTAGGTCTTGCTTGTTCTCTTCGTATTTCAAGTAGCTCCCAGCCTAAATCCCCTAAGAGATCTGTCACATCTCATTATAACAATTTTTAATGAACCTAGGGGATTTTCTCGGGAATTTATCTAATTCTTTTTGCCAATGGTTGAACTAATTCATATTCTACATTTTTTAATGTAGATACTTTGCAAATTCAATTTCAAATGATATATCAATATGTTGGTAATTTTTCTATCGCCCAACATTAGTGTAACTCACAATGGTGGAAAACGGAAATTCATGTAGCCATATTAATGAGAGGAAGTGAACAAATAAAATGCAATGCTACGATATGGATAAATATTGTTACCGAAAATTTTCATCTTCCAAAGTAATCGGTTAACGCTTTTATCAGGTAACACTCGTAGGTTACTCCAAATTTACTTTAATTCGTTTCATTCATAAGTTAAAAGGCATAAAAATTTGCTAATTTGAAAATGCCCCGCATAAAATTGGCATGAATTAATTAAATTTAGCAAAATAAGTTTATATGCATAACATTAAATTATTATCTATATTAATTTCATTAATTATTTTAATTATGATGCAAAAGATTTTCTTCATTTTTGCGGAGGAAAATTAAGCATATTAAACTACTTTTCCATTAAGCCAACAAAACTTTAAAAAGAACAATCAGAGTGTTATCCTGACCTGAACACCAAAGTGTACCGTGAGGTTTTCCATTTATTCTCTTCGGAAAACTTCATCAGTAAAAAAGAATCGGATTTTCTAGGCTTGAAGTCCAAATGGGAAATTTAATGATGCAGCAGGTATGCTTACGTGCCGGCACCTTACAGTGCGCCGCAAGAACCCTCCATAGGATCGGGGATCCCTTAAAACCCTAAGCGGTAAGTGGCTCAGGCCAATGGGTTTCCTCTTATGGGAAGGCCAGTTTAAGTGGCCAACCCACTACCAACCCTTCTCTTACCGCCACCTCCCAAATACTTTCCTCATCCCTATGTTGTAGAGCATCGTGTAGCATAAGTGGCCGATGGGAGGCTCGAGGGGGGCTTTGAGGCCTCCCCATCCCATCACATCTCCCTCACTACCTATCGAGTCCCACTCTCGCATAGTCCCAACCCCTCTCCTCTCAGTCCCACCTCATCCTCTCTGCCGAATTCTTCCCATCCCCTCACCCGCTCCTCCTCTCTGACCACTCCTGTCGGATAGAATTAGATGGACATTGATTGGGGTCTCGGCGTAGAAGGGAAGGAATGGATCCCGGTCCAGATGGGTTTCCCCTCGGGGGAGAGAGAGCCCCGCTGGACATGTTTGGAGGAGTGAGAGAGGAGGGGAATATCGAAATTTGAGACGTTAGGACGGTTACGAAAGGCATCTCCGCTTTATTTTTTGATGTAATGAAACAGACTTGATGAGTTGAAAGCTTTCCCGGAAAAGTTAGCGCGGATATAGCTGGTGTGTACACCCATATTTATTGGATGAGATACTCCTTTCATTTTTTTTCTGGGAATTTTTGGGAAACATTCATCGCACGAGGAAGTAAAGTTTAAATAAAAAATGCGGAATTTCTTTGAATTTTCTCACTTTCTATGCATTTGTTTTGGGAAATGATACTAATAGATTTTAAGCAATCACTATTATGGATATTATTATATATATATATATATATATATATAATATTCGTACACTGGCGTATTTTTGATCAAATTAATTTAGTGCTTTAGTTTCTCTAGACCTATAATTTTACTTAAACGCTTACAAATATTTAAGTTAACAAATTTAATTTGGTAAATGATGATACATTTTTTCAATAAAGTCTCAGGGATAGTGACGTAAGTATGTTAATCACTAACGACCGCATATTTTATAAGTATATTTGTCAGGGGAAATTAGATCTAGGAAAAATATTCAAAACGGATATATTTGAACATATTCCGAAACTATCTTCTAACATTTTTTTTGCAGTTATCCTGTTCCCGGGTATGATCTAGCAGTAATTTGTTGGGAACTGACACGTCATCTGAGCAGCAGGACCACGTAAACCGGCCCATTTTTTCTCTATCGCTACTTCCAAAGAAAGGTTTATAAAGATTAAGGAGGTTCCTCCCCGCATATAGAAAGCACTAGAGCCCACATTGCTTGAAAATATGTTGGAAGGATGGACCAATTTTTTGCGTAAGATTACACCGGGTTCTCCCGGCTTTGGTGGCTCATGGGAAAGGATATAGAGTATCCGCAAGATTGTTCATGTGGGTTGTTTTTCTCCAGTAAATTTTTCCGCAGGAATGCAGGGTTATTTATGTACAATATTCGTTTCAAGATCAGCTCATTTCGTAGAGCCGTCGAATTTCTTCGTTTCACCCCGGTGCAAATTGGAATGCTAAGAGGAGTTATGAACTAAAGAGATACAGAAATAAAGGGTGGCGCAGTTTTGGGACTGCTGAGCATTTGGCGGTTTCCCGGAATTCAAATTTTAATTAAAGCTGGTAAAATATAGGGAAGAAGGATGAATAGATTTAATGAGAAATAAATACATATATGTAACTAAAAGATTTGCTTTTCTGATTGGTTGGGAATGCAGAAATTAATTTATCATCTCTTAAAATATGATTCCATTCGTTCTTGAAATGTAATATTTTAATAAATTAATATAATTATAACTCAATATAAACTTATCGCATTCCTTAATTTATGAAAAGGACCTGCACATATTTTCTGCATGCAAAAGATATGTTTGTGTGTGTTTGTGCGCGCGCGCGTGGGTGGCCTGTGTGCGCGCGTGTGGGTTGTCTGTGTGCATGAGTGTGTGTTGGTTTGTGTGTTTTTGTGTGTGTGTGCATGGAATAAATATAGTTCATAAGGCGTCGTATTGAAGTACGTGAAATTAAATTAAAATGAACGCAAAATAATTTTTTCTTCCAAAACCATTTGTCACGCATTTTATTCAATTAAATATTTTACTCGAACAGAAGTCACAAATTAATACATTTATGGGTATCACGTAAATGACTATAAGCAGGCACTATCTAAAATCCTACACCCAATTACTACAACCGAGCCTCGAAAATAGATATTTTCATTCTTTTCAATTGGTTACTTTTTAACTTAACGATGGAGTTCTCCCCAAATGTCAACTGGTAATAGCAGCACAGTCTCTGATCAACTATAAAATGCCAATTAATTTTCTATTTCACAAGAAATACATAATCGCTTCATTCCACTTACTTATTACAGTGTGATTCTCTGGCTCCTACGAAAAATGACCCCATGATAAGTTCTCTGATCAGTTAAATAAGAACAAATTAAAGGAACCAACGATTAAATTGAAATATCCTTTCAATCAATGAAAAAATTACCTTTCTCCTAGTTTTTCAAAACAAATGCAACGTTCTTAAATCACCTTTATGCATGCTAGGCTCAAGGTAGCGAAGGACAAATGCCTAATTTGTTTACACTAAAAATATATTTCTTACATTATGCGCAAAGGGATTAATCTATGCTATATTCGCCATGTCAAATGGAAAGTCAATTTTTATGAGTCATTGAGATATTGGAGATTTGAAAGAGAAGTAAATTTTTATTTTTGCTGAATTGTTCACAAAAACCATAGTTTGTTGGTTAGGAAATTGGAAAAGGAAAAGAAGCTAAGTATCTACTATATACGAGGGTCATCCGGAAAGTAGTACCCGTTCGTGCCGCATGAAGTGCTGACGACGCGAGTAGCCGCTGGACGAGGTCAGATAGCTTCAGTGGCTTGTCTGCCTTCTCTGAGCCAAGTTGCGTGACGCTAGCATTGCCTGTGTTGTTTCTGTGATTGTTTACAATGTTTAAAAAAATTGAGAACGCCGCCAGTTGTGAAGTGAGGGCAGTGATTAAATTCCTCAATGCAAGAAACGTTCGCCCATGTGATATTCATCGCCAATTAAAGGAGGTGTATGGAGACAATGTAATGGACGAGTCGTCTGTTCGGCGGTGGTGTCGCAACTTCAACATGGGGAGGGGGAACACACACGACGATGAGCGTTCGGAGAGACCGTCTGTCATTACAGACCAACTGGTGAGCTCAGTTGACGAATTCGTGAGGAACGATCGGCGCGTCACAATTGATGACATCTGTGAGCATTTTCCCAATGTTTCTCGAACAATTGTTCATGAAATTGTTAAACACCATCTGCATTATGCAAAAATTTGTGCAAGATGGGTCCCTCGCGTATCTCAATGAGCTGGCGGCGAAGGACTATGCAGCAGGAATACAGAAACTTGTCACACGTTATGACAAATGCCTTAATTTGCTTGGAGATTATGTTGAGAAGTAGTTTAAAGTATCCTCTTTCAAATAAAATTTTTTATGTTTGTTAATATTTACTTTTGTGTCTTTATTTCACGAACGGGTACTACTTTCCGGATGACCCTCGTATATTCATCACAATGGATAGTTCTTGATCTATCAGTTTCAAATACCAAGTATGGTTAAGTTAGCATATCGGCTAATAATTATAGGAATCATTGATAAGCATCCCAACTATCAATACTGATAACTAAACCTATTGTCAAGGAAAATGTCAATAAAGTATTAAATAATAAACGGTTAAAATTTTACAAGATAGTGATGTTTATTTGCCTAGTTAATGATTTTTATGATTAAATTCTTTAATTAAAGCAAAGGTGATCCGTTCTTGAGGTAAACTAAAAATTTACGATATTTCTTTAAGAGATTGCAATATAACTCTCGACTGACATTAACACAGGTTACACATGACGACGCGTGGGACCTCCTCCTTAAACCTTTAGCAAAAACAGTGACTATCCAGCATTGGTTTCCTTTATTGCTTTTTTTCCTTTACTCACCATCTCCTTACAAGGGAGCAGACGCCGCAGCGGGCAAAAACGGTTCGAGGCCACGTCTCATTAGCAAGCTAACTTCCCACCCATCTCACCTCCCCCATATCGCCTCTCTTCCCTCCTCCTCCGCTCCCAGTTTTCCAGCCGTCTCCAAACCCAACCGACATCCTCCGCCTTCCCTTCCCGGTGCCTCAAGGCACTAATTTCCCGAACGGTGCACCGCTTCTCGTTCACTTGATTTAACCCTTCATTTCAAAAACCTCCTCTAATTATTTCGGCTTTCCCCGAAAATGAAGTCAATCAGTTTGACTAGGCAAACACATCGAAATACATAAGTTTACCCAGGAGTGTTGAATGTCATGAGAAATTAAGGTTTGCCCTTTCCGCACTTGCAATTTTTAAAAAACGCGATCTCTTTACGGTTTTGGTCGAAAGGTATTGTAAATATTTTTAATGATAAGAACATTCCTTTGCCTTTTACAGCGGCCGTTTTAAACTTCATTTCCATCCTTAATGCTAATAGAGAAATTAATTGCATTGAACATCTGTAGGCGAACTACTATTTGTCCCATTCAAGAATGAACGTCGAGAACAATAGAAATCGTCTATTAGTTTCCCTATATGCGTAATGTTATATAATGCCCTCTGATTGTCTATGCTAAATTCCCGCCTTTGTTAAGAAATGAGATGCGGTGAATTATTGATCACTGTGTTTCCATATAACTACGATAGGGCAAAAACATTGAGTTATACAGTTGAAGGCCTTCTATGCTGAATTCTAAAACTAAAACACAATGAAAGATCATATAAGCTATTTAATTAAATATTAGATAATTTCGTCGAACAACAATAACAGGTGTATTATGGGTCACAAAACTACAACCTGTATATTATGGGTCAAAAAGAATCTATAAGAACAATCTCAGCGTTACTCATTCAATTAACGTTCACCATCTATATCTACATGAATAATCGATAATTCAGACCATTAATATGATCTCAATATAAATGAATGCATACAGAAATTATAAATAAATAATTATATATATATATATATATATATATATACATATATATATTTAATATAACTATAGAGCATTCGCCCGGCAAGTGGAAAAATCTGGAGTTCAAGTCCCAGTCCAGGAACCCAGGCTGACATGCTTAATTCCACCTTCCCCACCTCTACTGTGTTCGTTCTTTAAGTGTTCCTATCCCTTTTCCTTATCTCTATTTCCATGCGAATGAATATTTATTCGCCATAAGGCGGAGTTTCGTGTTTGAATGTGTGTGTATATATATATATATATATATATATATATATATATATATATATATATATATATATATATATATATATATATATATAGTATATATATATACACACACAAATTCACACATAGGTATGGGAAGAACTGGAGGTAGGAATGAAAGTCGGTGGGGAATCCGTAAAATCAGTTAGGTTTTGCTGATGACCAAACTTTAGTTGACAATTCAGATCAGGTTATACCTCTCAAATCCTAAAAAAAATTGAACAAACAAACACTTGCGTTAAAACAACATATAACCCACGTAAATTTAATAAATTGGTGCTTCTGAACACATAAAAGATAGTAATGCGAGTGAATGTAATTCTTTTGCCTCTGTTAACCACGAATCGTCTCAAAACAGTTGTGTTATAGTACATAAAACCGAAGACAAAATGTAATTGACCAAATTAAAATTATAACATTAAACTGCCGTTAGAAACAAAATATCGGATATTGAACATATTTTTGTGAGTAAAAACTGCCGGCATAGTAGTTGGAACGGAAAGTTGGCTCACGGGAGATATAGCGAACAATGAGGTTTTTCCAAACGGTTTAATAATTTACAGAAGGGGCAGACAAAATAGATGGGGTGGGAGATTTTTCATTGCAGTAAAGTCACATGTTAGTAGCCAACGATACGGATGCGACGTAAATGACATAGAAAGCGTTTGGTGCAACATTAAGGACTACAACGGCAGAAGCCAATTAGTGCGCTCATTTTACTGACTCCCAGATTCGAATACAGATGCTCTACAACAGCTCGACGACCAAATATCCAGTCTCAGCAGCAGACATAGCAACAGTATTACTATAACCGCTGGTGATACAAATCTATCGTCAATTGACTGGGACACGTACTACGTAGGAAAATCTGCCGAGGAGCGAGATTCATGCCAAGAACTCCTTCATATATTCACAAAACACTCCTTATAACAAATTGTTAAATCACCAACACGGGTTAAAGCATACTGGATATATTTGCGACTTCTATGCCCGAAATCATTACTAACATTGAAATAATACACGGAATCAGTGACCGTAAGGCTATTTTTGTAGAGTTAAAAACTAACTTCGTCAAAATAAACAAAGGAAAGCGTAAAATATACCTATACAACAAGGCAAATTTGAACGGACTAGGAGAATATTTAAAAATAAAATTACCAGAATACACGACAAAAACACTGACAACCAATACAGAGAACACTTGGAATTATTTCTTAAATATTTTACGCGAAGGAATGAAGACGTACATCCCATCCAAACTCGAATGCGACAGTAAGGAACCTAGACGGTACAACGGGGAAGTTAGATCGGCATTAAGAAGGCAAAGAGAACTACAGTCAAATTTCAAAAAGAGTTCAAAAAGTTACGATTAAGTTTACGTGAATAAATCCAAACAGCAACTAAAAGGATGCCATAGTAAGACAGCACAGCACAGCGCACAGCACTTCACTCTTTTAAATCTAAAATGCTAAGAGAATATCTTGAAGAAAATCCAAAGTCATTCTTGTCCTATGTTAGGGAAATACAGGGTAAACGTCCAACTGTTCATTCTTTGAAGACGGAAAATGGGGAAATCATTACAGATAGCGTGAAAAAGGCAAATATTTTAAACCATTTTTTCCAGAGCGTCTACAATAAAAACCCAAACGCACCAAACGATTCTCCACACCCACCCTGGGAACACATGAGCGATCTTTAACTGACCAAGCAGTGAATTGTACATCTGCTCTGTAGTATCAAAGCACACAAGGCACCTGGTCCGGAAGAAATACCTGCTAGAATATTTAAGGATTAGCTGAAGACATTGCCCCGTATTTAAATATTGTTTTCTAAAATCGATAGAAGAAGGCTCAGTGCCTCGCGACTGGAAGATAGCCCATATAACTCCCATCTATAAAGACGGCGATAGGGATAAACCAACCAATTGCCGACCCATTTCCTTAACATCGATCTCTTATAAAATATTGGAATACATTATTGTCACAAACATTATGAGATTTCTTGATAGTGGGAAAATACTAATCCACAACCAGCACGGATTTAGGAAAAGCAGATCTTGCGAAACACAACTAGCTCTCTTCATTCACGATATACTTAGATCGGGAGAAAACAACACACTAGTCGATACAGTATTCCTGGATTTCAAAAAAGCCGTCGACAAAGTCCCACACAATAAACTTTTACGTAAACTTTACTATGGAATCAATGAGAAAATAATTAATCGGATTACAGACTTCTTGCCAAATCGCAAACAAATGGTAGCCATAGATGGGTTGTGCTCAACGGATAGAGATGTAACTTCGGGCGTCCCCCAGGGAAGTGTTATAGAGCCTATTCTGTTCTTAATATACATTAATTACTTAAGCACACACGTTGGTAGCAATCTGAGGTTATTTGCTGACGACACGGGAAATAAGGTGCCAACTAGGTGGCAACTAGAGGCGAGCTACTCTCTAGAGACTTAGACAATATCTCGGAATGGTGCAATAAATGGGGATTTACACTTAATATAGATAAATGCGTAGTTTTGAACTTTTGGAAGAAAAGAAGCGACGAACAGGATATAAACTACGAAATAGAGGGTTCAGTACTGACTACTGACAATCAAGTTAAACATTCGGGGGTTGTTCTAATACCACGCCTTTCATGGGGAGCACATATCAGGACAATAGGCGGATCAGCTTTAAAGAAACTTAGCTTCATAAAACGGGTGGTGGGGAAATGTAACGAAAAAGTTAAAGAAAGGTGTTATTTTGCTCTAGATAGACCTCATTTGGAATATACCGCAACTATTTGGGATCCTTGGGAGAAAATTGGGCAAAAATAATTAAATAAAGTCCAGAGAAAATCCGCTAGATTCGTTAAAAATTGCTATGATCAGAACAAAAGTGTGACAGGTCTCTTAGGGGATTTAGGCTGGGAACCACTTGAGTACGGTGACAATAAGCGAGGCTTAGACTTTTAGAGAGGTGCAGAACAAACGAGTTTGACTATGACAATGAAGGAATTATAACGGCCCCACGCTACTTTGGTCGATCAGACCACAAAGATAAAATAAGGGAGATAGATTCCAGTACAGATAGATACAAATACTCATTCTTTCCCCGAACAATCAGAAACCATAAGAGTAAGAAACCGAAGTCACTTTAGAAATATTAAAAACATTGAATTTACAAGTCGGAACAAAATTCAACATTGCAAAGCTGTTAGGTATACTTTCAGGTGCATGTGTATGTTAGTTGGTAGTTTGTGCGTTTGCATGTGTGTGGGGTGTAAGTGTCCTTGCATGAATATATGCCATGTTTTTTGTGGATGTATGAATTTGTGGTTTTTGTATGCGGTATTTTTTTTTCTAAATTGCGGATGGTGTCCCAACACCCCACGCCACACGCCCTTGCGGCGGGTTGCAGGGTATTAAGTAGATGTAGATGTAGTTTGTCAGTCAGCTAAGGGGTTGCAAGCATTGCTAAGTGAATTGGAAAGTCAGTGGAACAGATATGGGATAAGAATCAATATTAATAAAACAAAGGTTAAGGGATTTACCAGGAAGAAAAAGTCAAAGCGAACAATTAAAATAGGAGGGGAAAATAGACAAGTTTACGCATCTCGGAAGTGTTGTGGACCAACTCGGCCAAAGTAGTAGGGAGGAAAGGAGAAGAATTGCGCCAGGTAAAGAAGCTTTCACAAAGAGGAGGGAGTTGATGACAGGGACGTTGAGTAAGGATGTTAAGAAAAGACATGAAAAAACTTTTATATGTTTGATATGTGAAACTATGTACGACACGGAAACGTTGTCATTGAAGCAGGAGGATAAACGTGGATTGGATGATCTTTCGGTGGCACAAGATGTTCGTGGAGGGCAGAGAAGAGGTCGACGACGAACCACGGCCTGGACGCCCATCAACGACACTCACCGACGAAAATGTGCGAAAAGTTCGCGATGTACTGAGCTCTGATCGTCGTCTTAGTGTTCGGATGATAGCAGAGTAGTATAATGTGCCAAAAACAATAGTGCACGAGATTATTAGGCACCAATTACAGATGTGAAAATTTTGTGCAAAGTTGGTGCCGAAATTGCTCAGTGATGATCAAAGACTCAATCGTTTGGAAATCGCGACACAACTTGTGGATCACTGCAAAAATGATCGACATTTTTTAGAGAACGTTGTTTCGGGTGACGAGACGTGGATCTTTGAGTACGACCCGGAGTCGAAGAGACAAAGTGCGGAGTGGCACACCCCATCATCACCCCGTCAAAAGAAAGCTCGCATTAGCAAATCTCGGATCAAGGCGATGCTCATTGTCTTTTTTGACAAAAGGGGAGTCGTCCACTACGAATTTGTACCTGAACGACAAACTGTAAATGCTGCATTTTACGTCCAAGTGCTCGACAGGCTTCGAAAACGAGTCGCCCGCGTCCGGCCAGCGATCAAAAACATCTGGCGGCTGCATCACGACAATGCGCCGTCTCACACCGCGCTTGTCGTGTCGGACTTCTTGGCCAAGCACGGCGTGGCAACGCCCTACAGCCCGGACTTGGCACCACCGGACTTATTTCTGTTCCCGAAGATAAAGTGGAGTTTGAAAGGAACGCGATACGGGACTTTGGATGCCGTCAAAGAGGCCGTAACGACGTGTCTTCGAGAGGTTCCTGATGATGCCTTCGCGGGAGCGTTCCAGGAATGGGAACGCCGCTGGAACAAGTGTATCGACTCACAAGGGTCCTATTTTGAGGAATATTAGCTTAAGATATGTAAAAGTGTAATAAATTTTTTTTCCTGAGCTCAGTACACTTATTTTCCGGACGAACCCTGTATCTGGGTGATACAGTCATTAAAACCTCCCGGCCTCAATCAAGCCCCCCGAATACATTGAATACCCGCCTACATATCCCCTCCCACCCCATTGTCAATTTCCTTTGAGACCCTTAGCTCTCCTCCTCTCTCCCTTCCTCTACACATACCCTCTCCGCTCTTCACCCGAGAACGGCATTCTTATGATGACGGCCCTGTCGTCGAAACGTCAGAACTACTAATGTGAGTACCCTTTATTTGTGTGTATATGTTTTAAAAATCTGTATCAGTGTTTATATATGTGTGTATATATATGTATGTATATATATATATATATATATATATATATATATATATATATATATATATATATATATATATATATATATATATATATATATATATACACACACACACATATCACTCTAACGGACTACAACTTCGCCGTGGTGGAATGGATCATGCGTTCCGATGACTGATAGAGCTGTGCTGCCGGGGGCAAAGATAATTGCTCCTGGTAGGGTAACCCATGATGCATAGATCCAAAGTTAGGAGCCAGATGAACGGTAATCTGCGCAGCCAGAGAGTAGACAATGAATGATGGTGACAAGTTGAAAAAACTTTAAATTTTCAAAGGCAACAGAAAACAGCAACAGTTATAGCCCCGAGAACTAGTGATGTACAACATTATTAGAACGATCGTACACTGCATCGGGAAAGGAAAGGCTTCCACGGTCGTAATATCCCAAAATCCTGGCAAAGGTTAAGTGAAAGTAGCAACATAGAATACCCAGAAAAAGGTCAAATTAATTACAACAGGAACAAGGAATATTAAAACAATGTTGAGGACGGTAATTTTAGAGAATATAAATCCAGATTTGAAAGAGGAAATTTAAAACTTTTAAGTCTATGTGAGGTGAGAAAGAAGAACAGCAGGGATTACTGGAGTGATAATTATAGAGTGATATACGGTGAAGTAGAAGAGAGCCAGCGAGTTATTGCCACAAAATTTAATAAAAAAAATTACGGAAGAACATAGTCAGCAGAGAGGAAGCGGCAGAGGGAATACAAGTTGTTGGTAAAGTTAAAAGATAACCAACGAAGTTGCTTTCTATTCAGGTTTATATGCCATCAAGCCATCATAAGGAGGAAGAATTCGATAGGGTAAACAATCAGTTAGAGGGTATAATCGTGCGTTTCTCTGCAGGGAAACATCCGATTATGATGAGGGATAAAAATGCGATGGTAGCTGAAGGGAGAGCTGGTGATGAGGTAGAGACTACGGTTTAGATAAAGGGAAGGACCGCGGGGAGAAAGCAACGGAACTCTGCAGGAGACAAGGCTTAGTCATCGCCAACAATTGTTTCAGACACAACGAAAGGCTTAGGTTAAGATTAAAAATGCTAAGTGCCTCAGAAAGGTATCAGTTGGATATAGGAACACTGTGATAAAGTCGTAGTTTCCCTGGAGCGGATGCGTAATCTGATCACAATTTAGAAGTCATTAAGTATAGCATCCGATTTAAAAAGATAAGGAGAGGCGAATTAGAAAATGGTATTTAGAAGCATTAGCTGAATTGACAAGGAAATTGTATGAGAAGGAAAGAAAAAAGAAGAGTAGGCGGTGGGGTAAATCATGACTTAGAGAAAGGAACATATACCGTATGATATAGAAGGAAAAGGTGTCGTACTCGTAGATGAAGATAGCTTAGGCCCAGGCATAATCGAAGATAAGAGAGAAAAGGTATTAAGGAAAATGAAATCACATTTCCAAATACGTTTTAAAAAAAGTGGGAGGAAAAGTAATTAATGACTTAGGATTATTCTTTATTTAAGGATATTTCTTAGGACTTATGGAAAGCAATGTGGTTGGAAGACGTTGTGTGATCAGTGCTAGTTCCTTTCCCAAAAAGGTAAGGCATACATCAAGTTAGGAGAGACAATTGAGTTTGATTTCACACACGGCTGAAGTTGGTCTCAGGATATTCAACAAAACAATGAAAAGCAGGGCTAATGAATATTTAGAATATCATGAGATTGGATTCAGGAAGCGGAGAGGCACGCCTGATTCCACTGGAGTAATGCGACCACCAAGGCTAATAATAGAGTGAAATGGAAAAATCTAATAAATGTATTTTTAAAAATATCAATAGATTAGTGGGATTGCAGGCTAATCCACAACGTGTACATATCTTAGACTGCTCTCTTGGAGTGGAGAGTCCGGATGGGCAGTGTTAGGAAAAGGGGTTAGGCAGAATGGTCCATTAATACTTGTGCAACTCAACGTATTTGAGGAGGAAATGATTTCAGAGGCATGGGAATCACCGAATATAGAATGAAAGTAGGCGGGGTATTCAAAAAATCATTTACGTTCCCTGATGATTTAGATTTAGTTCCTCAGTCAGTCAAGGGGTTGCAATCAATAATGAGTGAATAGGAAATTCAGGTCGATAAATATGTGATCGTGATCAATGTATCCAAACAAAGGTAATGGGCATATCAAGAAAAAGAATGTCTAATTTCATGGGTAATATGAGAGCACAAAAACTTGAGTAGGTGGAACAGTTTTCGTGTCTTGGAAATGTTTTGTTTCAAAATTGTCAAATAAGTAAGGACATAAAGAGAAGAATTGCACTAGGTAATGAGGTTTTTAGAAGGAGGAGGGAATTGATGCAGGAATGTTGAGTAAGGATGTTAAGAAAAGGCTAGTAAAAATCTTGAATACGGAGCGCAGTTACGTACGGCGCGGAAACATTGTCTTTGAAGCAGGGTAAAAGGCGTAGATTGGAGGCTTTTGAAATGTGGGTGTGGAGAAGGATAATGAAGGTGAGGTGGACAGAAAAAAAATAAATGAGAAGTTGCTACGCATGGTGGGGCTGGATAGTGGATTTCAGACAGAATTCCTACGTAGTCAGATGAAATGGATGAAAATCATCTTGATTGGCAAATGGGGTGTTGCAGACTGTGATTGAGGAAATGAACATTTTAGGAAAACGATGAAGAGGCAGAAAATATTATACGGATGTTTTATAGAAAAAATACAGATGTTGAACAGAATGTTCACATACAGAAATATTCTATTATTATATTAAGGCATAATTTTCATTTAAAATGCAGAAAAATTCATGCATCTATATTTTAATAAGAGATGCCATGACTCACGAAAGAATTTTAATAGCAAAGATATTAACAAAAGTAATTGCATATAATCACTTAACAGAGAATGCATTGACATGGATAAACTTATATCTATCTATTACCGCAATTTATTGTAGAGTATATTACTTCATAGAGTTAAAATATACAGCATACAAATAACTATTCAAAAGAAAGAATTCGTTTACCACAACTGAAATTTTAAAAAAATGCTTTGCAATAGAAAATAATCTTAGTAATTTTAAGGGGTCATGAAATTAGCATTGCTCGAATACAAACTTATGTTTCAATAATAAATAATGAATGCGAACATTTTCTCAATCATCTACAGGTGCGACGGGCTTATAAACTGCGTGATTAGATTTTGTTATCTCAACTAATCCACTTTTAACAAACTAAGTATTATCCTATGGCCACAATAGAATGTGTAAACTAATACTAAAAAATAGCTCAAGTTACATCATTAACTAGCTATTCATTGATCTTTAGTATTAATAGCGTTACTAATTAATCGCGGATTTCACGTGTCCTTCCTACTTTTGTGCTGCAAAATTACATTATAGTTTAGATTAAACTGTATCGAAACAGATGACCAAATATTTTTAAAATTTATGTTATATAATCACAAAGCAATGAGAGTAATGTAAAATGCTGAGGATATGTTATTAGAAACCTTTTGGTAACGATGTTCTTTCAAATTGAGATTAATGGTAAACGATAAAACACGGAAATTCGTATTATTAAAGCGAATAAACGAAACAATTAAACTACTCTTAGCCACTTATCGCATGAATTTCGAGCTAATCGGCGAAAAGAATGCGAAGGGGAAATTAGAACAATGGGATGAAATTTTCTGATGAACAATGAATATTTAGTCGTTCGCAGCATCTGTGATTTTGACTGGTCCATTTCTATTTTATGGAACAGCATCACTTCTAAACTATATCTTATGCTCACACTTTTACCATGAAGGTTTGTAAAAAAACTGGCACCCCAGAAAATTCACTCTCCTGACACTTTAATTTATCTACTCAAGAGTGAATGGGTTATGGTCCATGAAATAGATTCATGATCGTGAGCCCTCCTCGGCCCTCCAATTAAGAATCTTTATCGGATTTCACCATTGTAAACAATGAAGAGCAACGGGTGAATTTACTGTAACCATTTCTCTTCCTCCTCAGCCTCCTACCATCCCTTAAATGTTCCTCTCCAACTTCTTCTTTTTCAAAGGCGTCCCCTGTACCAGTCCCTTCCCGCTACGGTGGACTGCTTTAATGAGACACTGAGTCAACAACACCAGACGACAAATATTTACACAAGGTGGGAGTTTCCAAGGAGCCCCACTTTGAGGTCCAGATATGACGTCATTTGGGGGTTAGTCGATGTTTACGACCAAGAGATTATCATAGGCTAAGTTCTGTTTAGAGCAATATTATAAAATCTATGCAATTTAATGCGGATCAAATAAAAATTAGCGTTAAAGTGTATGAAATTCATGAAACAACTAAAAAGTACCGGCTCACAAAATTATAAAATGTTCCTGGGGTCAAAACACACGCATAGTTTGTAATATATACATAAATAAATTATCTGAATAAACGAAGTTTGTTCAGAAAATAACGGGAATTCTTAAATTTCTCGGGTTTGGAGAGTTCGATTGTAAATCTTTTTATTATGTTGGTATACATACCCTTTAAGTATGATGACATTTTCAACTGTATTAATTGTTTACTTTGTCTGTGGCCGCAGCTAAGTTTAGACGTGTTCTTTTTTGCTAGGCCATTTTCGTTCGTTAAAAAATGGATCAAAGAATTTGTATCAAGCTTTAGTTTCCAAGTCATATCCATAAAACCATGTTTAGACACCTATTATAACACGTTTCAGTGATTCTGCATCGTCGTTGACTGAATTTAGTTACTCCTGAGCAACTTCCATTCCCCCCCGTTTTTGTAAAAAATCTTCAATTCAAATATTTTGGAACAAATTTTGCCGTCACGCATTTCATACCCAAAAAATTCTAAAATATTTCATGGTATGAGTCAACCGATATACCAACATTATCAGCGACTTTTCTGATTGTGATTTGGTGAACATTAATCGCCATTTCTTACACTTTTCCGCGTTTTCATCGATTGTTAATGTGCTGGAGCGTCCGGGGCGTTCGTCATCTTCAACGGGTCCACGGCCATCTTGGAAACGCTTAAACCACTAGTACACTCTTGTTTTACTCAAATCAGACTCACCATAGGCCCTTGTTAATATTTCACACATTTTGTTGCGCTTTATTTTGTTTTAGACGCAAAATGTGATGCATATGATTTGATACATTTTTTTAACAAACGAGCATCGCCAATCTCATAAAAACACGCATAACCTAAGCGGCTGCTACAGACAAAGTAAACAACGAATACAGCTGAAAATTTGATCATGCTTTAGGGCATATATCCCAAGATAATAGAAAAAACTATGAAATCGCTCTCCAAACCCGCGAAATTTAAAAATTCCCGTTATTTTCTTATCACACCACGAGTGTGTATATATATATATATATATATATATATATATATATATATATATATATATATATATATATATATATGTGTGTGTGTGTGTGTGTGTGTGTGTGTGTATATATATATATGTCCTTGTGTGTATGTATATATATATATATATATATGCATGTATATGTATATACATAAAGATACGTTATTTCCCTCTTCCAAAAAGTTTAGGTTTAAAACGAACTTTAAAAATTATTTAAAGTCTCTTTTCTAATAAACATCCTCATTAAAACCGTGCTTTTCACTGTTTCTCGCCCAAGCTTCCTTAGAATTTCTTCTCTTTTCATCTTTGTGCCGTCCAAAACAACACTTAGTTAACTTTTTTCTCCGCTTTCCCTTATCAGGCTTCAACGGTTCATTGCCTTTCAATATCACTTCCATCCAATTTCTGGCCTTCTTTAAATGTCCCTCAATGAGTTATTTTTTGTTTTCAGCGTATATGACAGCTCCTTTGTTTTATTAATCATACGGCTAATTTTTTTCTTTACTTTTAAAATTGAAAAAATCTATACTCCATATTTTCGTAAATAGATGGTGTCTAAACTATTCTTTGTCTTGTTTTATATACCACGTATTGAAAAACCATACATTTCATCATCAGATGTAGATGTAGATGTTGATATTTAATTCAGTAGCTATCCTCGCCAATAATTTTTTTCGCATTATTTATGCTCCTATTGTATTTCAATTCTTTTATTTCTAGTTTTCATTACTTTATTCTTTTTTTAAATATGTTTTTCTAACTTTAAGGTGACCCTCGTATTTAATAATTTACCTTTCTATATTGCTGGGTAATCTATACAATTTTTCTAATTTACTTTTAATCCATAACTCTAAAGTTAATCTTTAAAAGAAATATTATTTAGAGAAAATATCTGTCGCGACGTTTAGCCTAAATAGGACTATGGAATCAATGACTCAAATGAATTCCAGTTTTTTAATTCATACGCTCATTTGTGTGTATTCATTTCACGATAAAAGGAGGAGGATCTCGTGATTTTGAAATACTACCGTAACTTTTGCAAATGTCAAGTTATGACTCTAAGATTTAAAGGGAATATCAACAACAGATGTACCAATTTAACAAAAAAAACAGAACTCAAATCGGAACGATGGGAGCGCCACACGGTGGTTATTCCGGGAACTTTTTGATCAAGGTAGTAAGATGACAATAGCTTACAACTTCTAATCCTTATAATCACGATAATATCCATAGATTTCGTTTTCAAGAATAAGTCTAGGTTCTTCAGGTATTAAATAAGAGGATAGGTTTAAGAAAGTAAAGAAATACTTGATATGATTATAGTTGGATTACTATATGAGATGCTTTACTGTAATATCAGGGGTTTCACTTAATACGGCAATACTCTTAAAGTTAGCTATAAAGGGGAATTTATTTTTTAACAATTACTGAATTTAATATGAATGGCTTTCTCTGAAGGGATATTAATATTATAATTCAAACCCACTTATTAAAATAATTTACTTTCACATGTAAAATAGACAAAGATTTCTATGATATGAGATTTTCCAATGAAAAGAACTAGATATCTTATATATTGACCGATACATTTATCTTACTTCCTATATTTGTTCAGCTAATGGAAATATATAACTTATCCTAACGGAGAAATCTTTTCATCATGGTTCAATCTAATAATAACTGATTCTTTGCTCTTAATTAAGTATTGGAAATATATCCCTATCCCAACAAAATCAGAAAAGCTCCCTTTCAACAGATAACTAATTTACCCTACCACAATAATGGAATTATCATCATTGATACTATAAAGAGAATCAGCAAAATCACACTCCTTAAACCATTATTTTGATTGCCTGAAACGCCGATACGCAAGACGGAGTGAGGAAAAGCGAGTTTAGCAAAATCTATTCTGGGACCTTTGGATATATTAGGGAAGGTAATACTAAGGCTTCAGCGCTGTGGAATGGAAAGAACTTCAACCAATTCATGTTCGCTATTAATTTCCAACTTTCCCCCTCCAGCCCATTGGAGTCGGGCCAGAACTTGGCGAATTTTCCGGTCTGTCCCTTCGCTCACAAATCCTCTTACGCTCTCCTCCCTTATCCCCCTCCTCTCCCTCGCCCCATCCACGACCCTTTTCTCTTCCGAGACGAGGATTCCCACCGCACCCTCCCCTCCTCATTCCACTTTCATCTTGCTTTTTACTTCTTCCCTTTCCCCCCTTTCTACTTTCCACTATATTTTTCTACTCTTTCGCTCAACGCCTCGTTTAAAACTACCTCTTTTGCAACCACTTAACCCCTTCTCCCTCGGATTTACTCGGAACGAAGCAAGCTTTATGAGGTCTCAAATCATATCTTCCGGTGAAGGAATTTGAAGTTTGATCCCTCCGGAATTGCGATGAATTTCATGCATAACCCTCATTTTCAACTTGGGAATATATGTTGATGCTCTCAGACGTATCTAAACTATATTAAATCCGGAAGTTTTACATGTCTTCTTCGCTCGACCATTATACACGGGGCGGTGCGACGATGGAAATGACCCGTATCATGTGTAACATCATGCCTTCCGTTTCACTTTAAAGGATAGGCAGAGGAAAAGACATTTCTCTTCTACGAACGAAACATATATAGTGGCTAAAAAAATGTTTTTCCGTTGTATTTTCAGTATTATTCCGCTTAAATTGCGTTGTTTATTGACATAAATGATTGTAACTAGAGTACATTAACTCGGGATCGGATTTCTACGATGGACATTGAGTAAATTTTCCACGCAGTGGGCAAAGATCTTTAGTAATCATATTAGAACGATCGCCGATATACCAGGGTAAAACTCATTTTAAGCGGAGTATTCATCCAACGACATAGAACGCTCAACTTCGGACCAATTGCGCCTCTTTTCTAGAGAAGGGCCCAGAAGCCTGTTTTCTTTCTACCTATCCTCCGCTTTCTAAAACTGTACCAAACTTAAAATAATGGTATACCCTAATTATTGGAACGGTCTCAGCCTATTTATTCTTAGTTACAAATATTAGAAATAATAATAAATCAAATAATAATTCTTAAAGTAACCTATCAACAATGCAATAATTTTATTTCACGATTGTAAACTTAAATGCATAGCATCTTAACATTAATATATACTATTCAATTTTGGTCGAATTTAGGTACCTCTGAATAAAATCTATGTTGAAGTTACAAACAATGAAATTGAGAGGCAGATGTATAGCACAAAAATATAATTGCACCAAATACCGAAATTTTCATACATGTATTTTTACAATTATTTTAGCAATCTTGTACAACATTTTTCAAGAATGTAAAATTCCTTTTGAATATCACAATTGGTGTTAATATATGGTTTTATAAACAATGCAAACGGTGATAGACAAAATGAAATATAAAAAGTGATAAGTCTCAAAATACTTGTGCTCCCTAAATTTTTTGCTTGTCAACGAATCATTGTTTATAAATATTCAAACATTAAACGATTATGTTCATCAACAAAATTGTTATGGATTAAATTAACAATGTTGCTTCTTTATGCACAGAAGACCGTTTAAAATCTTTAACCACTTTAGGCTTACATATTCTGTAGCATCTATTTGCCTCTCTCCTACTTCCTCCACGCATACATTTATCGCCTTGTAAAATATTAAATTCCGCCGTAATAAAACATCAAGACTTAAATATTTGAATACATTGGTCAGCGCCCGGCCGGCGTAATATTTCTCTTAAGAGTTCTCTTGGAAGTCTTTAAAGGTTATATCTAGGTCTTAAGGAGTACACCTTAATCTTTGCGGAAATAAAATATTGCTAGGAATCGTATTATTGTTCTGTAATTTATACTTTCCACAATTATGATAAATTATAATTTTCATAAAAATATCCTCCAATAAAACATGGCATAAGGCTCCCCGGAAATAACATCAACTTCAAGTCTCTCAGGAATTGTTTGACCGAGCTGAAGAAAATGAAACCTTCCTGCCCGGGATCATAACAGGTCATTCATGAGTTTATGGATTTCACATCGCAAAAGTACAATCCTTACAAGAGATTGGTGAAACATTCCCCCGCCCCAAAGTAGCTTGTCAAGTTCACTCGAATGTCAAGGTAATGACTACTGTTTTATATGCAAAAGGTTGTGTATCACAAATACCTACCTTGAGAAGATACGCAGTACTACATGAAGGTTATGTAACGCCTAAGAGAGAGAATTAGGCCAAAACGGCCCAAACTTTGGGGCGGTGCGGGGTTTTTTACCACAGCAACGCGCCGGCTCGTTCGTATCTCATAGCTGGTGAGTTTTTAGCCAAATAAAACAAGACCGCTGTGCTTCTTTACCCACCATACTCGCCAGACCTGGCATCATGGGGTTTTTTCCAGTTCCCCAAACTAAAACCCCTGCTCAAAGGAAAAGGATTTTCCACTATTCCAGAGATAAAGAAAAATTGGACGGAGGAGTTTATGAGCACTCCGGAAGAATCTTCGATCAAAGATCGACGGCGGGAGGGCTCCCCGCAGGAGAGATAGTGATGGTTTCGTATACCCCCTTAGAGGAGGTGGGCAAACGAAAACCCGCCATGCCAATACGGATGTCCGGGTTCACCCAAATGCTACTGGGCTGGGAGATGAGAGACTTACCTCGTGTCTCATCTCCCAATGAAGGAGTGTCTCACGTCCGTAGGTCGTACGATTGGAGGGTGGTCTCTCGAGGCAAGGGAAAGGTAACGCTGTGGCGATGATTGGACTCTGCGGAGGCAGGTTCCATCCCAGTTTCCTACAGTTACTAGGTACTGTCGGAATAATAGCGCCTGCGTACCTACAGCCTCTACTTGCTATTCCGAGGGCGCTGCCTAGGGCAAGATATCATCGCGCAGGAAGGGAGGGAACTATTATATTAGGTAATTCTAACGTCCAGCGTATAATGTCTCCGCTGCGCCGCAGAGTCCAACGGGAGGGAGATGTTAGATTCTGGTCGTCCTGGTGTACACCAGGCGGCGGGATACCCCAGGTGACGCAGGCTGTGAAGGTGGTCGCCAGTAATACAGGCTGCTCTAAGCTACGCTTTTTGGCTCATGTAGGTACAAACGGCAACTCAGAACGCGGATCTGAGGACATACTACGCTTCTTTAAGGAGATGCACTCGGAGATGAAACGGGTCGAGGAGAAATTGAAGGTCCCAATTAAAATAACTGTTTTTAGCCTTGTCCCGCGCATTGACCGTGGAAGTCTCTTCTGAAGCCTAACTGAGAGTGTAAATAAAAGATTGTTGTGATTTTGCCGATAAGTTGGAGCGAAATTTGTTGATCTGAGGCTTGTCCTCTCATCGTGTCGGGTACTCCTTAATTGCTCCGTGGTTCATTATACTGCCGAGGCATCACAGTTGGTAGCGCGTAGGTTACCCGAACCCCTTCGAGGGTTTAGTATAGATTGTAGGCAAGATCGCAGGTCTAATATTGGGAAAAATAAAGTAGAATTCAGCGCTTTTTGTCATCTCAGATCAGGCTATGACTCTTAAATTCCAAAAACAGCGGAACAAACAAACACTTGTCTCAAAACGACATATGTGTAACTCACTTGGTGAATAAGTTAAATCAAAAATAAACGAAGTACATGTCATGCAACGGATCAACATTATAATACTAAACTGTCGTAGAATTAAATATTAAAGAGCCGAAATCGATCGTTTATGCCCAAGTCTCGACGCAGACATAGTTCTGGGAACGGAGAGCTGGCTAACGGAGGATGTTAATGACGGTGAGTATTCATTGCCATTAAAAACGCTTTAAAAGCTATGCGCAAAAATTTGATCACCAGATTGAGAGCATTTGGTGCACAATAGATAAATAACCAGAAAAATATAAACCTAATCTCATTACACAGGCAACCAGATCCTAATGCAGATGCGATAGAGGCTTTATATAATCACATAGCGCATTTTATCCGCAAGAACACGGCAAGCCACATTAGAGTTGGGAGTGACTTGAATCTTCCTTCAATAGATTGGACAATTAATACCACGTATACCGCTGCAAGAAACCGCGATTTATGCGAGGCTACCCTTAATATGCTCACTGCCAACGGAATGAGCCAAATCATTAGAACATCGCCAAGGGGCAAAAACATTCCAGCTCTTTGCTTAATAAACCATCCCGAAATGGTCACACATTCATATATAACGTACGGAATAAGTAACTCCAAGACAATTGTAATAGAATTATCTGTTTCCGTGAACAAAATCGTTACACCCAGACGAAAGGTATACGTATTTGAGAAAAGCAACTTCAAGGATTTTGCCTTGTGTCTAAGAAAAAGCTTAGAATTACACATGGCGAATATGCTCAACGCTGGAACTGAGGCCATATGGAAGTATTTCTTGTAGTTAATTAGACACGGTGTAGAGAAATTTATCCCTACTAAAGAAAATAAAATAGTAACTAACCACGATGATACAAGAGGGAGGTGAGAAGGATTTTGGGACAATAAGGAAATTGCACTCGAAATGCAAAAAATAACTTTGAAAAATGGGCAAGGAATGACTTCTGAAATTGCACGAAAAAAATACTTCGTAGGGAAACAGAAAGTAATGCAAAGCTCCTTAATAATTCATGAAAAATTCTGTGCGATTACTTGGGGAATGACCCTAAGCCATTCTGGTCGTACGTTAGGGAATTGCAGGAAAAATGTCCAACAGTAGAGTCCCTTAAAAGCAACAATGGTAATATACATACACACAGCGCCCGAAAAGCGAATGTTTTGAATAATTTCTTTCAATGAGTGTGGACTAATGACAGAGAGACACCCAGTGAAGGACAATTCACACCTATCACAAAGATGGATGACATTAGAATTACGCCAGAAGGAGTCATGAAACAGCTCCTACACAAAGAAAGTAATAAATCACCCGGACCGGAGGATATTCCCGCAATGGTACTATTAGAGCTCGTGACCGAAATCTCGCCTTTTTTAAATACACATTTAACAAACCGATTTCAGAAAAGTTGTTCTCCTGGACTAGAAAGTAGCCAACATTGCATCTATCTTAAAAAGTGGAAATAAACAAGATACAGGTATTTACCAATCATGTTAACCTCCCTCTTCCGTAAAGTCTCGGAACACATTATTATTCGTAACGTGATGACATTCCTCGACACTCGCAACCAATTATTCAACAGTAAATACGGATTCATCAGGAGAAACCATGTGAAACGCCATTGGGACCTTTCATACACGACGCTCTACATGCGAGGGGAAGAAACAAACAAGAACATGCGATATTCTTGGATTTCAAAAAGGCCTTTGATAAAGTCCAACAAGCTAAATTTGATTCATAAGTTGCAATGGTATAGGATAAACGACAAAGTGATAAACTGGATTCAAGACTTCTTTAGTGACCGCAAACAAAGGGTTGTGATAGATGGCTCAAGCTATAATTATGTGGAAGTAACATCTGGTGTCCCACAAGGTAGCGTTATAGGACCACTACTATTTTTTATATACATTAATGATATCATCGAAAAACGAAAAGCAGCACAAGACCTTTTTCCGACGACACTGTAATCTACAGGGGAAATAGCATATGACGCAAATCGTAAATCACTACAAACTGATTTAAACAATATTAAAAAATGATGTGAAGAATGGGGGCAGGAATTAAATGCGAAAAAATGCACCGTCATGCATTTCAATAAACAATAGAAAATACAACGAAGCTTTACCAAATTAAAATCTCGGAGGTGAGCGTCGTGGATGAAGTAAAATGCTTGGGGGTCACCATTGCATCGGATGTTTTTTTGAGAACATAAGTGTATACGCACGATTTATGGAAGGGGCTAAAAAATCTGGCATTCGTCAAACGTAAAATCGGAAGGTGTGGTGACAAAAATGTGAAGGAAACGTGCTATCTATCTTTAGTATGGACGATTCCGAATTCCAGGGATCCTTTTCAAAATACATTTAATACAGAATTGAATAGTGTACAGAAAAACCCCGCTAGGTTCGTGAAAAACTCGTACCAAAGGACACAAAGTGTCACTCATTTATTACAGAATCTGGGGTGGGAACCTTTAGATATGCTCTGGGCTAAATTAAACTTATTACAAAGATATAAAGAGTGTGTTTTGGATCCTACACCGGAGATACGAGGGTCATCCGGAAAGTAGTACCCGTTCGTGCCGCATTAAGTGCTGACGACGCGAGTAGCCGCTGGACGAGGTCAGATAGCTTCAGTGGCTTGTCTGCCTTCTCTGAGCCAAGTTGCGTGACGCTAGCATTGCCTGTGTTGTTTCTGTGATTGTTTACAATGCTTAAAAAAATTGAGAACGCCGCCAGTTGTGAAGTGAGGGCAGTGATTAAATTCCTCAATGCAAGAAACGTTCGCCCATGTGATATTCATCGCCAATTAAAGGAGGTGTATGGAGACAATGTAATGGACGAGTCGTCTGTTCGGCGGTGGTGTCGCAACTTCAACATGGGGAGGGGGAACACACACGACGATGAGCGTTCGGAGAGACCGTCTGTCATTACAGACCAACTGGTGAGCTCAGTTGACGAATTCGTGAGGAACGATCGGCGCGTCACAATTGATGACATCTGTGAGCATTTTCCCAATGTTTCTCGAACAATTGTTCATGAAATTGTTAAACACCATCTGCATTATGCAAAAATTTGTGCAAGATGGGTCCCTCGCGTATCTCAATGAGCTGGCGGCGAAGGACTATGCAGCAGGAATACAGAAACTTCTCACACGTTATGACAAATGCCTTAATTTGCTTGGAGATTATGTTGAGAAGTAGTTTAAAGTATCCTCTTTCAAATAAAATTTTTTATGTTTGTTAATATTTACTTTTGTGTCTTTATTTCACGAACGGGTACTACTTTCCGGATGACCCTCGTATATATCTAGGTCCCCTAATAACATTGACAAGGCCCACAATTTTCACATAATCACGGAGTTGTATTGTCAAACTGATAGATCGATGTACTCGTTTCTTCCGCGCATTATTCGCGACAACAATAAAAGGGGGAACACCTAAGGAAATCACAGGTACACGCTCTCAAAAATACGGGTTTACAAGATTAACTTCCCACAACACGGTATCCAGGCCTGGCGTCCTAACGCCGCCCCCCGCTGTGCACTCTTGATCCAGTTGGGGTATAGATGAATGTGTATAAAGCCTATTGTATTTTTGAATTGCCTGTCCAGAATGCGTAGGTTATGAACCAGTAATAAGTGTCTGAATTGCATGTGCGCTGCCCTTTTTTAACTCATTTTCTTGCCCTCTTTGTTTAGGCATAAGAATAGCTACTAACCATGTAATACTCTTAATGTGTATGGGCACGTTGATTGATTGATGCTCACCAATTCTACGTGGTTTTTGGTGGCTCGAGGGGTGCTAAGTCAATGTATGTAAAATGGGTGGTGATCTACCACCCCCTGCCACACGTCCTTGTGACGACTTCCGTGGAATTGTGTAAATGTAGATGAAGGGTTCCAGGATTGTTTCAAAAAGTTGAATCACCAAAGGGATAAGTGTACATAGACGTTGGGGAGGAAACTACATTGAAGGGGATCATGACCAATGATTTGTTCGTTAAGTATTTCTTTTATAATTAAAGAGTTTAGGAAGTTTTTTAACACGCCTCGTATTAACTCACAGCATACCCCTTTTTATATGTACGTACCATAAGTGAACGGACTCCGGCCCGGAAGGGTAGAGTATGGAATCTGTTTTTGAGGAAGTTAAGCACATTTGGAATACAAGACATTTTGAATTAAAGTAATGGCACTCGATCATTTTTAATTATAAGATAACTGGAAGACGCTTAACTGGTGAAATATGATTTGAAGTCAGAGGAGAGAAGAACATATTTTCAGTAGATCTATTTCACGGAGATACATCCCTTTCAGCCTATGCTTCCGAAAACAGAAAAAAAATTAAGAATAATATCCATGATATTCATTTTAACATACCTTGAGTAACCAACTCGGATAGAGGATTTAGAGTAAAGTAAAACAGGATTAATAGGATAAGCTGTGTATTCTTCATAATCTGTATTCTTTGTATCATACTTTGTATTCTTAATTTCATTAGGATAAGCTGTATTTAGACCAAAGAAAATAAATGCAACACAGAAAAATTTACTTCCACCAAATCATTTAAGGAGATTAATATTCAACTAACGATAAATGAACATATAAATATATGCAAATATATATATATATATATATATATATATATAGATATATATATATATATATGTATATGTGTGTGTGTACATATATGTATACATGTATATATATGTATGCTTATATTTACAACAATTAAATGCCTACCTTAAACGGTAGATTACCTTATAATATTTATAATAAAAAAACAGCCGGTAAATTTGTAGTCAAAGACGAAATTAGTTTAAATCTAAGTCTAAGAGTTAAGCTAATATGCTATTCCTCTATTTTAAGGAATGATAAATAATAGTAATTTTTCTCTGGTCATATTCATGTATTAGTGCATTCAGTAATCGAAATATTATTTACTGTATGTGTTAAACTTCTTAATCATGTAGTGTATTCTTACATAGCTTAATCATAATTCAGACTAAAATCTGCCCTTGAAATGATTTCTGAGTAATAAATTAAAAATCTATTATATAGTTTGTAATAATATACAATAATACCTTTCTACAATATTATCTATTCTTAACCTTTAAAAATCCAAAAACCTCTCTTAACCGGATCCACCTAAGCGAGGATTCCGCATTGTTCCAATTGCATCCAAAGTCTATTAGGTCAATGTTCTAGACTATATTATAGGACAAGCCTTGGAAACAATGAAAACAATAGTCAAGTGAAAACACGACGACGTGGCTCTATGTTTTTCATCCCATATTGTCCCCGTGTTTCTTAGGAAGGAATGAGGCACGGCGTATATTTTCGCGAGCCGGACAGTGTAAATATTTAATTTGTTATCGCGTCACTTTTAAAAAAAATAGGGAAGGAAATATAATGTTTTCAAGTGAGGACGTGTAGGTATGTTTTAAAGGGAACGCGCCCCATTAGGAAAGGTCGAATGCCGCCGTAGTAAGCCGCACATCTCTCTCGTCCTCAGGCTCGTCCTTACGCACGCACGAAGCACGCCTCACACGCTTCCCTCTCCAGCCCTACCTTCCTTCCCCGCCATTCTCCTCTACTCCCGTTTAGTCTTTCCACGTCACTAATCCTCATTTCCTTTCCATTTCCCGGCATACACGCATCCTTCCCCGTGCTCCCCGCCCCGATGGCCTTTCCCCACACCATCCTCTCCTTCCCTCTCGCCCCCGCATCCACAGACTTCAGGGCGGATCAACCCCTCAGTCCGCCCACGAAAATCCCCTTTCCCTCCGAGAGCCTCCCCTCCCCCGGCTTTCTCCTTTTTATTCCTCTCATTTCCCAAACAACTCGCCCGTGCCTACAGAAATTCTCTCTAACTCTTTCTCATTCTCTCTGTCCCTCTCCCAACTCCAACCTCCTCCCTCAACCCTCTTTTACTGCAACATGGGGCCGGCCACTTTTAACCCTTTTGCCCCTTTCACCCGCAAAACTCCGCTTCGTACCACCTTCACGGCCGTCGTTACTTCCTCCACCTCCTCCCTCAGTTGCCTCCACAAAATGCCTCCACCTCTTTCTCTATCTCTCTCTCGCCCTTCGCCCACTCTATCTCTTATTTTACTCGGGCCCCTTAAATATTCCCAGGCGGAGTCTTGTCTTCCTCCCTGGAGAGGCCGGGTCTACTAGCACAATGCACTCGCCTAGTCTGATGACCCCTTAAGCTTCCACGCCAATTTGTCTCGCGGAATTGAATCGGAAGCACGTAGGAAAGTAGACACGGAATGGTCAGGGGAAGAGGAGGAGAGGAAAAAGGCAGTGCAGGGGGGTCACGACCCTGCGACGTTGGGTGGATAAAAGGAGCATGGAGGACTAATCCCTGGGGAGAGGAAAAGGGTGAAGGAAAAGCTAGAGGGGGGCGGAGGATTGGGAAAGGAAATAGTGGCGTGGTAGGAAGATAAAGATGGGGAGATTCCACATGGACTGGTAGGAAAGAATGAGCTATCCAGTATATCTATGGAGAGAGGGGGTATGTTGGCAGCATTTTCTCCCGACTAAGGGTTAAATCCGTTTCACTCGTTGCATCGTGAAGAATCTTCCATTGTAATTAAGAAAATGCGAAAGTGAAAGGAATGAGATTTCGTCCATCCTTACGTGGAAACAGGGGGCAAAAATAAAATTCTATATTTGAACGGAGCGCCGTGCGTATTTTCGAATCATCCCTCAACTAATGCCATGCTGGGATTGTAGTCTCTTCCCCCTCGTAATTAGGCTGTCTCTTTCTATTTCAGTGTCATTCCCTTTCCGGTCTTTCTAAATTTGTTTATACGCTCCGAATGCTATTTTCCTCGTTAATGTGTTATGGTATAATAATGGTGGTGCGCTTTAGGATTCATTCTGAAGCTGAAAAACCACCGGGAATCGCAAAGAATGCGAGTTCGTAGTAGCATGGCAACGATGTCAAATCTGTGATCACTCATTGAGGTTACGTTTATTGAGAGCGTAATTTATATATTTTGCGCTGATGCTGAGTGAGGCTGGAATTGCGTATATTTCCATTAAAGTATGAGTATGATATAATATTGTTCGTCATTTCCACGAAATATCCTCCTGCCAAATCCATCACGTCTAAATTATTAAATTTCTAACATAAAATCTAGTCAGTATCGAGTGCCTATTATCAGAAAACTGGTCCCTTTGGAATGCTTTTGATAAAATAATAAAGCATAACATTTAATTTTAATTGTGAGATAATTCTCCATAAAAAGTTACTCAAAATCAAACTCAAAAACGGTTATGGCATCACTCGTATCAGCTGTATATTAAAATAATTGTAATGGGTGATTAATTTTTTTCATTGAGAAAGCAGATTGAACATATATTTCCAGAAGAGAAAAGATATTAGAGTATCGTAATATAATCAGAATTAAAGAAGCAGATAAATTTTAACATATCAATATGACGGATAATTTGAAATAATTGAATAGGTTCAACTATGTCATTTCAGCAGCCTAAATTACTTGAGTGAATGGCAAAGGCTTCCAAATAGTATGAAAAAGGTCGCCCAGGTAGTATGAGGCATACTTTTTTTTCATGTGTTCAACGCGCCGAATAGCTGTCTTTAGCCACGGTAGCGAAGCTGTTTAAAACCGCAAATTTTTATCGAGACACAACGTATTCCTCGTGGATGGGAGTGCAATGGAGTTCATCGTCCTATTCCTTGTTTTTGTCTACAATGAACGAGCCATTACTGCTCTCGAATGTCCGCGAGCTCCATCACCCGCGCTTGGTAACCAAAACTACTCCATGCTTACTCGCATGGCTATCTTCGGTGGCATAAAATTCCGCATTTCGACCAAAACTTTCAGGTGCGCATTTTCATCAAAATGTGCGGCAACGAATTCCATTAAACAGTATAGATGGGCTGGGAGAATGTAAAAGATTCCGAAAAATTCGGTGCGAAATGTTTGTAGAAAATACTGCCACCTTAGCTCCTCTTTCCACTTGGAAGCATTTCTGGACGTCTTTAAACGTTTACCAGAGAAAACACTAACGTTTATCTAGGCTATTTATTCCATTCGTGGGATACAAAATGAATCGGAAGATGCAAGAAAATACATTTCTGCTGTCGGAGTAAAACCTCAAATATTCATCGAGGTAAATCCAGAATTTCTCAAAAGCATAATAATATTTTTCATATTCTTAAGAGTTAGCTCATGAATAATTCTAGTCTCATTTACATATGTTTACTATCATGTAAATTAGATAAAAGAAATCAGAATACAGAATTATTTTGGCGTAGAATATAATAAATATCCATTTGAAAAAAATTAGTGCATATTTCCGAAAGTCAGAAATTTTTAAAGAAATGCAATGATTTCCCCTTGCCCTGCGACCCTCAAAATCTAACTATCAAATGAAGCCTAGTGAGACGTTTATAAATTGGTATTTATATTTGTAAATATTCAGTAATTCTTCTGTGCTCAAATGAAAATTAACAAATATAAATAAATAAATATGTCATTCAGAGCTGAAGGGGGAAGAAAAAACTGATTTTATGGGCCTTCTGAAATAATATTAAGGGTAGTTATTTCACATATGATCTCAACGTTCAAATTCGTATTCCAATAACTATCTACTGAATATAACAAGGAATAATAAATTATACATAGAATGAATTTTGCAATAAGTAGCTTAATTATACAAGAAATTTGTAAGAGTACACAAACGAGCATTTTATAAGGTAGTTTCACGGTATTTATCCATAATATGGATAAATAAAATATTCCATTATTATACATGGTAGTTTTCAATATATTATCAATAAATGTCAGCATTTGGTGCACCTACTAAAACATTATTTACGAGAGCTAAATTGTAAACGAGGGTTCCATATTGCCATGAGTTGGAAAATGTATTAGCCTGAGCTAGATTTTCAAAATCTGTAGCAGTCAACATAAAAATGCTATTTCCGTATGATAAACGAGAGTTACTAATCGTGTAACTAAGCCAATGCAAAACTAATGGCGTGTCATGCCAGATGTCCTGAAATATATCCAATGGAAATATAAATCTTAGATTATAAATAAAAACTTGTTTTCCACCATGTAAATTGGGTGACAATATAAATGCCGTTGAATTTGTTATAGATTATATTATGGGTAAAGTCTTGAAGCATTATTGTGAAACATAGGCACAACCCGGTCCACATACAACAGAATCCCTTAAGGTGGGCAGTGAACCCGCTTCCATGGAGGAGGATCGTACATGTATCAGTCAGATGGTGATTTTCTTCCATAAATTATGTGTCCATTGAAACATCCAAATCCGTCGAAACGCCTGAACTCAATACTGTAACTCCCTTTAAATTAAAAATGAGGTTTCCCAGGGATTAGGGATCCTAACCAGAGTGATTGGACGGAGAGCGGACTTGGCATGCTCATTCTTAGGGGAGGAATTTCATCAAAGTTTTCACGATTCAGGTGAATAATTTTTCGCGGAAAAAATCTAGTCTTGGGAAAGCGTTATAATTCACTACTTATGAATACTAAAAACATTATGTATGGGTGCATTTCCTTGAGCAAGATGGTTCAGTGAATTCTTTTAAACATTCTCTTACGACAGATTTTCATGTTTCAAAACTAGTTCCCTCGGGCAGTTTTTATTAATAACACAGGGAACATGAACTACAAAAAAATTATTAATTCCTTCAAAGTTTTATTGACAAATAGACCGATGGAGGATTTCGAGCATTGAATGTATACTCGAACTCTATACAACGCTCAATGTGCCTCAATATTTCCATTGATTTAATAATTACTACTCGAGGAAGTAATGGCTTTTGTGTTACAAAAATTGACGGCATTTCGGTTGGCTTTAGGATTATTTTCAGCTGGGGTAACATTAAATATCACCAGATTTGAGTATCAAGTGGCCTATCACCCAAAGTTATTCGATATTTTTTATTTAGTAATTATGTAATTATATGTATAGATGTTTAGGCATTTTTATTCGTGCGCGAAGCGCCACAGTCCACGAGGTCAAAGGTAAAAGTTTTGTTGAAGGTAAAAACCCCAACATTTCAGATTGTAATATGACGCCACGGTAGCTTAACTGATTAAAGCACTGGACAAGTTATCTATGGATCAACAAGGATCGGCAAGGTTATCGACAAGGATCTGGGTTCAAATCCCCATTGAGGAGAATGATTCTAATAAAATAATTATGAATAGATAAAATGAGCTATATCTAACAACTTAACATTCACTTGATAGATCAACCTTTAATTCCCCGGGCAAATTTTATTACGTATTTTCCCAACTTATTAAAAGAAGAACTTGATCGAATATAAAATCTATTCGGGAATCCTAATAATAGTGGAGTGGATGGTTACAGGAGTGAATCTGGAAATGGGCGCAATAGAAGGATGTAAGCAAAGGCATCGTTTGAAGAAGAATTTGAAAAGAGTAGGAAAGGAAATGATGGTTGTTGTAGTGGGGATGAGAGATCGAGAGAGACGAGGGAGAAATCAAGAGGCGTGTGGGAGGCGTTTAGGGGGGGTGAGAGAGAGAAAGCAAGAGGTGGTTGGGGAGGGAAATGAGGCGGAAGAATAAGCCCCACCGGTGGGAGGAACTGCGCTTGAAATACCAATGTGGCCGAGAAAGGGATAGGTCACGTGACGGAAGACAAAAGGGATGAGCAGCGGTGGTGAGGGACGGCTCGAGATGGCCAAAGGCGGCTGACACGCTTGAAGAAGTCTTTCACCACCTCATCCCCTTCTACCACGCACTCGAACTTCTCCCCCACCCCCAGAGACTGTTGCTAACCTGCTAACCTCTCACTCCACTCGCACAGTCCTCGCACACACACACGCACTCACAACCCTTGAAACCCCCCCCTCACCGTTGATTTTCACTTCTTACCCCTCTTCTCCTTTTCCGTCCTCTGCTTTCTCCCACCCCTCGTTTCGCTAATTAATGTCTCCCTCCTTCCCAGGCCACTCACTCCAGACTGAAAACACTTTGTCCCACCCTTCCTTCCCCTTAAACCCTTTCCCTTCTCTGCCCCCAACTAAACCTCTCACGATCAGTTTTCCCTTGACCCTTCCTTCCGCCACACAGAGAGATAGAGATAGGGGAAGTGAGTGCGAGCAGTAGTTGGGTGAGAGCTTTATCCAAAGATGGGGGAATGGATTTTTTTGGTTATCTCCCACGGTAATAGTTTTCTTTTTCATCAATCTGGGAGTGCCATCAAAAAAGGGGACCGGATAATACAGGATGCTTTCCCTCAATACTAAAGAACACGCTTGTTTTAAACGTTTTCGTTCAAGCCAAAATGTGAAATGTGGGATCAAAAGTTTTAATGCCTTTAACCCGAGAATAAAACGTAAAAAAATAAAAACGCAAGGAAAAATTACAGAAAATATAATCTTCCTAAAAGTTCGTAACATTCATGTAATTACTACGATGACAATAAACACTCCATCGATATATCGTATAATTATCATTTAATTTTCATAATTAAATTCAATGTTTATAACAAATATTATCGAATAGATTGTTTTTCCATATTTTCATGTTTGTTAACAGCATGTTCCTTTAGAAAGCTTGTTAATGCTTGTCCCAGCATTTTGAATATTTGAGTTCCAAAAAACTTTTAATTATAATCACGCTATCAGGAAATTGATGGAATGTTGAAATAATTATTGCAAGCGTGTAAAGGAAATTTAACTTATTTGAAAACTTAAGTGTTTTTTTGTGACATAACAAATGTTTCAACGTTTGGGCGTCACCGTTGATGATATCGTTTAAACACTGAAATATAATCCGCACTAAAGGATATATTTTTAAAAATTAAAATACATTTCTACTTTATTATGAAATTTCACCATGTAAATACTTACACACTAAACTTTAAATTATTTAAAGGTATAACACACGCATTTGAATGTTTATAAGGAAAAGAATGCAACTGACTTTCTTCAATTATGTTAATAGTCTTTTTGTTGAGATGGATAAGTTCTCGACAATTTCTAGGAAAAGAAAGTATTTATAACTTATTTATTTAAACTATTATTTCATAGTATATAATTTCATAACAATTATATGGTTTTCAATTTGAATTTCATTGAAAAATGCTAAACAACTGTCCATTATTTACCGCAGTGAATTGCCTTGGGATTAGTAGGATCACCATCTATCCATTTATTCTGGCCTTCCAAGTAGTTTTCCCGCACCTCCTTCCCGGATTTGGAATTACGTTATTTTCTACCACACTAAAACTCGCTTCACTTAATGGAGTGCACATTATTTACGTCCCTGTTTTCCAAGAGCTCTATTAGGTATTTAGAAGCCTTAGCTCAGATCATAAACACGGTTTTGCTCTTGGGGTCAATTTAGCGACCCCATTCGGCACCAAATCTAATAGCTTAATTCCAATATAATTCTCTTCCTGCAAAATTTGGCACTAAATGCACAATAATTGGCCATAAACTATTGGTCGAAATGAAATACGCTAAAAATGCAAGTCGAGATATGAAATTACTTTCGAAAAGTTTTCTCATCGTGACTGTACCGATTCGCATATGTGTTCGTTTATCACTTTCCAGGCCTTTTAAATAATGTCTGATTAATTTTATGTCTATTTAAATAAAATATGTTCTTTATGGTCAACATAAGGCGAAGATGAACAAGATTGGGGAAAGTTGGAAATCATACAAACATTGTGATTAATTTGCTTCCATTAAATGTTTCAAAAATTTCTTACCGAAACTTCATATTCATCAAGAATTTAAAATTCCTTACGAGCACCTTGGATTTGTTAGAAAGGCAAGGTAAAAGAAGTGAAAGGTAAAGAGTATACAAAGTATACATATCTACCGTCAATGAATTGAGCTTCGTACTGCGTAGGAATATCTGTAAAAAACAGATATTCATGCCAAGAACTCCTTCACATATTTGCAAAACACCCTTTAGAAAAAAATTTGTTAAATAACTAACACGGAGACAGAGCATACTTGATATCTTATATCGACTCCTACGCCCGAAATCGTGACAAACATTGATATAATGAATTAAAAATAACACATGAGCGATATACTCGTGACACTGACCAAGAAGGGAATAGAACCCCTGCTTTGTAATATTAAAGCAAGCAAAACAACTGGGCCGGAAGAAATACCAGCTAGAACATTAAAGGAATTAGCTGAAGACATTGCCGCGTTTTTAGGAATTGTTTTATTTACAATCGATTGAATGCTCATTACCTCGCGACTGAAAGCTAGCCTATATAACTCACATCTCTAAAGACCGCAAAAGGGACACACCAACAAATTACTGACCAATTTCTTAAGCATGGATCCCTGGTAAAATATTAGAACATACTATTGTCAGTAACTGTATGATATTTCTAGATTGTAGGAAAATGCTAAGCCAAAACCAACACGGACTTTGGAAGAACCGATCTTGCAAAACACAATTATGTCTTTTCATTCATAACAGACTTGGATCGGAAGAAAACAACACACAAGTCGATGCCCTATTCCTAGATTTCCAAAAAGGTCAACGATAAATTTCCACACAAAAATTGTCACAAAAACTCAACTGCTATGACATCAATGACAAAAGAATAAATTGGAATAGAGAATTTTTGTCAAATCGCAAACAAATAATTGTCATCGATGGGTTGTGCTCAACGGATAGAGATATAAATTCGGGCGCCCCCAGGTAAGTGTAATAGGGCCTATTCTGTTCTAATTATATATAAATGACTTCAGCTCACACGTTGGTAGCAATCTCATATTATATGCTGACTACACGATCGTATACAAGGAAATAAGGAGCCAACTAGACCGCAAGCTCTAGAGACTTACATACTATATCGGATTGGTGCAAGGAATGAAAATCAATGCTTATTATAACCAAATGCACAGTTTTTAAATTTTGGAACAAAGAAAGTGGTGAACATGGCATAAACTATGAAATATAGGGTTCCGTGCTGACTACGGCCAATCAAGTCAAATATTTGGTGGTGGTTCTTAAACCACGCCTATCAAGGGGAGCACATATTAGGACAAATTGCGGATCCGCTTAAAAGAAACTTGGCTTCATTATTAAGGGTACTGGGGAAATGTAATGAGAAAGTTAAAGAAAGGTGTAATTTTGCTCTAGCTAGAGCTCATTTAGAATATGGCGCAAGCATTTGGGGTCCTTGGGAGAAAACTTGGAAAAAAGAATTAAATAAATTACAGCGAAAATCCGCCAGATTCATTACAAATTGTTTTAATAAAAACACAAGTGTGACAGGTCTCTTAGGGGATTCAGGCGGGGAACCGCTTGCAATGCGAAATTAACAAGCGAGGGTTAGACTTTTAGAAAGATTCACAACAAATGAGTTTAACAATGATACTAAAGAAATTTTTTATGGCCTCACACTACCACAAAATAGATCAGACCACAAAAATAAAATCAGGGAGATAGATTCCAGTACAGGTGGATACAAATACTCATTCTTTCCCCGAACAATCAGGAATCTTTAAAGTAGAAAACCGAAGTCATTTTTGAAATATAAAAAACAATTAATTTACAGGTAAGAACAAAATTAAACTTTGCAGAGGCATCAGGTATATATCTAGGTACATGGGTATGTTAGTTGGTATTTTGAGCATCTGCATGTGTGTGAGTTGTTAGGGGGCTCGCATGAATGTATACCTTGTTTTGTTTGTGGATTGTATAAATTTGTGGCTTTTGCATGCAGTTTTTTCCTTAATTACGGGAGTGCCCCAAAACCCCCTCGAAACGCCGTTGGGGCGCGCCGCAGCGGCTTGCGGGGTATTAAGTGATGCAGATGTAGGTATAGAAGAGATGCCCTTCACCAGCTTGTGCTTGAGATGTAATGAAGTTGAGTGGCCGAGATTTAAAAGTTTCATCCAAAGCACAGAGTACTGTATTTTTCGTACCATCCACACTACACCCAGGATGGATTACCCCTTAAGACAGATGTGAAACTCAGATACCCGAGAGTTGAACCTTTTTTAATGTCAATGCTTTTAAATCGTGGACGTTGATATACAGAAAGAAGTATCGCGTTATGTATAAACGTAACACATTGGCCTTGAAATAATTTATTTGCAAAATATACACAAAAGGTTTCATTTAGAAATGATCATGAAATAAACCAAAGTCATTGATTGCATAGAGAATTTTAAGAATTCTATGATGAATTCGGTGACTGCACTGGTCATGAACAGTTCCCATCTCTCAACATATATATAATATATGTAAGGGGGAGTCATTAGGTAAAAATGTAAGTCCCTGAGAGCCCAACAGCGTCCTGTTTTGAAATCTCCACGGTGTATACAGCCATAAGAGCCATCATCCCATGGTTGACATATCACATTCCGGTCTTTTTCCTTTTAAATTTTTTCTCACCTTCGATTGTAACCGGGAGATGTAGTAGCTTCTTTGTATGTACCTACTGCTATGACAAAAACTCTTTTCTCCGCCTATGAACCAAACAGCTGTATTTTAGGGCTCCGTATTCAAGGTGGGCACATTTTTTATTACGAGTGGGAGGCGAGATATGCGAAGTGAAGGGTTTCAATACGGCGAGTTTCTTTTTGGAACGAGGAAAGTTAAACAAAAACGAAAACTTGCAAACATATATCCTGCAATCTTTTCCACATAAGCGATCGCCTCTTTAGTCTCGTTCCAATTTTTCTACCCAAACCCACCCAAAGTCCCGCCCAAACCGTTTCAGATTTTATATGGATCCTATATCTCTGTGACAGCCCTTCCTCATTATTATTAAGTTTCGAAAAATGTTCGGATTTGCTGTAATCATTCTTGTAGAAATACAGGCAAAGCGTAATCCATATTCGTGGTGTTGCATAGTAAGAAATTTAGTTTATGAAAATGTAACTAAAGCTACATTGTTTCCACATTTCAATTTATAATTAAAACCTGTGCTCATTCCTGAATCAAACATGAAATGATGAATTCGTGAGGTATTCACTCATTATCCTTAATACATAATATTTTATTCAGCTAAATTTATAAAATAGAGTGATCGCCTATTTGCATATAATTACTTCTTTAATTGGAATGCATACAGATATGTTTATCTTTCAGTGGTCATGAAATAGGTATATATTTCGGGAAAATACTTGATGGCCAATGTATGCACGCCGTATGTTGGTCATTTGCTAATACGACCAACATACGGCGAAGTAATCACTTTGTCACTGATAATCAGTAGCATACTTATAACTTCGCATTATTCTGGACCTAAACTGCGTATCACGTTATCAATTACTCTTAGTTCATGAAAAATGAGTTGATATTTCAATTTCATTGAAATATCTAGTATTAATAAACGATATAATGAAAAGCTACTTATTCTTTCTACTTTTTCCATATAGTTAAAATTATAGACCGCTATTCATATAATGAACGGGTACAGCACTTACATCCTCACACTAATATGAGTAATTATTATGACTCAGAGCACTTTTCAGAAAAGACAAACATAGAATTCTACATATGTGGCTAGCCAAAGATTTTAGTATAAAATTGTCACTAAACTCTGTTCGCTGAAAGGAAAAACTTTTTTTTCTGTACGTTACCATGAAAATATATGCGGGAAATTCTCGTGAACACTTTTCTTGGAACCAAAACATTTAACCAATCAACCAACTTTGAGATAACATGGTAACATATCCAAAATATATTTTTTAGAATCATCAAGCATTCATCCAGGCTATTTTAATTACATTTACCTCAGTAAGAAAAACACTACTGTTTCGCATTATAAAGTATCGAAGGTTGATGAGTTGTGCTTATCAAAATATCCTTGGTGTTCGAAGCAGGAACCATTTAAGACCACCGTAAGCGGTCTCAAAGAAAACCTCTGATCAGCTTCACTATATCGTTCTTTTATACGCATACACAGTCCTTACCCACCCTCTATTACTTTGAACGTTAGCCGGAAGCTTTTCCTTCCATTTTCCCTTTGAGATCAGCTCTCATCCCGGCTCAAGTGGCATTCCTTTCCTCACTTACTCCCAGGGCTATCGCTCGCAAAGAGAAAGAGTGAAAACAAATTTTAGCTCTGAAAGGGAGCGCACCTTTCGAACGCAACGCAAACCTTAAGGGGTCCCTTCGGCTGCTACATAAGGAAGCTTCCTGAGCACAATGAACTCGCGATGCCTCAAAGAGATTTTTCTAAGGTATTTCCCCGATTCCTCTCCTTCAATATCCAAGCAATGTTTTCCCTTCGTCGGTGTTTTCTTCCGAAATGTGTTTGCCGTACCTTTTTCTGTTCCCTTTGACATAAATAAAACTTTTTTTCTCACGCACATTATTCATTTCTCAAAGTTGCCTCCATCAATGACCACCACTTCTGTTTCTGGTAGCGTGAGTGGTCTCAGGCGATCTCTCTATATCCATAGACTAAATTTATTTCCAAAAAGCTTGTAATCCCATAGGTGCCGATCGGATGTGAATACAAGATATAAACTCATATACTTTTGCCCAGCAGCTGAATGGAGCGCCCATTATGAATTTCTCAAAGGCATTACCGAATGAAAGTAGATTTTTGGAACCAAAATATGGATCTTTACCCGTATGCACAAAAAATATGTTGACTCAACAACTTCATAGGATAAAACTAACTTTTAAAACTGCAGGTTTATTAATTATTTGGCAAAACTACGATATATAAATATCTTTGAAAATTACTCAAAAGATCTTCAACCAAACTCAGAAGATGTTACGTTATGATACAAGTTTAACTTTAATTAATTCTCTAGGTTTAATTTTCACTCCATGAAAATTTTGAATATCGATTTTAAAAAACAAATCCAATACAACTACCATGTAAATATTCCCGATAGGCTTTTTATTTAATTATAAGTTCCTTGATAAAACTCCCACAACCATAAATACACACGTAATCTGTGTACCTGTCGATATCGAAATACTTTAAAATCCGTTATACCAGTAAACATCTATGGAAATGTGCTGTCGTGTAGGCGTCGAAATAAATCATGCGCGGGCTATGTTAAAATAAAAATAAAACATTAGCAGTAAATACGTATGCAGAACTTACTACAATTCTACGACCAATCAATTACAAACTTGAGAAACTCATACCTCATACACTTACAAATGAACCAGTTTGTATACAACTATATATACTTGAAATTATTTTTATTTAACTCTCATATTTCAGTATGGTGCATACCACGCAATCTCTGCTACAAAATACGTTGAGGTCCGTCATGGGCTGAGGAAAAACTTCATATGTTGAACATGAAATGACATGAAGTAAATTACCGACTCATATTATCAGAGCACATAGGATATATTTGATCAAAAAATATCATAAATGTGCAGTAGCTGTTCACTGGCACCATAATAGCGTCGAAGGAATATCTTAGACGATTCAAATGCAAAATTTTGCGTTGGTTCTGTTGGTAACATTTTAACCTTCAGAGGTTTATATATTTTCAATGTTATTGACTGGCGTTTCTTGATTATATCCTTCCGGAAACAGCTTTTCCCTGGCGATACAATGACATTGGCAAATTAAGACGGAAAGCCTCTTTTTGCTCGCGTAAACCTCAAAATACTTGCATCAGAAACCTCGCAGGTAGGATAAAGTCCTCGATGGAGGAGGAATCCAAAGATTGAAGGAAGGGGGGAGAGAAATATGAGGGGAAACAAGTAAGACGAAGGATGGGGGTTAAGGGATACGGCATGGGGAATTTCCGGACCGCGAAAGAGGGAAAGGAAGGTATAAGGGAGAATTTAATATCGAAAGATAAACGAGAGTGGAAGCTGGGTAGACGGAGTAGTTTGAAATGGGTTGGATGTAAGTTGACACAAGTGCCAGAAAAAGAATCCTCGGAAAATTGAAAGATATAAATAGAAATAACATAGAATTTTAATATTGCATTTTTTCTATTGCGTCGGTGATATGAAATAATGCAACAATATTCCATATCGAAGATATTGCCCCAAAGATTAATGCGTGAAATCTTTTAAATGTTTATGAACTGTCAACTTCTGACGCGTTAAAAGAAAATCAGCCATTTTTTTAGCACGATCATTCTCAATATTGTCAATATTTTTAGATGCATGTTAACACTGCCAGCGTTTGAACCGAAAGGGACCGAAAAGAGTAAATATATAAATCAATATCTAAAACGAATACTCAAATGGTTCAATGGCTACGGAAATCATTCTAAATGGTAGGCTTTCCAATTTATAATAACTCATTATTATATTTTCAATCGCCCTTTGCTAATCATTTTTTTCTTTCCTGCTGATTTCCAATACTCTAATTATTACTTTCTTCGCTTCAAGCTGAATAATTTAAAAGCGTGCTCAATAAAAACCATGAATTTTGGCATATTTTTGTAGCCTTATAACAAGGTAATAAACTGTAGTACATGCAAACAATTGAATTAATACCTGTGTGCGGAGCGTATGACAGTTGGCATCAGACTTTCTAATTCAATTTTATAAAGGAATAACGTACAAGGAGTTTCCCTGGACCTAATATCTAGGTGGTCATCTGATATAATGAATTAAATAAGAATGTAATCAAGTGCTAAAAGGAAAATCTTTATAAAAACTTGTTTTAAACGAAATATTTATTAACTGTTAAGACTTAAGAATGTTTCATAGAATATGTGAAGCACTAAATTTTGCTGTCCAGTGAAGTTTTCCGACAAATCGCGTTCATGGAAAACTTGGTATTTTGGCGGTGTCTCAAACGCGACTTGGCAAAATTAACCCACATGGGTTGTATTAATTATAAATTATTATTTTAATCGTAACTAAGGTGCTTAATTAATAAAAAATAGATCAATTGAAGTTTACTTGCAACGAGAATGATTTTTTGGTGAAAAGATATCAGTGCCTCTTATATCAGATATATTTGCCAAAAGTTATATAGGGAAAGTAAATAACTGCTAAAAAATAAATATAAAACTCCAAAGTAATAATAAAAATAAAAGTAGTGATAATAAAATGTACAGGAGTGCTAAATCATCCACATTTCATATTTACTCAGCCTGCATGATCGAAATGTTTCATGTTAGAACAAAATGCTAAATTGTCATCGAGTGGACTTTTAGGTGAGCATTTTAAATTTTTAATGATGATTTTACATTTGCTAATAATATAATAAACGGCCGAACTACAAACAGGAGTACATAGTTACAAGATGGAAGCATTCTATCCGACCGTGTTATGATAATTAAATGTACTTACGCAACAACAATTGTAAGCAGAAGCCTACCGTTTAAGTTTTCCATGGACACCACACACTTTTGTAATGAGAAACTTTGAGACAAAATATCCGTACACTCACACCAACAACAACAATCTACAGATGTTAACGCAAATTACGAAAGCAAAAAAGGCCTGTTAGCATCAACAGGAAAAACAAAGAAAAAATCTCTTAAATAGAATTTGTAAATATGTGCTTGGAAAATATCTTTATCGCAATTATAACAGTCTCTACAACTTGAAGTAACCATGATAAGCCCTTTAACATCAGGAGTTTAAAAGCTTACCTCTTATTTTTCTACGTGTTACTCTTAAAGGTCTTCCCATTCACAAAAAGCAAGGCGTTTGAGCGTTTAGGCATCACTGCGATCCTTTACTTTAACTTAAGCTAAGCTCGATTCTCGTTCCAGGAACTTCGTGAAAAGCCACGCCTCTGCTAAGAGCAAAATGAACTTGGAACACCCGGTGTCTGATTTACCTGACTCCCTTACCTACCCGTCCTTGGTTCAAATTCATGAGCTCGCCCTCTTTCCGTGATACTCGTTTACACACAGAATACATAAACCCTCGTTCTCACGTTTTCGATAATATTTTCTAAAACCTAATAGCAAAACTTTCAGATATGTTTATTGCTAGATCGTGACGATGCAAAATTCAAACCTCTAGGCAGACTAAGAGGACCCAATTGGTGGCTAGGCTAGGGTATACTTTCCAAGAAGTAAGGAAAATGCTTTTCATCGCCAATTCCTCTAGAATATAAATTTTAAATCAAAGCAGCAGTTTTAAAAGCAATGAAATTAATTGAAACTAAAATCTCAAAAGAATAAAAATATAATTTTCAATATTATTTTATTTTTAATAAGGCCTGCTGAAATTAATTTGAGGGCAAATAAAAATTAAATTTTAAAAATGTTGACTAAAACGTTGAAGTGGCGTTTCTGGTTAGTTTTTATTTACATTATATTTATTCGGTAGTTTTCCGTGAATAGATCGTTTGCAATGTGTTTATAAACTCAATTACAGCATAAGAAAATTCTAAAATGATTAAAATCTTTTCTTTCGACTACTGTTTTCTCAGACCAGGCATTTTGGCATTCCTAATAATATTCGCATTATTATTAACCACTTTATTCAGAATTGATCTATCACTTTCTTCCATTCAAGTCATTCAATAGTTCCTTGTCTCACTTGCTAGCATGTATTTTATTTCTTGCTTACGCTTATTTTCTAATTTACCATGCCGAATATATCATTTGTCTTTTATTAGTGACCTTTCTATCTTCATCTAGTTTCATATATGGGGTAGTATTCTACAGTTTCAACGTCTTTGGAACCTATGCTTCAATAACAAAGATCATTCTTTTTGTCGTAAGTTCAGAAATTTTAGGCAAGTCTCCGTGTTTTGAAAAGACAATATGGAAAAAAGTTATAATCTGTAATTCTTGACGTCCTCATACAGACAAATATCCTTAAATTAGAAATCTTTAATTTAGTAAATCGTTTCGTCAAAGTTTAGCAGCGGTGTCTTTTCGCACAGTTGAATGTATCCTGATTCAATACCAAATTATTTAGTTTCTTGTGCACTACGTAGAAGGAAATGAATTATAGCGTGCTCTCCAACTAACCAGATATCATTATAAAAACTCCAACAGTAACGGTGAAGCTGAGAACTGCAGAGGTCTACATTTAACGCTTTACTACATGGCAGCAAGAATAAGGAAGACGGAATCTTGCAGGCATGAGCAATGGGCAAAGAGTGTAAAATTGAGAATTCAGGAGAGGTTTTATCTGTCAAATGGATTCCTGAATACATGCCCGAATAATATAACTGCTAAGGTAAGATCAAATAATTCATCCCAATGAGACATTTTATGATCGTAAATAAATAGTTTCTCTTCAATTTACGTTGTAAGTGCCCTATTTTAAAATAAATAAATAGATTAATATGTATTATATCCTAGCATTACCTTTTTATTTCTGAAATTATTTTAACATGGGCAACTATCAAAAGTGCTATAAGAATAAACACGGCTTATATGAAAAAGACTTATGAAAGCAATAAAGCTTATATATACAAGTACAATGAATATATGTATCTGTTTGAAAATTAAATGTTATTTTTGCAATAAATGAATGTATTTGTTCTTGACAACTAACGCGAATAGAAAACCCGGATATGCAGACACATGAGCTTATGGATATGAGCTTAACTTTTCTGCCACATAGAGATATGGTAATTTACGCGTGCATTGAGGCTAGAATTCGATTTCGAGTTTCAGAAACGAACTTCTGAATGAACTACACAAGTATGACCGATGTTTTTACCAAAAATAAATGCGAAAGTAATGGTTTTCCGTGAAAATATTATTTTGTTTGTAAGTTAAATACGTGGAATATGCACGTGCACCCTAAATACAAGATGAGAATTATGGGTAAAGAAAATTTCAGCCCTTATTTAAAATACTGATTATGGCAGGTTAAACTTTTGTTGCGTAAAAAATGGGTTTTCATCCTGACGAAATTATACATGCATAAATGTCTGGCTAGCAAACGTTTTCTCCATTAAAGATTCCCATTGCTACTAATGTAACGAAAGGTAATAGAAAACGTACCTACGGACTATCTGTAGCATAACCTGTCGTTCACAATTTTGGAGTTTGCCGTAAATCAATGACTACCCTTACAACTCACTGTAACAATGCACGGTATACATGGACGCGCGAGTTTTATCTAGCCAAACTAAAAATTGTTTCATTTCCCATTCTCCGATCTGGAAATGAGCTTAACTTTTCTGCCCCATAGAGATATGGTAGTTTACGCGTACATTGAGACTAGAGTTCGATTTCGAGTTTCAGAAACGAACTTCTGAATAAACTTCACTTGGAAAAACACATTAAATGATTTGTTAAAACGAATGTGTGCATTCCCTGAACATGAATTTTTAATGAGTGCTCTGAGCTAAAATTCCAATGTAACCAGTATCACTCACGTTTCAGACCTAACTTATATATTCTATTTAATATTTCATCGGCTGCAAACCTATCAAAAAGGCTAATTATTCTTTTAAACCATATTACTAAACTGCTCTTCGAGTCAGGCTCTAATCTTCTGTACTATGACTTAGCAGAGTTATATGGCTTCACCCGGACTTGCTGTTAAATGATTGGTAAACTGGAAAAGAATATAAGGATAATAGTATGCATGGGAAGGCTCAGAAGTACCCGGCTTGACCTAGAGATGGCGGTAGTTGTTTAAAAAATATCACTGTATTTAAAATTATGCAATCTATAAAGCATATATTTCAAGTTTGAAGAGACTGCATTGTTTGGTATTTGTTTGGCAGCCATCAATGTTGACAGTTTTTAACGAATTTGTGAAAATGGAGAACATTGATCATCGTTTGACCTTTTATTTGAAAGGCCTCAGCCCAAGCAATATACAAACCGAACTGGATTCTACTTTGAGTGACTCTGATCCTTCGTTTACAACAGTAAAATATTGGGTAGCAGAGTTTAAACGAGGCCGTACAAGCTTTCAAGACGAGCATTGCATTGGTGGACCAAATGAGGTGGCGACTCCAGAAACGGTGAAGATAATCCAGAAAGTGATACTGGATGATCGTCGACTGAAAGTGCGCGAGCTAGCAGACAAAGTAGGCAATTCAAAAAGTGCGGCACATTGCATATTAACTGAACATTTAGGCCTGAGAAAGCTATGTGCCAGATGAGTGCTCACACTCGAGCAAAACCAGTGTCGGGAAGAGGTTTCAATCGAGTGTTTGGCAAAGTTTCACAGAAACAAAGCAGAATTTTTGCGCCACCTCTTCATAACCATAGATAAAAAAAGGGTTTATTACTTCACACCCGAGACAAAAGAGCAATGAAAACAATGGACTCAAAACGGAGAACTGCCAACAAAGAAGGCGAAGACGGTTTCATCTACAGACAAGGTCATGGCGTCATGTTTTTGGGATACCCGTGGGATAATTTTCATTGACTATCTTGAAAGAGGAAAAACTATCAACTGCGAGTATCATGTGAACTTATTGCAACGTTTGAGCAAAGAAATAAAGCAAAAGCGACCGCATTTGGCTAAGAAGAAAGTGTTTTTTTATGAAAACCCCAACACAAGCTCACAAATCCGTTATTGCAATGGCCAAAATTCATAAATTTAAGTGTAATCGCTACCTCATTCGCCAGATTTAGCTCCCTCGAATTATTTTCAGTTCGCAAATTTGAAAAAATGGCTTGGTGGTCAAAGATTTTCCGACCGTGAAGAAGTGATATCGGCAGTTAATGGCTATTTTAAGGATTAAGACAGTTCTTATTATAAAAATGGAATCGAACTTATTGAACATCGCTGGGAAGAGTGTATAGAGCTAAAATGAGATTATGTTGAAAAATAAATACATTTTTTTCCAAAATTTTGTGTCCACCGTTGTGCTGGGTACTCCTGGAACCAACCCCGTATATGGGAAAATGAATGGTAAATAAATTGATTAAATAAAATTAATAACACTTAAATATATTAAAGTATGCATAAAGTAAAATGAATTCAAAAAAAGGGAGTTCAGAGACTTAATATGCGGGCACTACGATGAATGATTCTTAAATACTGGAGACGCCAGAGTGGATACAACATAATAAATAATTCGAAAAGATTCTGCAGCTGATGTTGGCTGTGATGTTTTTTTAATCATTGAGAGATAGTTCCCTCAAACTTCCGGGTTGGAGAATAACAGTTTAGCTATATGCGATGATACACTAGGCCATCGAAACGACATGGTTTCATGACAAAATCTCTCTTATCTCTCGTCCTTAAAGCATGTTGCTCCAGAACAGTATTTTTCAAAGTACTCTCATACGTATATATCCCTTTGATTTGGAGGTTGCCTGAGGAATATGACCGCAATGATCGAACGCAAATCATTTAATAATGCGTTTGGATTTGGAAAGGAACGCCACGGAGGACCACGATAGAGAGAATTTTAAATCAATGTCCTGAGCATTGAATGGGCAGAGAGCACGTTTGGTTCATGGGTAGAATTTGGTTCTTTGGTGACTTGTTACTTTTCACCCTTGACTTTAATAGGGTTGTAATTACCTTTTCCGCAGTAACACATAAATCGTTGGCACTGATTAATAGTCAGTGTAGATTTATAATTTTGTTCATGACTAAACCGCATCACACTTCGAACCTCAAAAAAGAAAGGTCTAACTCTCCATACGCCCCTGTTAATCGTTGAAAAAAATTTTAGCTCCCCATATTTCCCATTTCCATATCTACCGTTAAAGATAGCTATCCTTTTACTTGCTCTAATTTGTTAACCCTACATTTTTCGAGATATCAGTCTTTATCCTTAACTTGTCTGCCGTTATTTAAAGCATTCATGCCTCATGCATTTTCCCCGATTTTCTCCCAGAAATCTCTCTTCTCATGCCATGCAGAGACCTTTCATGCTAGTTTACCTCACCTTAATTTATTGTAAACACTTTCTTTGCCATGACTTTTTCTTACTCATATTTCCATATCCTATCTACTCTTACTTAATCACCAAAATACTTAGTTACGGTGCCATACAAAATTACACATATAACAATTTTTTTAATCTTTTACATTGAAGTCATTATTTTGTATAATTTCCATCAATTATTCCTTTCAGTAATTGCTTAGAAACCTAAGGAAACCTTTCTCTCCCCTTAACGATTTATCCCATAAAACTCTTATAAAACCCTAACACCCTCATCCCTTACCCTTTCCTCCTGGTGCTGCACCTCCCGTGACACACCTTTTTGGTTTCTCACAGGGTATAGATGTAGATGCAAATGCAGATCTTTTTTGGCCTTATTCTACTTTGAAACAGATTAGTATACCACCTAATTGAACTGTGTTTCTACCTAATAATTTGTTTGATTTATCCAAACACTGTTTGATAAGGTATTGTCTTTTTGAGGAACCTAAATATAATTATTGTCATACGTCAGCTTCTCACCCACAATTTCTGTAATTTAGTCATTATTGAATGCAGTCATTTAATGGAGCGGATGACTACAGCTGCTGCATCTACAAATATAACCAATTTCATTAGTTCCTCACCTTCTCCATCGTAACCCCCAACCGTTCTAATGATTGTAACCACTTTCTCTATGCATGAACTAAATAATGTAGCATATGGGGGCAAGCACTGTATAAATTAACGGATACTTATGGCTTTTTAATTCTTAGATTTACCCTCTTGAGATATCAGAGTATTATCCAGGCATTAAATACTTAAGAGCTTTCTGAAAGAGAAAAAAATAGACATTCTAGAATCTCCCACATGGAGTGCACACTAATTATTTGGAAATCATTCATCTAATTATTCCCTGTAATTCATTCTCATTAGCTTTAAAATATATGTGAAATATTGGCTCGTAAAATGGATATCTAAAATAAACATTGCATATGAAAGTGAGTTTAAATTGTGCAGCCATACTTTTATTGTACACATGGCATGGGTAAATAGTATCGGGAACAATATTTTCTTGACGTGAATGTAGGATGCAGCCCGCTCACAACAAGCAGGTTCGGTGCAAGGGGAAATTGACCTTCAACATGTGCCAAGTGTAAATCTCCTGCGAGCGTTCGTTTAGGTGGGATCGCGTTTTTCATAGACCCCTGTTGAGTGAATCGGTGAAAGTGTAAAATGCAGCGAACAATTGGACAGCGGTACGACATCAAATTTTGTCATGGACCGGGGAAATCGGGTACGGAGAAGTTAAGCATGGTCAACCAATTTTTTAAGGATTACAGCATGTCACAAACTAGAGTTTTTAAGTTGTAAAAGCTCTTTCAATATGGCCGAGAATGTGTGGAGGAAAAGTCCCGTCGCCGACTTCAAGAACCGACGACAACGTGTGCGGAAAGTTCTGAATTCAGGCCGTCAGTTAAGTGTGCGCATGATCGCTGATCGTATTGACATTGATAAGATTACAGTGCACACCAATATAATGGAAAATGTGGTGACCTGAAAGATCTGCGCTAAACTTGACCCGAAGGTCTTGACGGACGACCAAAAGTAGACACGAGTGTCTGCTAACGAAGACCTTCTGCAACGACATCGCGATGATTGCCCAACTCCCTTACAGCCCCGACTTGGCACTAGCAGACGATATCCTATTCCGAAAAGTGAAATCCTCCCTCGAAGGACACCACCATGGGACTCTAAGTGCCGTCAAACAAACTTTCACGTGCATCCCAACGGATCCTGCGGCATCCGCCCACCAGAGACCCTTCTAATCCTGATATAGCCGGTAGTAAAAGTGTGTTGAAGTTTTAGGTATATACTTAGAAGAATTTTGAGGTACAGTAGCAATATCTGAAATAAACCCATTTTTCCGAAACATTTCCCTATACCATATACATTCCCAATGAAAAAGTGAAACAGAGTTGGTTAACTCCATCCAAGTTCAATTATTATTTTTTTATTTTTATAATACATTTTTCTGCTGATAATTTCCGCCAATGATCCAATAATTTTGAATACACTCATATCTTAGTGAAATTCCCATCAGGAAACAAGATAATTATGTTATATGGAACTGTTTAACCCGTTAATTAGTGGAATATTTCCAACATGCCGACAAATAACAGTACTGTAAATCCAAATTAATAACACCCATTTTTCCACTTTAAAGAACATGCAACCATTATGACTGCCACCTTTTGATCACAAGTGGTCTAACAAGTAATAAAGAATTGATATACCAAAGAGTGTTTTTACCTTTTTTGCATGAGGTATTTCTTAATTATTAACGGATGTGTAAATTCCTGAGAAATAGCATATTATGACACACTTTAAAGATTTTTATCTCTCATAGTCATAATTACAAAAATATCCGTACATTTTTATTTCCAATAGAGCTTCATTCAATAATTTCAAAAATAATGTCATGCATTCAGTTCACAATGACGTTGTCAGGAAAACGGAATCTTTTATCCAAATACGTCTTCAAAACCTTCAATTTAACAGGCGGAATATAGAAGGTTTTAGAAATTAAAACTCGCAACTGCCCAGGACTAATGTGCTTAGATTTAATTTACCATGTATTGGACGAGAGCTCATTATAGTTCACCTAATTAAGAGTGATCATCAACCTAAATCTACAAATAGATGCGAGAAATCCGAGATAGTTGAACAAGTCACAGTTGGCAACTCGACAAGGACACCTATTATTATCCTTCATAGAAACTGCGAGCCGTTGTTACTTTTGGGTGGAAGGGCAACCAAAAGTTGGTTTAATCATGTTTCTACCATAAGAATTGCTAAGAAAACCGCAGTCACGTAGTGCCTCTTCTCTGATAGGGTTACTTTTCAAGGATTAACTAAAAGAGGACAAGTGCTCTTTAAAATGTGGGAGCAATGTCAAGGAAAAGAAACTTTGTTTTATTTTTGTTCTCCTCTTATTTATTTAAATTATTTTTCATCTCTGTAGCTTTGCAGTAGTAGGAGTTGTTGGATTGGTTTAAAGACATAAATGAATGAATAAAACCCAAAAGATAAAATTATTTACTCTAATATTACATGCGAGTTATTTGACCTTCAGTTCCTATCATGATAATACCTGCTTTTGTACGATATAATGAGGCTGGAAAAAAGGAAAATTTTCTTATAAATAGAAGAAAAACTTTTTTTCATCATTTGGACATGTCTGAATGAATGACACTATGCAGAGGAAAGGTCATATGTTACGTTTTGAAAATAAAACAAATCAATGATAATAAACATAATGATTTAAAGCATCTATATTTTTATGTCTGTGTGCTCCAAAAAATTAACAGTATCTCATTCTAAAATATTATTCCTAAAAAACTCGAAGTCAATTCAATATATATTATATCAATACTCCGCGCTAAATACCCGTTCTATATTTTATGCGAATCATGGGCTGAAAAGAATTTTGACTTTGGCAAGATCCTTGATGAAATCTCTGTGACAACTTACCCTTTAAAGTATGTTGAACGCATTATTTACTTAATGTAAAAATGGAACTTTGCATAACTATCAAGTATATCCTCTAAACCTAAGTGTATTTGCAGGTCTTAATATTGGTTGAATGTGGTAGTAATATTGGGGATTATAGTTCGTCGAAAAATAGCATTAAAGCCTATCGAGGGCAATAATATACCACTTAAGTTCCTAGCGTTGAAAAATTTTTAACTTTCTGACAGCGCGAAGCATTCATCTCCCATTTGGTGAAAAAATAAACCTCAACAGAGACTTGGTTATCGTCGTCGCCGGTTTCCACTTTAGAGGGCGTCAAGGAAGTGCGTGGAATGTGCATGGGGCGGTGTATAAAAAGCGGAAGTGAAACGCTGTATAAAAAATAGAAAAGAGGTCCGTGAGGACAATGGCGGATGGGGTAGGAGAGTTCAGGAGGTGAGGGTAAGGAGCAAGCACAAAGAAGAAGGGAAGTTTGATCCACTCTAAAAGGGCATGTGGAAAGATTGATCTGCCTTGGGAGAGAGGCGTGAGCGGTAAAAAGGAAGGAGGTGACGTAGCTTTCATCCCTTTCCCTCTCCTCCGTTACCTATGCCTAAGTCATATCGATTTCTTAACCCGAGTGCTTCCCTTTGATTCCCAACCATTTCTATGAGCTAGCTTCCAATTTTCTTCCGATATTCCAATATCATCTCAATTTCCGATCCACTACGTGACAAAGTGTAATGCACTATGTCTCACAAGCGATTCAAATTTTCATATTTTCTCATGAATACGTGAGAATTCCAAGGAACTCGTTCTCCTTCGTCGCCTCAGCAACTACACTTTCTCATACCCTTCCCTCGCTTCGCCGTTTTAGCCCTTTCGGCCATTGAAGAAGAGGTCGGCTAATAGTCTCAGCTGACGAAGCAAAACTTTACATAGTGAAATGCAATCTAGTAACCCTGCTGTGCCCTGGATGTTCCCAAAATTTTCTTTTCATCAAAATGCATTGTTTTCCCCATAATCTTACCTACGAAATAGCATTTTGATTCATCTTGCAAGGCTTCAACTACCATTTTCCAAACCCTATCGCATTACATACTCGACAGTAAGGAGCATGGTACAGCAATCACCAGCAGTTTTTCAATAAAAATCATCCGAACATATCCGAGTCTGTTTGATGCCAACATAAAGATACATCTACGCCAAATTAACAATCGATTGCTTTATAGGTGAGATGACTTTGCAATAATGGAAAATTAAGAGTAAACAAGTAAAATGAGTCATAAATATATAAAATGGTAGGATTCAACATGCTTGAATGCATGATTTATTGGTCAGATAAGAGTATTTAAATTCCGAAAAAGATTTTACTCAAAGTCAAATATTTAAGATAAAAATAATTTAATATATAAATAAATCATATTTTTGTATCCAAGCACTGTTTTCTCAAATGCAGATCGTACTATTATGTTCTTAATTCCGGATTAGATAAGTCTATCGCCTTAACAAAACAAATTAATTTTTTAAATAAGTTATATGTAAATAACTAGGCAATCATGAACTTTCTCGTTAAATGCTGCATTTTTTATCCTAAATTTTAATGATTTAAGAATGTTGAAATTTCTAAAGTTGGCTTTAACCTCGGAGAATGAGGGGTATCGTTCACGGCTACGAATACTTGTGTCATTGTTTATACGGTATATCGTCATAATATCTTGTTCCGTTCAAGTCCACAAATTTTTGGAGTGTAAGAAGACGACTCGGTAGCTCAATTGGCTAAATTTAATTGGTCCGATATCAAGAGATCCGAGTTCGAAACCTGTTCAAGGCAAATGGCTTTTACACTCTAAAATTGTTGCATTGTAAGGCACATATAGCGGATGACTCCGTTAAAAGTTACCGTCGTGGCATCTCCCGCAGTTTCTTGGAATTCTAGGAGAAAGTAGTTTGATTAAGGTTTATGGTAAGTTAAGGGAAGAGACTTTCACAACGCACTGAACAAAACCATAAAGAATCACTATTACCACGGCTGAATATTTGCTTAACCTTTTAGTATTTACGACGAAAGTGCCTTGTTCAAATTCAAAAATATTAAGGATAATTGGGAGTACTTCTTTAAAATAATAGATTGAAGATTTTTAATAGACATATTCTAATCACAACATGCCAAGTAGGTCGATATATGCGTTTCGCGTCAACTGCTGCAGCTGTATCCTAATGCCGTATTATCACGACTTTTAGTACAATCCCTTTGAAAGACGATAAAAAAATTAGTGATGATTCTGTATCCATGCTGCACACATAAAACGAGAAAAAGTCAAAGCTATAGAATTAGTGTCCGACGTATCAGAGTTAATCTTGGACAAAAAAAACTCTATTCATTGACTAAATGAAAAAAACTGATGGCAAGCACAAAAAACGCCAAAAAAATTATTAATTGGGTTAATCAATGCGTATTTAAGGAAAGTGTAGTACTCAGTAATGATACGTTACTCAACATTTCTACCGAATGTTTAGAACAATGGAAAGTGTAGATATTTTCTTACTATTCCATTCTTTTGATATATTTTTCAAATGTCCACTCTCTTACGATAATATATGCAAGGCAAAATATATTGGCAGGGGATATTAATGGATTATGCCGCTTTGTAATTAAGAAGTAAATTTGAAATATATAATAACCTGCAATTAGTACTTACTTTGAGACAATTCTAGTTAGAGTGAAATCCTAACACCATTTTAACCTTTCCTCAAAACTTAATCCGAAATTTAAGGTATAAACTTTTACAATATACGCCTGTGCTTTCTTTTTAGTAGCTCTATGAATTTAGGAGTAGAAAATGATATTTTTTTAAATTCTTATCTACCTCATGGTAAGCTATATCAAAGTTGATTTCCTGGATCCTTATAAAAAAATGTAATAGCACTTGAAGGTATACATAAATAACCCCGTCCCATTTCCTATTCGCATCACTCCACCAATCTCTACGTACCTCTCTCCTCCGCAATTCCCGGTTTTGGTCCATGTATCAACGCGGGAGTGGTGACAGCAGTGACGGGAGTGGCTCCTGGTTTCATCATGATGAGTGATGGGGCCAATGGGTGCTAACCCACCAACGGTGCCGATGACACTTTCTTCCCAGGCAGAAGTTTGTGCGCAGAGTTTTGATATCCAACCTAAACGGTAATGACCATAGGCGTGGGAATTAGAGATTGCGAAGGAATATTGATGGCAAATTAAGGCGGGAACAATCAATGATCTACGCATACTACACGTACAGCTTTTTAGGGCAAAGTAAAGGGGATTATAATTAAAGATTTGGAATTCAGAAAGTATACAAGAAAAATCCATAGTATTATTATCCCTTACCATCAGTGCCTTTCTATGTATATGTTAAGAAAATGGTTTAGTAGCTATAATATAGCATGAAGTAGGAATGAAATGCAGTAGAGAACTCATAAAACCAAATAGGTGTGCAGTTGATCAAACTTGAGAAAAAACTAAGGTTATGAGATTTAAAAAAAATAAAACATTTTAATTAAAAAATAAGAAATAAGTAAAATTTGACTTGGTGGAAACATGTACTAATCAATTTGCATTTTTGAACAAAAATGATCAAAGTCATTGGAACATAAATATAATTAAAAATAGTTAAGTAGCTTGCACAAGAAGTGGAAATTTATGCTCGGTTTTGAGCAAAGATATTAGTCAAAACTTTGATATGAAACATGCTTTTACACTGCGCAGAAATATGATCGCTTAGCCAGTACGATAGCCATTAATTTGAAGCTTTTGAAATGGAGGATGGAATTGAAATGAAAAAGATGGCTAAAGTATAATGGACGGAAGGGAAAACAAACGAGGAAGTGTAAGGAAGATGAATACAGGACTTTTCGATTGGGTATACTATGTTGAAGTGATAAAGGGGAGATCGTTGGGCATGCGAGGAAGGGTGACAAATGACGTAGGTCAGCATATTTGGTTATATGAAGGGAGGTAGGACTTACTGAAATTAATAAAGGGTTTATTTTACTGTCGGGTGTCAACTGATATTTTGTAATGATAATTTAGGAAATGTATCGTTCCACCATTGTATCGCCTATATCCCACACATACCTAATTTAATTATATATATATATATATATATATATATATATATATATATATATATATATATATATATAGTCCAGGGGTTAGAGCGTTTGAATGCTGACCGAAGGGTCTCGGGTTCAATTCCCGGGCAAGGCACTCTGGGCACCTGCAGCTCCACCCAAGCTATGTGACTTTTCGGGTACCAGGTCTTCCTGGGAAACCATAACGGGCACAGCAAAAGGATCTGGCCCCCCTACCCTGATGTGTGAATTTCACACGCCGTCGGGCTTAGTTAAGGGTTTGGTGGAAGAGAGTTAAAAAGCAAGTGGGAGAGGGAATTCAGGCTTGAAAAATAGGAAATGTTTTACTTCTTCATTTATTACAGGGAATTAGAATGGCTTTGGAACGGGGTGGTGATTTAGTGAGTGGGTTGCTTCATTTGAGGAGATCTGATAACCAGATCTGATAGTCACCATTCCAGCATTCCTCCCACCCTACGAGCCTCTACTCAAAGTCAAAGCAATAGATCAGGCATATATCTGATCCCTGGATTCTTGGAAAGAGACAGGGATAAATATCTAACACTAATTACCCCAATCTACAGATATTTTCCACCACCCTCTGCTCCCAAAACCTTCCATATGATCCCCACGCTTCCATACCTTTCCCTCTCGAATCTGTCCGAACCCTTCCCCTCCATACACCCTTGCCTTGAGACTTTCTCATAAGTTCCTTCTTGTCCTAGAGGAAGGTATCTTGACCACCGAAAATTCCGAATAAGTGTGAGTTTCATTTATATGTGTTTTTCTGTATCTTCCTTCGCTAGCGCTATCTCGCTTCTCGGTTTACATTATTATTAACTTCCATGAAACCACCTTACTTCCATAACTTCTTTTCTTCGAGATTTTTATGTATGTATATATATATTATATATATTATATATATTATATATATATATATATATATATATATATATATATATATATATTATATATATATTATATATACATACTATATATATACATATATATACATATATATATATATATATATATATTTATACATATATACATACATTCGCATGGAAATAGATACCAGTACAAGGAAAACGGATAGGAACACACCTAAAAGACGAACACAAGAGAGGTGGGGAAGGCGGTATTGAGCAGATCACCAGCGAAAAATGAATTCGCCATCAGAGACTTGAACCACGGATATTTAGACTTTCCAGGCCGATGCTCTAATGTCTTTAACTATGATTAAATTAAATTTAATTCGGTCCAGAATGTTCCACAACTAGTGTTTATATTTTACATAATTTCAGCTTACAGATTATTGTCACAGGATATTTTTTTCCTTGTACAAATATATTTATACATATAGATACGCATACATACATATAAATATAAATATGTATATACTGTACACACATGCATACACAAACATATGTACATTCATAAACATGCGTATACAATTGTGACCATGAGCAATATTGTGTAAAGATATAAATGATGGTAGGGATCACAAGATGTAGCAAAAAAATTTGGTTGAGCAACGGAACACTATACATGTAAATGGTAAAAATTATTGATAAATTTGAACCACGGTCATTCTGCAAAACAACTCTTCAACCAAAGGAGAAGTGTGTCCAGCACCGGGGGCAGCCATATGCGTTCAAGTGTAATAGCACCATCTCCAAACACGCCCAAGGTTTTATATTTCCTTTCGGGGCTTCCCATTCCCTGAGTTTATCGAAGAAGTCAAGAATCAGATGCGCCATGTTGTCTATTCGACCATATGACGGACAAAGGAGCGAATCAGCTAGCTGTAGATGGTGCCTCACTTTCCTCGTCATCACCAGGTTTTCGATTACCTCGAACATTCGACTACGTGCCTCATTGTTCGCCATCGCTGGTCCCCCAGTTTTTCCATGTCAACGTCCCTTTGATGTATTTTGTCTCTGCTCGGCAAGCGCTCTGAGATACACGATCGTGACCGTAATTGCTTCTCCATCTCGCAAGAGGGAGGCGACCTTTTCGTCTCTTCAAATTCTCTCCGGTGGCGTTCGTTGCGCGCGAGTTCCTGCTACGCGCCCTTGTGGAGTGCTTGCGCCACTCGTCTTCACCCCCGAGAATTCGTAGGCTGAGCTTCGCGTAGACCACCTCTGTCTCTATTCAATTAGGACCAACCAGCTCAAACAGGGCTTAGAGCTGGTTGTGAGGCACTTTCTTTACGTTGCCGCACCAGATCATTAGTTTGGTCGCTCTAATAAAATATTCATTATATTTAGCGGGTTAGGGCTCCAAATGGACCTCGTAATACAGCCTCGGGACGACAACCTGGTTGAAGAGGTGGACGCGGGTCACGATCAGTAGGGATGGGAGTAAAAGTTTTTCAACGCTCCATTTTACGTGGTGGTATATTATTCCCCAGTTTCCCTCAACCGTGGGAGCCAAGTACTTCTCCCACCGAAACCCTAAGATTTTGAGACAGGGCGCTTCAGACCAACCGATGGAGGTCGGGGGTAGAAACTTGGATTTTTGGTTATTGAGGAAGAGGCTGCCCCGCTAATATGACGTCAAGATGACGCGGGCCAAAGCCATGTAGGACGGGTGGTCTATGAAAAGGGTTATCACGTCAGCGTGTGCGACGCCCAGGCAAACGGCGCCGTGACGGCGTACCCCGATACCACAGCTCTGCATTCTTCTGAGTAAGAGGTCTAAGGCAAAGGCGAGCCGCAGCATTGACAGCGGACAGCCCTGCCGAACGGAGTTACTGACGGGCAGGGTGGCATTCTTTATCTTAATTCTGGAGAATGTACTGGTGTGCATCGTTGAGACGGCACAAATGAAGTACTCGGAGTAGGCCATAGACTTGAGCAGGATTAGGATCCATCCGATCCGGATCAGATCAAATGCTTTCTCAAGCTCAATAGAAAACGATAGAAACACTAATAGAAAACGATAGTCATACGATGGTGGGGAAAAAACGTAGCGCATTAAAGGTGTGGCATCGAAAATGTTACGCGTTTTCGGCACGTCGTTCTGGGATGGAAAGAGGACGATGTTGGCAACAGCTTTTATTCTATAGCGCAGGACGTGTGCCAATATTTTATAATCGGCATTTAAAATGGCGATTGGCTGGAAGTATTGAACGACTTAAGGTGCGTCATCTTTGGTAAAAGGATTATCTACATCTACATCTACTTAATACCCCGCAAGCCGCCGCAAGGGCGTGTGGCGGGGGGTGCTAGGACATCACCCGTAATTTAGAAAAGAAAAAGAAAAAAAACCGCATGCAATAACGACAAAATCATTATCGCGGCGGTCCGTTGACTTGCAGTCAAAGAGCCAATAATTAAATATCAATTACAAAGGTGGGTTAAAATAGGTTTAAATACATTCAAGTACGCGAAATAAAATTCAAAGGGGAGGGCGTCCAAGCCGGGTGCTTTGCCTTTTGGGAACATGGAGGAGACTCAGTCCAGTTTGTCTGAACTTATATTTCGACCGAAATGGTCTTTTGGAACTGAGGAGAGCATAGGGAGAGGGGGGGAGAGGAGGTGTGTCTCCCTCCTCCCACGGAAGATGGCTGTTAAAAATGTTTTGAAAGCGCCGGGCCACTTCCCTAAGGGGGTCGGTATCGTCGGTGACATATTCTCTGACGGGAATTCTGTCTGTGGCGAGGCGGGAGTTAGATTTCATCCAGCGCCGAAATTCGGATAGCGTCAGAGGGCCCCCTATATCCGTGTCCAGCTCTTTTTGCCGCTTTTAGGGAGCGTATTTTTGGAACTCATGGCCACGTATAATTTTTTAGGGACGATACTTAGTCGCAGAAATCCTCCGGTGCAACATCCTAACGCAGGAACTCTTTCAGCGCCCGGCGGTAGAAGAAGTAGGTATTTTTTTTCTCTTGCATCACTCAAAAGTTTACCTTTTGATGTGGGTGAAAATGCGGGGTTTGAAAACGTGGTCCCACCATACAGCTAGGTCTGAACCGGGACGGAGTAACGCGATCCGTTCGCACACCCAGATGCGGATGGAGTCGTGGCTAGTCGCGTCCTCCAACACGCGGAAGTCCATGCGCCAAAACGTGCCGCAGCGGTGGGCGCGCGTGGCCGGGCTTGTGTCCGGGTACGCAACCATCATGATCAGCGCGCAGAGATCAGAGGACACCGGGAGGGTCTCCACTGTCTGGGCATAATTCTCAAGTGATGCCAAGAGGAACAGGTTGTCAATCCGCGTAAGAGAGTTAAGCCCTGATAGGGGGTGGGTCCGACGTAGAATGAACGCACCGCGTCAATTGCTCCAATGGAGTCGAGAATCTGTGAGAGTGCCCGGCTTTGATAGTATGTCACCCTATCCCTTTCCGAGGCACTATCATCTCGTCGGTAGATGGAGTTGAAATCCCTACCCTAGATGGCCTTCACCAAGTTGGAATACAGGGAGGGGAGGAGAAGTTCATTAAAATAGGTTTCGCGCTCTGCCCTCGCTCATTCACCGGAGGGAGTGGAAAAATGTATGATACGGATGCCGTTTACAATCACGGACGTTATTCGGCCCGAGGGTTGGCGGCGAACATAGGTGAAAAGAATGTTATTTTAGACAAGGGTTATGGTACCAGAATGACAGCCGGCGAAATTGCCGATAGCCTGAAAGTTGTTTGCATCCCATCTTATCTACCTTTACCTCTTGAAGGAGGATAACATAAGCCCTGAGATCATGGAGAAAACTTTGTGGGACTGCAATTTTTAAGGCTCTATAAACGGCGGGAATATTCGGTGAAATAACAGTCATCGGTGAAAGAATACGAGAGCTATGGACACCAGATATCAATTATCCGAGTTCTGTTTGTGACTCACGTCACTCCGGTCGCGACTCAAACCCGGGCGACGCGTGCTTCGTCGCTTACCCGGACGCTTCGCCCGACGGGTCGACGATGTCGTTGACACCTTGGCTGTCCTCAATTGAAAAGGACAAAGGAATATCTGGGATTGTTGACGTCGAAAAACCTTTACTCGTACATGTATCAACTTTCGGGACCGGTGATACTTTCTGGAGTTTCCATGATAACGGTATCGAGGTACCAGCCGTTGGGAATGGGGGACTTTCGTAGTATGTGGCGTGGCCGGAGAGAGGAAGGACGAAAGATTATCCGTATAGGGAGAAATGCATATTTCAACCAATTACAAAATTGCTAAATTGGAATAATATTTTTCATAAATTATAAAATAAACATTTACGATTCATTTTATTTAATCTTAAGTGTGAGGGATGATTCCTCCAATTCTAACAAAATTTACATGTTTTTTAGCTAAAATGTAAAAGAGAGACGTGCATACCGATAGCTTAAATGATTTTGTGCAAACATTTATTTGGCAATAAATTACCCAGTAAATGATAGTCTCACTCATCTTTTCAAGATGAATGAATGAAAATAAAATACTTAGGCATTTCATCTCAGACGTTTTCCCACTCTAAGGTAAGAGACATGTACCAACAATTTAAATGCACAAACATATTCGAAATTCATTATTATTCCTAATTTTTCTCTCGGGTGGTGAAAATATATTTGATGAAGAACTTCAGTTACACCGTTGAACTTCATTAAGGATACATTTTCCATTTCCATAAAACACATATGAAAGGTAATCAAATTGATTTATTTCAGGTTACCTCATTTGGCAGGAGATATACAGGCTGCAAGCTATTGTTTATTCAAGTTGAAACAAATTCGACGTTCTACGCTACGATGAGTACTAGCATAACCTTTACGAACCTAGAATCATGAATAGATACAGCATGACTTACTTTTCAATCATTTCTCATAACTGCATTTATACATGTAGGTAGATTCATTCTTAGCGTAAGAATTTATGAGGTTCCGACATTGAATAAAGCATAGGAATATATGAATGTTCTAAATAAACTCAGAACCAGCACGATTAACCATATGAGATGAATAATTGGGAAAATTGAGAAAGTTTTTATTAGATATTTTCGTTCAACCGCGGAATTATCTTTATTTCATATTCAAATGAAACTACCTGCACTATATATGTATGTGCACATCTCAGACTCAATTTTCCTGCCCTTCGTATTTTTATTTGGCCATTTCTTTCCCTCCGTTCCCCACAACCTCCCTCAAACTCCATTTCCACGTTTCAAATATTCCTTGCTTCGTCGACTATTTCTTGTCTTACCCCGCACAGCTCCACATTCTCTCCTGCCGTCCCTACTTTCATATTCTACTTTACCTCCCAGGGCCTGAACCATGTTTTTGATTCCTCTTTTCCCACTCCTAGTCTTCTCCCTTTAATACAATCAATCCTCATGTTGCTGTCCACACTTTGATTTTATCGTATTTTGCTCGACATCATTGACTGTGTAATTCCGACGAAGAATATTCGCCAATGATCGGCGTGTATTTCTCAAATTGAATTTGCATGCATTTCAAAACATTATTAAATTATTAATTCTACAACCTATGCATTATTTTCATAATCTAATTCTTTCTAACAATATATAACATATGCATTGTTTGATAATAAAATTAAGAATTATCATAATATCTTACAATTGACAAATATGAAGAATATGAACATAATAAAGGGACGGATGGATAAATGAAATGATCTTCTACGAGTCTATCTTCTGTGAATCACATTTCATATGAAACTGATTATTGAACTTCTTGCTTCCGACTAAGGGAGACAATACAATGAGATAATATAAAAGATATAAGAATATTTTCTTTATTAAAAGTTTCAGCAAAAACTTTATGCAAAATTAATTCTAATTAATATGAACATGCACAATCGGGAACCACTTCGTGGAATTTGCATTCATTCGTAACGATATAAGGAACAACCAATTTTTTCATACAAATTCACTATTGGGTACAACAATTTTCACCTTGATTTAAAGCCCGATGATCTTTTGAATTATCCGGTTGAATAGATGTTTTATACGGTTGATATCGTAACAAATAGTAAATTTTCGAAGCATATTACATTTTTATCTCTGCTATTGTGGGTATATCCTATAATTATAATTCTTTAAGGTTAATATTTTACTATAAGATAATTATAATTCAATTTATTATTTATTTAAGCACAACTTAAATGATAATTAACTTCCTGTTAGCTCAATTTCTACTCTAAATTACCTTTGACCCTTATCCGGGGTTCATCATTTTATTTCAGCAGCTACTTCTTTTGACTTCCGTACTTTAAGTTTGCTCTCTTTTAAATTACAAAAAATCACCTTTGTTACCTAGCAAGAGAAAAATTAATGAGAATGCTTGTATGGGTAAAGCACATAAAACATATTTGAAAGTAAAACAAGTCAAATTAAATAAGTAATAGGGAGAAGCATATATCAAAATAATGATAATGTCGCTCGCTCATTTTCAACAGAAGAGCAAACTTAAATGAGGCATAATGGAAAATATATTAAGTCATTGGTTTTACGATTTTAACAGTATAAAAAAATGAGGAAGAAATAATAGTAAAATATTGAGCAACATTTGAGACTAACTTTAAAAGCAAAACAAGAAATATACCTATGAATTGTTTTCATCTTTGGGGATGGGGAGAGAGAAAACAATAGAAATTGATGTAATACGTGGATCTTACCACCGGTATTATACGATATACAGGTATAATATATCATATATATATATATATATATATATATATATATATATATATATATATATATATATATACCCCTCCCCGGACTACAACCTTGACGTGGTGGAAGGGCTTGTGCGTTCCGATGACCCCTAGAGCTGTGCTGACGGGAGTAATAAAAATTGCTCCTGGTAGGGTCACCCATGCCAGATAGGTCGAAGGTTAGGAGCCAGACGAAAGGTAGTCCACGCAGCGTCTGTTCCTCAGTGAGGCATCTGCAATGGCGTCTGACCCCAGTGGGGCGGCCAGTAAGTGATGGTGGCACGTTAAAAACACTATTGAGGAAGGCAACGGGAAACCACCTCAATTATCATTCCCAAGAAAAAATATGATGGACAATATAGATATTTTGAGTCCTGGCAACCACGGGGCTCGGCCCAGTCGGCCGTGTGTCGTGCCCGGCAGCGGGGGGGCAAGGCTTCCGCGGCCGTCATCCCACGAAACCCTTGCAAGGGAAAACCAGCAGCAGCAGGACAGAAGACGCAGGAGAAGAAGACCAAATTAGTTAGAATAGGAACGTGGAATGTTAGGACAATGATGAGGACAGGGAAATTGGAGAATGTTAAGCGAGAGATGGAAAGGGGAAATATAGATATTTTAGGTCTATGCGAGGTGAGATGGAAAGATAGCGGGGATTACTGGAGTGATAAGTATAGAATAATATACAGCGGTGGGGACGAGAGCCAACGAGGGGTTGCCATAGTATTTAATGAAGAGGTAGGAAGAAGCGTAGTCAACACAGAGCAGGTAACGGATAGAATACTACTAGTGGAGATAAAAGCAGAACCGGCGAACTTAGTTATTATTAAGGTATACATGCCACCGAGCAACCATAAGGAAGAAGAGGTCAATAGGATATACGATCAGTTAGAGGACATGATCGCATGTGTTCCTGCAGGGAAACATTTGATAGTGATGGGGGATTGGAATGCGACGGTAGGCGAAGGAAGAGATGGTGATGAGGTGGGGGACTACGGTTTAGGCACGAGGAATGACCGCGGGGAGAAAGCAGTTGAGTTCTGCAGGAGACAGGGGTTAGTCATCACCAACACTTGGTTTAGACACCACAAAAGACGCAGGTATACATGGAAAATGCCAGGTGACTCAGAAAGGTATCAGCTAGATTATATCCTGGTTAGACACAGGTTTAGGAACAGTGTGATAAATTCCCACAGCTTCCCGGGAGCGGATGCGGACTCAGACCCCAATTTAGTTGTTATGAAATGTAGCGTACGTTTCAAAAAGATAAGGCAGGGGCGGCGAGTTAGAAAATGGAATGTAGAAGCATTAAATGGGTTTAAAAGGAAGGAATACAAACAGGCGGTAGAGGAAATCATGGAGGATGGTAAAGGGCTTAATACTATCGAAGAAAAATGGGAAATGATCAAAAAAGGGTTGTCTAAAGCCGCAAAAGACACTATTGGAACCGTTAACGCTAAAAGGACTAGGAAACCATGGATCACGGATGAGATGATTACAAAGATGGATGAGTGACGAAAATGGAAGAATATATATACAGAATTAGGCAAAATGAAGTACAAAGAATTGAACAATAAATTGAGGCGGGCAACAAATAAAGCAAAAGAAGCATGGTGGAAGACGCAGTGCGAGGATATGGAAAGTCTGTAGAGGAAGGGTGAAATCGGTGCGCTGTACAGCAAAGTTAAATCGTTATCGGGAATTAAGAAAGGAAGAGCTATGCTAACAGTTAGCGATAAGGCGGGTAAGGTAATAGTTGACGCAGGAAAGATCCAAGAGAGATGGAAGGAGTATATAGAAGAGCTGTATAGTAAAGAGCTCAGACCAACAAAGTTAGACATTGAAAAAGAAAATGACGTAGAGGAAGACAGCTTAGGTCCAGGCATACAAGACAATGAGATAGAAAGGGCATTAAGGGAGATGAAACTAAATAAGGCTGTGGGGGTAGATAACATTCCCGTGGAACTTTTAAAATGCTTAGGAAAATGTGGGAGGAAGAGGCTATATGGGCTGATTCGTAGCATTTATGAGGAGGGAATCTGGCCGGAAGACCTTTTGAGATCAGTTTTAGTTCCTATTCCGAAAAAGGCAAAGACCACGTCATGTGAGGACTATAGGACAATTAGTTTGATATCCCACGCAGCTAAAGTTGTTCTCAGGATCATAAACAAAAGGATAGAGAGTAGGGCAAATGATTACTTAGGGGATGAACAGTTTGGGTTTAGGAAGGGGAGAGGTACGCGTGATGTCAATGCAGTAATGAGATTATTAATCGAGAAGAATATAGAACACAACCAGGAGGTATTTGACTGTTTCGTAGATTTCGAAAAGGCGTTTGATACAGCGAGTTGGGAAAAACTAATGAGTATATTGCAGAAAATAGGAATAGATTGGAGGGAAAGGAGGCTAATCCGCAACCTGTACATGTCTCAGACTGCTCAGGTGCTGGTGGGAAACGGGGAGTCAGGATGGGCAGTGTTAGGAAGGGGTGTAAGGCAGGGTTGCCCATTATCATCGTTGCTGTTCAACCTGTATGCAGAGGAAATGATCAAAGAGGAATGGGAAGAACTGGAGGTAGGAATTAAAGTGGGCGTGGAATTCGTAAAATCAGTTAGGTTTGCTGATGACCAAGCTTTAGTTTGTCAGTCAGCCAAGGGGCTGCAAGCATTGCTGAGTGAATTGGAAATTCAGTGCGACAGGTATGGGATAAGAATCAATATTAATAAAACAAATTATGCGATTTTCTAGAAAGAAAAAGGCCAAGCTTAACATTAGAATTAGAGGGCAAAAACTACAGCAGGTAGAACAGTTTACGTATCTCGGCAGTGTTTTGGACCAACACGGTCAAAGTAGTAGGGACGTAAGGAGAAGAATTGCGCTAGGCAAAGAGGCTTTTGCAAGGAGGAAGGAGTTAATGACGGGGACGTTGAGTAAGGATGTTAAGAAAACACTCGTAAAAACTTTGATATGGAGCGTAGCTATGTACGGTGCGGAAACGTGGTCATTGAAGCAGGAGGATAGACGTAGACTGGAGGCTTTTGAAATTTGGGTGTGGAGAAGGTGAAATGGACAGAGAAGAAAACAAATGAGGAAGTACTTGGTATGGTGGGCGAAGAGAGGGGTTTGTTGGGAGCAATCCTATGGAGGCAGGAAAAGTGGATGAAGGGGGTGTTGACCGGCAGTGGGATGTTGAAGACTGTGATAGAGGGTAGAATGTTGGGCAAAAGAGGAAAGGGAAGGAACAGGATAGGGATGTTGGGCGGGATGAAGGGAGGAAAAAGTACTCAGAGATGAAGAGGGACCTGATATAGAGTAGGATGATGGATTTTTTGTTTTGTTAGGAGTAATAAAATATTTGTTTGGTAGTTGTGTCCATCCAAAAACCTACCTTAACCGGTAGATTTCTTTAAAAAAGTATATATATACGTATCGTAGATCCAATTGCCAATGACTCCACATGAGGAACTGTATTTACTTGCCATTATCCATTCTATGAATACTTTCAATTTCTGAAAGAGATGATAACGACTTTCCTTGCCTTCATCTTCATGCTCTGTTTCTTAGCCACTCTACGTTCCTGTTTTCTTGGGCACTAATCTTTTAGTGCTCGTAACACCTAACATTATCTTCCACACCTTTTCTTCGAGGATTACATCTTCTGCATCTTGAAAGATTAAATTTTCGTCGTTTCATTATGTTTTACTGACTCCAGAAAAAAACTCTTTTGTAATTTTCACCATTTAATTGCATGAAAAATGTGAGACTTTACCTACTGAAGTGTTTCCTGAGAAAAATGGTACGTATGTCTTTTACGAAAGATTTTCATCCTTAAAAGCGAACATACGCTCTTCTGAAGAAATTTCAACGCTGAGATATTGTACCACCATATTTCCAATGAAATGAATAGCATCACATTATATCTATAGTTACTGTTGTGAAGCCAAAAAATCGAATTTATCTTGACAAGTTTGACTTCAAATAAATAAAATAAGTTAAAGCATTTAAGTGGTATGCAAAATTAAATTAAAATTTAAATAAAACATTTACCTTTGCACTATCGGAGCTTAACAATTAACATAGATCAATTATATGCCTTATTATATTAATATTAGATAATATTAATAATATAACTACTATTTGTTGCTAAACAATAGTTAGCTTTACAAGAACAACATAGCAGCCTAACAATTATTCGGGATAATTTTTTTCGCTTTTCAAAATTTTTATAGCGCGCAAAGAATAATCATTATAGATAAAATGACGTTCTAATGCATACAGTTTTAAAACGATATTAGTTGATATATGAAAGAAAATTAAACTCTTAATATTATGGCATTTTTTATTAAAATATTATGGCATATTTACAGGTAAATAGAAATTAGAAACTATGTAGGTGTTTATCAGCTATATGAATAGGCAAAGTTCATTTTAATATAATGTAACACTTTCAAAATCAAAGTATTTACCGATTAATCAATTTGGGCAATGAAATTAAAAGGGAAATCAAAATGCATACGTTTGTGAGTGCATGTGAAACTTAAGTTTTTTATCTGCAATCATTTATGTTTCAGAGATCTTACAGCTAGAATTGTTTCTCAGATCTCAAAAGAGTTGAATGCTTTCGTCGCGTTGAAAATTTACAGGTATATGAAAATAAATTCGCAACTATGTTTTCAAAGTATCACGTCTCTTCGCGAAAGGAATGATATTAAAATTTTATTATCTACTAGTGCATTGTAGACAATATATTTTCAGGTCCTTTATGTTGGTACCAAAATATACGAAACACATTAAAGATAACGTACGAAGATGCCAACGGGAAAAATTTATTATGGCTAGTTGTATTGAATTATCTTTCATCGGGAATAAAACACCGCATACATTCCACAAGAAAAAAATCTTCTTTCCTTAAGTCGCGGAATAATTTTCCCCTCTAATTTTAACTTATATACATTACGATACGCATTACCTAGCAAATAAATGGTAAGCTTATCTTTAAATTAGACAAAAGATGACTATATCGATGCACCAGATGTAGGAAGCATTCCTATGGCTACATTTCATTAGTATCAGTTTTTATTTAAGGTTCATTGATTTGCATTTTATGAAAGAAAGCTGTTCCCCTCCAAACTCGAAGTACAATTTTTTTCTTGCACTTAATTCCTTAAAATGTATTGAGTAATGGGACGATGGAGGATTCGATGCATTTGTGAAGGTCCCTATAATCCCCACGGCGCACACCATATCCAGAACTGCTCACTCGTTAAATAAGGAAGGAGATCGTGGATTGCGAGCAGAAAGTCGTCTCGCCAAGCTTGCTGCTCCTTAGAAGAGCGAGCACCAGGGTTTTAAGACGGAGAAAGAGGAAGCGGAGTGTAGAGTGTTACTCTCGGGGTCGCAGATGCGCTGTACTTGACGCAAGCTCCTCTCAACAATTTAGTGAGAACCGGAAGGCTTTCTTTTTTTACAACACTCCCTCATGCCTCGCCTCGTATAATCGGTTGGCACATCCTTCCTCGGTGCGTACGAAATATGTCGTCGTCCACAAAGTGCGATGAATATTCAAGACCTATTCCTCCGGATGGAACGCCATTCGCGTGTATCAATTCGCAGGCGCGCCTCGACCATATTTGCACACGCTAAAATGGTGGTTAATTTTCGGACGCGTGTGCAAAAACAATCGTATCTCATGCATATTTCATGCATTTCTTCAGCACGGTTAACGTAAAATAGAACAATGAAATTAACGGTAAAAGCAGCAATTGGGTTTTTGAAAACTATTTAGCAGTGTAGCTTCATGATATTGTGAGTGAAATACATCAATAGTAATAAAATCATTTAGTTAACGCCTTCAGAGTATTCAATTATGCACGTTTAGAGTCAGAAGCTGGAATTATACCTATTTTCAAATAGAAATAAATAATATTGGAGAAATATGACGCAATTTTTCACATATACATTCCTGTCCATTGGCCTTAAGCAATGACAACACTTCAATGCATTATTCTAGAAGAATTTAAAGGAAGAATGACTACAATTTGACGGGAAAATAAAGAACTTGATTCGGATAATATGCTACATAACAGTTATTCCTAAAAAAATTCCCAATTTCACGTGACAGTACGTTTTGAGAATTAATTACAATAAAAGATACCAAAAAAATACTGTATCTCATCACAGATCACACTTGAGCTAACGAAACGTTTTCATTCTTTGGTTTCCATATATTTTTAAATATGGTCATGTAGATATTACGACTCGATAAACGCAATAACAATGTTTTCAGCAATCCTGTAATTTTGTAAAACCAAAATCACCAAGAAAAGGGCAAATTTGATACAGAAAAATCCTAATTATGCATATAATACCATCAAATTGGGCTTATCATTGAAAACGACTAGTGTTAACTAAAATTCCATGAAATATACATACAACTAGGCTAATTTGTTATGAATTGCTTTAATATTTTTGACCATATTTTAGAAATATCTAGTGACCCAGTTCATTTTCAAAATGAAAAATTTTCACCATACCATTTTAATCAAATAAGTGTTACATTTTTAAAATTTTTAATTAACGCCAAAGGAATAAATAAAAACGTACAAAAATCTGGCGGATGCATCCACAATTTGCATAAATGTAACTGTCGAACGCATTTCGTTTATTTTAATCACATGAAGATTTAGGATGCCACTGTAACTTCTCCCTCCTTGGGTAAACTATTCCTCAGGACTAATTTCCTCATCCAGATTTCTTGTAATTGCAAATGAGTAGTCAGCTGAAAGTATTCCTCCGAAGAGCAAGAGATTCTTGAAGTTGTCTCACCTTCGCCGGAACACAGCGGTATCATCTGGTGGTGCCGCGTGCGAAAGAATATTCTTTTGTCTGGAATCATCTTCTCTGTGACAATGAACAAGTCCCCCATACTTCCTCGAACAGTTACCCATCCGCCGTTTACACCCCCGAACCACCCACGAACCTCCCGGCGCTCTTTCTTCGGAGATGACATGATGCGCACACCATCTCCCATTTGCTTCCTTATCGCCAGCATCGCAACCTTCGCCCCGTTCGTCGCACTCTCCACCCTTCCCCACGTGTTGTGCCTAGACTTGCCTTCTAGAAACATTGCGCAAGCATCAATCTCGGGCATCCACTTCATTCATATGTTCCTTATTTATAAGCCCTCCATATTTACACATCATTCGCTCTCTTCCTGCAAAGCTGTGGCGTCTCATTTCGACTGGCGCCGCTGTCGCCACGAGACATTTCGTTTCTACAGACGCCGAAGCCATAATCTTTCTCCATTTATACATCAGTATACTCTTATGTGAATTCAAAATGAAGAAAATATTGAGGAAATCTGGCTTCTTACCTTAATCAAAACGTTTTTGGGAAGTATTTGTGGTGGGTGTTAACACTCGGGAACAAAATATTTAATAAAAAATACTGAAACTCGTCCGCAGAAGAGAATAGGTCTTGCAGAGGCAGATTGAAGACGTAAAATATTATAACCATGGGAAAATGAACTAAAAGTGATGGTAATGTCACAATGCGTGACTCTCCCCTTCCCGTATACTAAATGATTATTCCTCAAGAAATTATTAAATTTAGAGAAAAGCATACCCAAATCAAACATAGCATAGGTTACTTTCGGAATTTTACCGTATATATGCAAAAAATTAAAAACCCCCTACTCCTTATCGTCTTTTCGTGATGTGTACTCAAACAAAGGAGCAAACAAATTAAGATTCATATCAATATATTACCAGGATATACATACCCGAGCACTAGGGAAGTTAAGTTTATAAAATCATTCAAATTCAACTCCTGCTTTTTTAAAAACAAGAATACTGTAATAACTCCACGACATACTTTTATTACTGCACATACCAATACAAATTAACACCTGATGCCACTTAAGTATAATAGAATTCTTTCCCATTTTACTTCTACATTAATATATTTGGCTTTTCATTGAATCAATCCTTTCCTGACTATTTTGGTGCACATAGGGATAACTTATTTTAAGTAGCAACGGGCGAGGTACGGGCGGGCGAGATGGTACCAGCCAATCTCCGTAATCCCCTCTAAAATAAGAGATGCTCTTTCTATAGCACCAAACGCCAGACAATGGTCCGGTCGAAAACGTTGATGGTCACCGGGACTATAGTTGCCTTATCTTCACCATAGAGATGTCCGCCCATTGTTATTACCAAAATATAGGGCTCAACATGAATAGAGGTAGGTAGGAGCGTAAATTGCACCGCAAGATGACTAAAACACCTTCGCTACAATGTTCTGAAATTAATCTAAGAACAGAGTCGGGTCGAGAAACTGTGTGTTCGCACGTTTAAGCCATGATCTTCATCCCTTAAATAGAGCGAAATTTATTATTTATAAAGACGGATGCCTCTATTTATTTTATAAGGGTATTAGTTGGTAAAAATTTAGGTATAAATATTACACGATATATATTTTCTGGTAATTTGTCATAGTTTAAAATCGTCAGCCCGTTCTCCCGTTTAGTTATTTAAATATAGATGCATAAAACAGTTCATGACAATTCTTGAAAGCCCACTTCTCCATTGATTAATTTTTGTTGCAATGATTTGGAAAAACCAAATGTATAATATAATGGCGTAAATAAACATAATAAAATGACATTTCCTGATTGTATCTAACCGTAATAAGCAAGGATGGACTTCTCCTTATACTTTGCTTATCGCTCATAATCTTACTTGATTTCATACCAAGTATTTTCAGTTGTTAAATTCTGAGGACTTTTATTCTGATGCAAAAATATTTCAAAATGTAGAGTGCATTCGCCTTGAGTAGGATTTAGACCCGTAACCCTCGATACCCCGCAGAGTACTATAGCCAGTTAAGCTACCTTACTAGCTAGTACCCTTTAATGATAACTTTGTAAAATTGTTGCATTGTAATGGGATTTGCGGATGACCCCGTCCAAGCTACTCCTGCGGAATCTTACGCAGTTTCTTTGAATTTACTATCACTCTGGTTAAGGTCCGGATCTGTTTCCTGTTAGTTAATGGGTTTATAAAATAGTCTAGTATCAAAACGTTTAATTAATTTTAAATATTCTGAAGCAGCAATAAGGTTTGAATCTGGGATCCTCCGATCAGTGGCCAAATGCTGAACCCATAAAATTTCCATGTCGTACTTCTATATTCTCACATAGATGTAATAGTTATTCGAGAATATCTACTTAAAAATTTCTAGGACTTTAAGGCTCATTTCTTTTGCTATTGGATGGAAGAGATTTACTATAATAGTTTATTATTTTATATTTTTTCACATTTGAACATACAAGGTGTATATCTGGCTTTCGGGACTTAGACAATCTCAGTTATAATATAAATGGTCACATATATTTCTGGAGAATATTCTAATAAAATACCTGAAAGAAGTTGGTATGATCGTATTTCTAGTTGTGCCTTATCAAGGGAAACTTTCGAGAGATATTAGGTCTTAGTAGACTAAATTACACAACCTTTTTCTGCGACAGCTAAATTTTGGCCGCGAACACTAAACCCATTTTTCCTAAACAATATCATATTAATGTTTAATTTACTAGGTAGATTTGACAATAAAAAAGATAAAATATTTAGATACTAGGAGTTATATATACTTTAACCAAATTTCTTTCTTTATCACTTTGCAATGTAAATTGAGCCACGCAGATATTACTCAAAATTTGAGGTTCTTTTATCCGGACAGTTTAACAAATTGGAAACAAATTAGTGCTCCATTAGTCTTTCAATGATTTTCATGGTAAATTCAATGCAAAACCTTAAAAGAACCACTCATCCTCGTTTAATAATAATTTTATAAAATGTTTGCCTTTAGTTCTTTGGAAAAGAAAATAGGAAGGTCTCGTAAAGTGAGCCAGGTTATAGTAAAAATTTGCAAAGCCTTCTTTTATTGTCCTACTTTCATATCCACGAATCAATAATAAAATATGATATCACAGTTTCCTTATTCCAATTTGAATACTTTATCTCCTATTTGAAGGTTTACAGGTAATCAATCAATCAGAAGGCAGTGTTCCCATAACCCTAGTCGAACACCTGATGTGTGAAAATATAAACTCTTAAAAAAATTAAATTTTATTTCAATATTCTAGCTCGTAGATAAACAAATATATAGGTATAAAATATTAGTGCTTTAAGCGAGAAATTGACATTGAGACGTTAGTTAAATGTCATAGACATTGATGTAAACACGTCCGCAGTTCTACATTTAACAATTCAACAGGGACTTGGCAACTAATTTTTTCAGGTAGGTATCTTGAAATACTTTTATCAACTCCGGCCTCAAACTAGCCAACCAATAGATGAAAAGGTAAGTTTTCTTCGATGGAATTCAAAAGCTACAGAAAAAATAGCTGTGAAATTAACATGCTCAAAACATTTGCATCATATTTTGTCAATATTTTCCACTTTCAGAAATTTTCAATTATAGTAGGTTCGCCATAATAATACACCAACTTTTTGAACTTTTGAAATACAACTGTTTACTCTCCGCAATTTCTGTTGCGAATTGATATTTGCAAGCGGATAACATCATTTTCAATCTTTAAATTAAATTCAATATGCCCATTATAATACTAAAAATTAAACGTAGCTCAGAATCTTTGTTATTTATTTCCATCGATAATAACGAGTAATAAATTGTGAAATTTCGGTTAAATTGCCGTTCGATTTAGAGTATGATAATAATGATATAACAAGAGTAATCACTCCTCTGATGAATATGAATCTTTCAGCTAGTTAAATGATGAATATTTTTAATTCATATTTTAAAACATACAAATGTTTTTTTATATTTTTATCTTTTCCCCATTATTAACATGAATAGTTAAGTTAAGTCAACTAAGCATCTATTATATTATCCCATCGGCCATAATGATGTAATGAAATTCCAATGAAAATAACATATTCTGTTTGCCCGGTAATGATGATTTTAAGAGCATTGTTTCTAAAAGTACATATATTTTTCAATCTTCTGCTGCATATCATTGCTTTTTACTTTTTTTGAATAATTTTGAGAATGGTGTTTGTTTTTATGTCCATCTCTTTAGTACCACTCGGTTCTGACATTTGAACTTATCCAAGGATAAAATTATATGTGTTACCATCGTTCCCCCAACCACATTCTAATTTAATTCCGTAGCTCTAACTATTCAAATTTTTGTACCTTGTTTTGAGTAGTTTTTTCACCAGTCAACTTTCTGTATTCGAGAGATTACCGTGTGTCATACCATTGAATATTACAAATAAGAGCTGTTAGCTGCATTCAGCTTACACCTGTAGAATGTAAAAAAGAAGAAAAATAGGTGCAATACATGTTGCCATCCGTTAGCTGTCAATTTTGTTGCACACAAATAATCATTGAAATTATATTCACAAATAGATGTAGAAGTGTATTTTTTCTTTTCACAGTACTCTTCCTTCCTTTCAACATCAAAATAAACAACGAATGTCAGCCCAAATTCAAAACACAAACGTCTTTCAAAGTTTCATTGGCTTCATGCAAGGTAAGTTTCTAAAAATACACTAAAAGGGAGGTCCGAACAAAACTTATCTACCTGGATTTTGATTATTCGAGAAAACAATTTTTAAGAGGAATATTTTCAAATCTATTTCGTATCAAAATACTTCATATCAATATAAGATATTATACAAGACATTAATTACCGTAATCTGCAGACATTTTAGTCCTCCTATTGCTCCCAAAACTGCCATATATTATTCCAACTTATTTAAAGATTCCCCTCCAAAGTCCTCCCATCGCCAACCTTTTCCCACCTTCCCCTTCCATTTAGCATCCCGGCCCCTGCTGTTAAAACCTCTCCTCAGTTATTTCCCTATTTTCATTGAGAAAGGTGGCTTGAACACCGAAAGATTGGAAACGTCTGAGTTTCATTTCTTTTTTCCGTGTTTCTGTTTTTGTTCGCTAGTGTATATATATATATATAAATAAATAAATAAATAAATAAATATATATATATATATATATATATATATATATATATATATATATGCTTTCGTAGACGTAACACGGTAGTGCCGAGTAGTACAATACACAGTAACACACAATATAGAAACACAAAAAAAGGAGAACACTCACACGTTATTTCTTGATATTTCGACGAGAACAATCCGTCTTCATCTGAAGATATAGAAGTAATGACATATAATAATAAAATATAATATATATATATATATATATATATATATATATATATATATATATATATATATATATATATATACTAGGGGAAGGGACACGTAATGGGTTCAATGGCTGGATTCAGCTCGGAAGGTTTAAATGACTGGAGCACCCAGATATGCCCCCAATCTTGCGACGTCTCATCTCAATGCTTCTTGCATACTTTATTTATTTATTTATTTAGGATACATTGCTGTTAGGCGATAAGCCGGGTGGCAATGACATGATATAACAAGAGCTATAAACTATGCAGTAGTCAGTCTTAATTAATATTTGGGTAGAGTTTCAATAAATGAAACAGAGAAGAAATCATTGCAAAATTGGTTGTGGGAAGCAGTGTGGGTATGTGTGATAATTAAGGGAGATGGGAGAATTAGTAAGATAGCAATGGTTGTTCAAGCGGATGGAAAGTATGGTGGAGCATTCACCCATGGTGAAGGCAGGGCAGAAGTTACAGAAGAGTCGATATACAATAATTTTTAGGTGTAGCTGGCAACGGGGTGGAAGTTGGTAGCATGAGAGATGGTGGGTCTTAGAAGAGTGCAACCTTTTCAGCATGGGTGGTTGCATGAAGCTGAGAGGGGGGGAAAGAGACAGAACCCACTGGTGGTCTTGTCAACTTGAAGAACTCTCGCCTTGAGAAAGTTCGACGGGCCTAAGGACAAAACGGAGAGATAATCTAAAAATAATAATAATTTAAGTGATTTTAACTGACTGTTATAATTCATTTGGAAGTGTTCACAGGTTATATATTTAATTTTGTGGGTTCCGGGGAAAAAAGTGGTGATAAATTTGAGGCATTTTGGGCGGAGTGTATTGAATTGACGGGTTGAGAATTTTACTGTTCATTGGTTTTTCAGGTACCCGCGTTACTTGAGAGAGTCCTGCATATGGTCCAAAAAATTCTGTTGGGAGGGGTTGTGGTCACAGAGACGGAGGCCACGGACAGAGAGTTAGAATGGGATGGAGCGTTTTGCATGTGATGGGTGGTAGCTCTTGAAATGAAGGTATTGTTAGTTGCCATTCGGGTTGATGTGGACTGAGGTGTTAAATCACGCGTGTGTATATATGTGTGTGCATATATGTGCGTATTCTGTCAACCTGAATATTGGATTTATTTAACAAAAATCAGTTTCATGCGTTTTGAGCCTTTTTTGCCAGAAACTTTCTATTTTAGAGGCACCATCAGGCACAGCAATTCCACTATTTATAATTTTTCTCCACGACCATTTTTTATACCGCTATATGGCATCATCATGTAAGACCTGATGATGCTGTACAATAAGAATAGATATTGACCTTTGATATATTGTGTATCATTTTTTCGGGAAACTATTAGATTAAAACCATCACAATCATTAGAGATTAGATATTTAGTATTGCGGCGGAATTGGTGGAATTGTTCCGTTCATTGGTAAATTCTCTCAGAAAAACTCTCAAAGCTTCGTTGTATGCTTCCCAAACGTGCATCAAATCGTTTTAAGTGCAGCCAGTAAAATATTTTATTCTCCAGAAGTCTAATCCAGCCACAGCACCTGTTCTACAATGCTCCGTAAAATTCCGGCCGCAACGGTCGAACACCCTTAAGGGTGGTAAATGAAATTCCTTGCGTTCACTTAAATGAAGTACTGGTCACTTCACCTAGGGATGACTCTTTTACAGTTCCCTGCTGTATGCCTCCACTCCGTGTAAATCCAAAAGTGAAGTTTTTCATTTCCTCGGTGTTTCTCTCATTCTCTGAATCATAGTTCAAGTCCATTTGACGTTGATTTTTTTACAGCTCTGTTACACTGCATCAACTTTCTCAAAGAAAAATTCATCAATAAATAGGTATTTTAGTGGATAAAATTGCTAAAAGGGAACGGTCAAACTCATCGTTAGGCGCCTAAATCATTCAAGTATAGGGAGTGCGCCACCTTGAAGGTTGTCCAAAATTGTTTCAGCAAGATGACAAAAAATTTACGTAACTATTTTGGTCCCTGAATTTAGGATACGAAATTTGTAACCGACAAACGCCATATTTTGACGCCATAACCCCTATGCTGAAAGCGTGTGTCAACAATCTGAAGAATAACCGCCACGATGGGATTGAATTAGATATGCAATCCACAAGAGCACAGGTTTTTTTCTTTGAGACAGTGCACTTATTATTACACCTGAAGCGATGAAAAAGTGGAGGGTTTTATCACGGAAAAGTAGGAAAAGACGGTTATTTTCTCTAGCAGAAAAAATCGGCTTTTTCTGCATCGATGTAATTTTAATTATCACAATAACTTCATTTTAGCAAGTTCTTCATTAAAGATATTGAAATTATAGAGGTAACCACGTACTTCTAGGTTTGTTTGTTAGTTTCAAGACAAACAGCATATTGAAAGATTTTTATGGGTTCTAGTATTCGCACATATTTTTCCGGGAAACCATTCCGATTGTATCCGCACCTAATTTGTCTTCTTGTTTGAACACAAAATAGGTATGCTGAGGCTTATTTTGACATTTGAACGAAACGGGAAAAAACCTTCAGGTATAATCTTGTGTTTGGAATGTGTAAGCATTAAGTATTTCACTTAGTAAATATGTAATTGTCTGCATGGGTAATCATAGGTTGCCAAGGAAGTGGTATTTTACTACAAGGAAAAATCTCGACAATTAATAAAACCAACTAAAATTACAAATTGCCCAAAAATACTAATTATTTATCCATACTAAATCACACGTTTGAAATGTGTATCACTTTAGCAGTCACGTTGAAATTGTATTATTACCCCCATCGTATAACGGTAGGATGGATTATGTAAATTTAAAATAAAGAGATTATGGGTGGAACAGATAGATTTAAGATTTAATTTTTTCCACAAACGATAGCGGATCTGAATAACATTGTCCGACAGTGGTAGAATCATGGTCGGGTAAAAATTAGTGTGGTGTGTAGTCATTCCCTGCAATACACCATAGCTGCGGCTGGTTGGGTAAATAAATAATTAAACATTTAAGGAATAAAAGTACGCTTAAAAATAAATGAAATACACACGACACAAAGCAATTCCAAAAGCAATTAATGATAAGGTTAAAGAGAAGGTTGCTCTTCCGCAGAAGGGCCTGACTCGCCACGACAAAAACTCACCGCGCCATTGGGGCCACACGGATTCGTCCGAATGCAACATGCGGTGGAGTGATGGAGATGCCGCCCAGAGTCCGATCCTTTGATGGGGGATAAGTGCCGTTCTGGAAACCGGAGGATTGGAAGGTTGTCTCACGCAGTAGCGGGGGAAAGTTAACGCTGTAGCGAGGGAGGGGAGTTTCAGGGACATTTTCTTATAGCATTTATACGGTTGGAGAAATTTTGAGGAATTAATTGCTAGGCATATGCAAAAAATAGTCTTCCCTATCACAATACAATATCAAAAGAGTAAACTGACGCGAATGAAAATTTAGAATCACGTTTTGGAAAAACAATTCATATATATATATATATATATATATATATATATATATATATATATATATATATATATATATATATATATATATAACTAATTAAAAATCTCCAGCAGTCGTATTGAATAGTAACCTAACAACCCCTGACATACCATTGTGAAGTCTGTCACGGTAGGATGAATATTCTGCAAATAGTTAATTAACACACATTCCCACTGAGTAAAACTAGTAGACTACGCAAAAACCTCCAATCACAATCGGTAATGCCTTTGCTTTATACTCTCCGGACATAATTTTCATCCTAAAATTACCAATGAAAATAATTTAAACCGTCTTCTTGCGTCTACTTCCGGTGTCAATCCTAATTTAATTTTACGACTTTAAAATCAAATGTGGCTGCATAATTATACGCTTCTTAAATTCCAGATGAGAATTTCTTAAACATATGAAATTTAACGGGCACCGATTTTACAACGTATTTGATTAATTTTCCGTTTAGCAAACTTTTTAGAATCTAAAATGAAATTGGATATATTTTTGAGAACACCAATGGTCATAATTTTGTGATACTATATAATCGCGTTCCCACTGGCGCTCGACACGTAAGGGATCAATTTATGACTTACTTATTTCTCTTTCTCGCTTTTTAACCACAGCTCATAAAACGGAGGGAGATACGTATTACATGGTGTTCTAACTTTTTTTGGCAAAACCCGAAGCTAAAAATACGTGGAACATGCCAGAGCTTCGATTGCTTGCATTTATAAACAAGGATGACAGGATAAACCCTCCCATTCCAAAATGGCAGGAAAAAAAAATTACACACTTTAAATTTCCGGGCAGTGATTTGGTTTTTATTTCTTTTTCCGATGAGCTCTAATGGTCAATCGATGAACCTAGTTTCGCTGGAATTTGCGTATCTTCAATTCAACCACCGCTAAGCATCTTCAATTCTTTTTCTACCATATTCATAGCCAATCAAATCATCATTAGCAGGTAGTTTGTGTTAGTAAATATTCCTTGTTCTAACTCCACTCATAGGGAAGTAATTTAATTTTCCTTGATATTACGATCGTATTTCCAATATATTATCTTGCGTTTTCATTCAAAGGTAGTGATTTATTGAAGGTATAACAGTTTGTGGCAAAAATTGCAAAAAATTCTTGCACGTTAGAAATACAACTCCCACGAATATTCACTAAGTTTCGAACAATAAACATTAGAATTAATGAAATTACAGATTTAGCTTCAGTACAATGATATTTAACTAACGTCAATTTCCCGAAATGGATACTTTGCTTTAGCAGTTCCACACACCTTTAAGGTATTGATGGTTTGTTTAACCCATAAATTCCACTGTACCCCTGAAAATGGTTTTCGAGAGACGACATCCTACCCCTCGAAACGTCAAATTTATTCGTTAATTCCAATTCCTTTGTTTGATGTTAATAAGGAGAAGTCACTTTCAATAGAAGTTTACCTATCATATGACCAGGTATAATAAGGGTTAGTTTGTTTTGACGATATATTGTTTGCGTGGTCGTAAAATTCATTTCGTGATTAATTGTTATGAGCATCGCTTCCAAATAAAAAAGTGTATATGAATTCACTTATCATGGACGATAAGGTGCCCGATAATTCGTAGAGCAGACTTTGGAGCGTGTCGTGGACACAGGAGGGCATCTGCTGTCACATAAGTTAAAATGCTGACTTGTAAGATAAGAATTGGAATACGTTTATGCTTGTCTTTGAGAGGAGGGAAGTCGAGAAATATGGAAACACTGAGACGGATGATGGAGGCAAGGCGGATCAAGGATAAGGAATATAGTGACCAAAGAACTTTCTTCCCTCCATCCCCACTGTGAGTTCAAACGAAAAAATATCAATGAATTAGCATTTTCATAAAAACATTATAAGGAGGCATTCCTAGTTCCCATGATCATCACCTTCGTTTGATTATAAATTCTACTATTAGAATAGGCATTGCGTTTGCTAAATTATTTTTACAGCTATTTTTTGTACCATGAATGGCCATGTCTATTTTTACATCCATACTATATGTTTTGAAACTCACCAAACACCTGATTTTATTGTTTTAGGGAGTTTCTATTCAAGCATACCTATATGTGTTTCTGTGTGATGAGTAAATGACAAACCAAGCAGTTTTGCAGGGTCGACGGGAAAATTAAGGATAAAAATTAAAAAATTTTCCTCTTGTTAATGAGGAAATCTTTAGAATCACCTTCATTTAAAGTGAAAAAAATATTAAAAGGGAGGAATATTTTAAATTAATCATAGATATACGACGAATATACAAGCATGGGTTTTGTGACGGCCTATGAAAATATGTATTTTATAACAAATATTTATTTCTTAAATTTTTATCCAAATTTTTTAATTAAAGAGCTTTGTGATACTCCGCGGCGGTAACTTTTACAGCTGCCTGTACTCATATTAATACACAAAAATTCACAAATTCAAATAAGGGAACTTAATGCAATTCCAAAAATAATTAACGTTCTATTCAATTTTTACCTCTTTCAGCATATGCTCGTCATATTTTATTTCACATATTATGTTGTCATCAAAACTAAATCATTACATCTCTACTATAAAAACAATTAAAGAGAGAAAATATTCATTTCCACTGATGCATTATTACTAGTTTCACAGTATCATTATTAACATAACCTTCTATGAGGTTATAATGTGCATATAAGGAAATGGGGAAAATCATTCAGCAAACATGACAGACTCGTCCAAAAGTAAAGTAATACGCATTCAAATAGACTAAATAGCTATGCATTTCATTTCAATTGATGCATTTCATTTATATCGCAAGGCATCAACTGGTACTCATCGCGCAAGCCAATCATCGTTACTTCTTCATATTGACATTCACATAATTTTGATGTGCGCCGAGTACCTCCAGCACGAGAGCACTTGTTTCAGGCCACTATAGTGATGCAAATATCTCGAGAGAACTCCTATGAGTGAAGATCGCTCGGGCGTGAGGAGTCCCTTCGCGTGTAAAATCGTTGCTTTGCTGCTGCATCAGGGCGTGGCAAACGGGTGAGTGCGTTGAAGCCCATGATATTGACGCTTCTTTGTAGACCGTAATACCATTTTTTTCTCGACAAAAATAAACAGAATTTTTATCCTTCATACATACTACAGATATTACGCAGGCCCTAATAATAATCCATACACTGTTTCATGTAATAATATTATTTGTATTCCCAAAAATATTTGTTTGTAAATAATAGTTGTTAAAACCAAACGTTTTATTAATGTTAATTTTCAAACTCAGTTAATTCATAGAGGTAATACTTCTAGTTAAATGCAGGGAAAAATTTTTAAATCAGAGTGTAACTTGTATATCTTTTTTATTACATTGTCTACAAATGACAGAAAATATTGGATTCCTAGCTTAAACGGCAAAATGAGCTGATTTATATTTTACATAAATGAAATTTAAAAACCGTATTCTTCATATTTTTTATGTAATCAAGTATTAATAAAGGAACAGATTAAAAAATGGCAGAATATTCTCCGGAAATAAGCGTGTCTTTAAAGAATAGGGATATGTAAGTTATTTAAAATTATCAAATGAGATTTTAAAATAAAATACCAGTGGAATTTCAAATTTAAGGGAAATTTTATAGAATATGCTTAACTTTTCTGTGGTTTTTGAATGACAAAACATTTTAACTTAAGAAACTAATATAAAAATTAATATAAATTTACATATAGGAGATAAAAATTGCTAAAGAGTTTGAAAAAAGGTCAATACAGCAAGTGTAATGTATAACATGACACGGTGCATATGTCTACATTAAGATGCATTGGACAATTTTGTAATTTAAGTATTAATAACCAATTATATGTGCTGTTTCTGAATCAACACAAATTCATTCAATTTTTATTCCTGTCTATGCATGAATATGTCTATGAACTGTTACATTTCGAATGCTATTGATTATTTTTAACTGCCAATTTCATTATGTAAAAAAGGCAATAATATTTACTATGCAACATTTCATTTTTATTAACCTCTGAGTTTTAAAAGATGACGGCGGTTTGATCAGGCAATCAGAAATCTATGAATTAGTCTTTTGTAGTGATGGGTAACAAGATATGCATTTTGCACCATTTCATATAGTCTACACGTAATGATATATCATAAGTTGGACACATTAATGTAAAACAGTGTGAGGTCAATTCAAATGTTAAAAACCCTGATAGGAAGTATTTCCATTAACAGAGACGTATGTACAAGAAATAATAGAATATTGATTTAATAACACATGTGGAAGTAAATTTATTTTTGAGATAATATTGATTTGAGTTTGCGGTGACACGGAGTTTTAAAGTATATTTCTTGCGCCAAACAAATATCGTTCTCAAGGAGATTATCCTAAATAATTACCAAATTTTATATTAGGAACCTAACTTTTTAATGTCTACAAACTTGAAATAAATGTAAATGATCATCTTATAAAATATATTTTTAGATAAATAAAGCTTACTCAGGCCGATTTACATTGCTTTACAATCGCACTCAGCTATAATGATCTAAATTATATTCTCTATTTTGATAGTGGAATTTAGGAACAACAAAATAATCCGTAGTTTAGAGTATCATCTGCTAATTCATTTTGCAATCTGCCTCAAGTGAATTGCTTTAAAGCTAGTAAATAGAGGTATAATTGCCAAACCATGGGAAATTCATGACAAGAAAAATTACTGTATATATACCAAAGAAAAATATTAAATAAACTATGTTAAAATGACAGTCCAAATTGTTCATTTCATTTGGAGAGAAGAAAAAGTACCTAGCTGAGTTATTCATTGAATTGGGTTGTGCAGAGTATTACAGCTTGGTAATTTTGACATAAGTTAACCCTTTCCCAATTGAAATATACAAAGCTACGATTTCATTATTCTCTTAAAAAAGAAAAATTATCAACCACTAGAAAACCCAAATCGTTTCGGTGAAACATTTTCATTCTTGAATGATCTCTCAAAAATATTCTTTGTCCATTTATTTTCAGTCTATTATACATTCCTTTCATTTCAGCTTGAGCATAATTAGTACGGTACTTTTCTCCTAAAATATAAATGCTGGTACTACGTGCCACCTGGTGAGCAGAAAGCATCCGTCAGAACGGCAAATGGAAACTATTCTACGGCCGCTCTAATGTATTCACCGTCGCATTGGCGTTTCATTTAGAGCACTGAAACATTTAACGGAACAGCGTTTTGGAGCACATTCATGACATTCGGAGCTATCGCGCTTGCATCATTCAATTCCATCGGATCTGTTGTTGGGCGAGAAACCTTTTTCAACTCATTATCTTATTCAAAAACCCACTTGTTTATATCCTGTCCACCCTTCACCATTCAGCTATGAAACGACCTGTGCGCCTGATGAGTAGTCAACCCCTATTTCACCTTAAGGGCGGCGGTTGCGTTGGTGGCAGGAGCAGTGGTAGTCTCATCCGCATCTCAATTCCCCGCAGGCTAGTCAAGCCTTCGCTCCCCCTCCTTGGACTTTTTTTCTTAGTTCGAGGACGAGTGGAGGTTGGGAATTAAACACCCTCGTTGGTTACAGTCACGCGGGAGAAATCACGGGGAGAATACGAGACGAAAGGCATACAAAAAATTCTGTGGAATCGTCGACGCTCCCAAGCCATTAAAAACGAATTAAATACGGAATTGGAAGGTGCCTCCACGAAATACACGAGCCAATCATTAAACGGATTCGGCATTCTCGTGCGATTTCCTCGTTGTAGCGAGATTTTTCTTTTTTAGAGGCGATGTTTTTTGTCCGAGCATTCATCGCGCGGGCCTCCAACCGCCACGGATCTGTTCGGTAATGTCAACCGCAATATGTTGCTGCCCCTGACGGCCCATGTGCGTCCTAACCCACCCCGTGGCTACTACGTCCTGCACTCCCACATGCATTGACCTATCTTCATTTCCTTTTTCATCCGCTAATTCTAAATAACACTATATACTTTTCGCTCTTCACTACACAATTCTCTTGTTTCTACATTACCTTGAATTCACGTGAGTGTTTTTCTTCACATTCTTCTTTTAAAGATTTTAAAGAAAATAAATATTTTATATCATCGCTTTAACTCTAATCATTAGTTTCTATTAATAAAAAAAGTCTAATACAACCTTTGAGGGTTGATTTTGGTTAAAAAATTCATCTAGCATAAATATTAAAGTAAAGTGTAAAATTTCATGTTCCTCGGGGTAATATTTATTCATCTGTCATCTGACAAAAAAGCTTTTACACGCAGGTCTCGCTCCTCGATTGGGTGATATTGCAAAATAACAGCAAGTATTTTAGGTATGTTCTTTCATAAAATAGAATGTTCTCAGACTATGGTTATCACTACAGTTATAAACTAAAGCTGTCACAGAACTAGTTGCCCATGAGATAAGGTCTTCCTTAATCCATGGCCTTGCCGAGATTTTCCAATGTGAGTAACCTGACAAATTTTAGATTTTAATTAAAGGAAAATATTACTATTTTATGGATTCTTGCACTATTTTGGTGTGGTACTGATAAAAGAAAAATAAGTGATAACTGTAATATCCAAAAGATTTTCTCCTTCTTCCTTTTTTGAAGGATCACTCTAAAACAAACAATAGAAGGCATAGTAATATAAAATTATAACTGACCAAGTTTCATCTCATAAATGCATCACAGCAGATACATTAAAAAAATTTAAATTAAGCAATCATTAATAACATAACATAGATCCTTTTGAATGCCCTGAATTATTTTTTTTTTAATTTCACAATGGTAGCAATCGTAATTTTGATTTTATTGGGCATTCAATAATGGTGTGTACGATACCATCGCATTGCATATCACATTCCGTTCATGATTTAGGTGTCATTTGAGATGCAATATAGGCTAGTAGAGACGCAATCAAGGTCCTCTGACTGGCATGATGTTTCATCAACATGGATTGCAGCAACATCCTGAATGAGTAATTTCGTCATGTATTACATGGCATAGCTACAGATATATGGATCAAATGTGACGGCATTGACTTTTTTCAGCATATGTTTCGATTACTTAAACCAGAAAATAACAAAGTTCCTAATTTTATAAATGGCATGATAAATGTAAACGATTAAAAAAATAGAAGTTCAATGATGATGAATTTGCTTTCCATATATAAACATACATTCAAACACGAAATCCCGCCAAACCACAAGAAATTCACATTATAATAGAAATAGATATAACTAAAAGGGATAGGAACAGATATAAAGGAGGAACACAGTAGAGGTGGGGAAGGCGGAATCAGGAAAATTACTAGTGTAAAATATTTCCTACCGAGACTTGAACTCCGATCTTTCCACTTGCCGGGCGGATGTGTTCCTATCCCTTTTCCTTATATTTATTTCCATGTGAAGGAGAATATATGTATAATATACATATATAACGGCACAATAGAACTCAAAATAAAAATGGTAACCCATAACACAGGGGACACTCACATTGTAGATTGTTTGAGTTTTCGGCCTCCTCTGAGGCCTTCTTGAAGTAAGACCGAAAGTTCTCTCGGAGAAATACGGGGGATGGTGCATGGAATGTTGGGAGGGGAACTAAAGATGGTGGTCAAGGGTGGAAATTCTAAAAGATTGGAGAGCTAGTATATATGAGGATTCTCGAGTTATCACCTCTTTATTGGTGGCTGGATCCGGTAGAGATTCTAGGATGGTAAGGGAGAAACACTGCTCGAATGAAAAGTTGTTGGAATTTGTGTGTGAAGGGATAGGAAAAATGAGATTGATGCAGAATTGCAGGAGTAGCGGTGATTTTTCAGTGGAATGGATAAAGGGGGTAATGTATTCGTTCATGTGAAATTAAGTGCGTTGTTTGCATGACAAAAGGTAGATGATGTTTTTTTAGTGACAATTAGCGTGGGAACGAGGTGAGGGGGCAATGAGAGGATGTGGGGAGAGGGTAGCAGATGTGATAAAAAGACATGTTTCACATCCGGGGTGGTTGCAAGTAGGGGAAACATGAGGAAATATTTCAGGGGGGCGCTAAAGGGTTGGTGGATCTCAGAAGGTTTCTGAGATTTGCAGGTCATCTGTATGGAAGAGAGGGGTATTAAGGTAGTAAGGATGAGGTCGCGTCATTGTCATGTAAAATAGGAAATGGCTCTTTAAGAAAGGTTTTCAATCTTTGGAATCCGTTGGAATAGGTGGTACAAAGGTTGGGTCCTGCGTCAGATGTTGGGTTATTATTATGTGGTGATTGTGGTCGGGTGGAGTGGAGGACATAATTACGTAGGAATAGGAAAGAACTGTTTCTGCTAAGATAGCGGGGCGTAGAGATGCGATATTAAGGTGCCTAGTATTATTGGTAACTCTTTCGACTACGCTCCAAACATAATAATCGAGGGGCTTCAAGCCCGGGCTTCCTGGGGGCCAGAACGCCTTTGACCAAAACACGTCAATGTTATCTGAAAACCAGTTGGTTCAAAAAACCTCGTATGAACTGGTACGCCGTCCTTTTCGTGATAGTTTTGTGAGACTTCTTTCGTGATAGTTTGTCCCTTAAAAAAAGGAATGGGACAATGCTCAGTAGACACAACACGTAGGACGTGAACACTAGCAGAAAATATTGTTCGAGCAGCAATCGGGACGTCCTCGGGGTCGTGGATGAGGCAGCGATCATTTCTTCGGTTTATATTTACGTCAACGGTGAAAATGTGTTCATCAGAAAAGAATCTGATGGGCCCCGCAGCTTCAATTTTAAGGGAACACAATATTAGTTTGCAGCGAGCAATCCACTTAGCAGCCTCAAACAGCAAGTGTCACCATTATTGTGCACGACTTAAATCGTAGGTCCTCCTCTACCAGCCGACGTATTGTTCGCTCGCAAATATTCAATTCTGACGCGAATTCACCTCTGCGATCGCCCCGGGTCCTCTAAATCAGTGCCATAACATTCTCGATACCTGTACCAGTTATGTTTTCCCAAGAAGATCTGATAGCTGAAGAGCTCGCAGCTTGGATGGAGCCACAGGTGCCCGGGAATCGAACCCGGGCCCTCAAGTCAATAGTCCGATGCCCTAGGCAAATCACAAGTGTAAAAATATTTGTTGTGATTTTCCTGATTCCGCCTTCCCCACCTCTACTGTTTTCGTCCTATATATGTGTTCCTATCCCTTTTTACTTCGATCTATTTCCATGTGAATGAGTATTTGTTCGCGTTTTGGCGGGATTTTGTGTTTGAAAGTGAATCAGGACAATGTGGCTCGTCTCTTCTTCTGGCTTCTTTAATATATTAATCCAATATTGCAGGATATTAATGTTTTTATGTATACGCTGGTAATGCTATCAATCAAACGACGGCAAAACCAATTTCAGACTGATTTAAAGGTTAGTTTGGATTTGGCAGCCATTTGAGTATGACGTGTTTCGTGATTTTCGCTATGATGGAAAAAGAGCAGTATCATTTGGTATTTCGCTTTTTCTTTTTGGATGGGAAGAAATGCGAGGAGATAAAAGCAGAGTTGGATGCTGTTTATAGGGAAACTTATGTGTCCATCAATGACCGCAGTTAGATATTGGTTCAACAAATGTAAACGTGGGAGAACATCTGTTTTTGATGAGGAGCGACCAGGACGCCCGGCAGACTTGGTTACCGATGAAATCATTCAAAAATTCCACGCCATGATTCTCGCCGATCGACGAACGAAAGTGCGCGAAGTAGCACAGGCCGTGGGTTTGTAGCCCGAAACGACAATTGATATTTTACGTGATAAGTTGGCGATGAAAAAATTTTCGGCCCGATGGGTGCCTCGATTGCTCACGGTGGACAACAAGCTGATCCGACTGTCAACTTCGAAGCAGTGTTTGCAGCAATTTAAGCGAGATCCGAAGGTGTTTTTACATTGAGTTATCACTGTTGATGAAACCTAGATTCATCATTTCACACCGGAAACTAAGCAAAAATTAAAACAATGGATATCTCCCGGTGAATCTGCTCCAAAGAAGGCGAAGATGGTCCGATCGGCCATAAAGTTCATGGCGACGGTTTTTTGGGATGTAAATGGCGTCCTCTCCGTCCTCACGGAGTTTTTAGAAAAAGGAAGAGCGATCACTGGGAAATACTATAGTGAGTCATTGGACCGCTTTGGCAAAAAATTGAAGGAGACACGGCCTCATTTGGCGAAAAAGAAGGTGCTGTTTCACCACGAAAACGCACCAGCACATTCATCCGGAGTTGTCGCCGCCAAACTGCATGAACTACGTTATGAATTGCTGCCGCACCACCCGTATTCACCCGATCTGGCTCCCTGCGACTTTTTCTTACTCCCTAATATGAAGAAATGGCTCGCGGGAAAAAATTTAGCTCAAACAAGGAAGTTATCGCCGATACAGATGGGTATTTTGAAGAGTTCGACAAATCCTATTTTTTGGAGTGGTTTAAAAAATGGCCGGAACATTGGGAGAAGTGTGTCTTTCTAAAAGGGGACTATGTTGAAAAATAAAAAAAAGTTTTTGAAAAAATAATTTTATCATTTCTAACACGGGTAATTATTAAACCGCCCTCGTAAAGAGTACCCTATATCGCTGAGTGATATTGCTATAAAAATTCGAATAAGTATAATCGATTCAAAGAATTTACCATTTACTAGATTCATTTTCAGCCTGAGAAAGTGCTATGCTAACGTTAGATGGAATGCGCGTGAATGTGCACTTGCGTGGAGATTGTCAAGGCAGTACTCAGCTTCAGTTGACAGAAAAACATCGTTATATGCTACAACTACCTGATAGATTCTGACATTTAGTCGCAAATTTTGCTCTGCTATAAATAATTTTTATTTGATTGAAAAAATAAAACTTCACTCCATATATACGTGCTCGGTTGCATCATCCGAGTGCACAGATATCATTTTCGGCAGATAAAATTATTCGGAATCAAGAAAAAAGGGTAAGTTTTCTGTGATTTATGGACGAGATAGCTCTTTCTAAAGACGAAATATGAGATCTTACAGGGATAAAAACTAATATGAAGAATATTATAAAGGAGTTATATTTCTTGATAAACACAATTTAACTAAAGGCAGTAGTAATAATTATTTAATTAATAGTCGGCAGTCAAGAAATGAAAGATAATTTTCAACTTAAACATACGAAAAACTCGCTGAAAGAAAAATTAAGACTTTCTATTTAAGTAGCAAGATCACTAGGCAATGTCAGAATGAAGTATAATTATTAGACAGTGTCCAATGGTGAAATATCGAAGAGCATTTTCTACCAGGATAAGCAGCTGTTAATGACAAACAAAGGTGACACCTACACAAGTAAACTGTGTATTCAAATTTATATAGTATGCGAGGTTGCCTTTCCTAAAGATGTGAGACATAGAGGCCGCAGAGAGAAGAAATAGATGCAATGGAAATTGCCCTCAAACAATGAATTAAAAAAAGAAAATGAACGGAAAAATCATCATAGTGAAGAGCTAATTTGAGAAGAGAAGACGATGGGTTTAAAAGAATAAGAGCACTAATGGTCATATTTCAAAGACCATAACTGTAGCTCATAAAGAATGGAAAAGTTACAGATAAACGTCCAGGATAAACCATTATAAGAAAGTAATGAAAAGTTTGTGCAAGAGATCATATGAAGAACAAGCTGTTAAAACAAGATAGTTTGGAGAGCCGCTTAAAACCTGGATAATAAACAGTTTTAGTGAATACATAGTTTCATAAACTTATTTGGTTACTTCACCAGATCTTCTAATAGTAAAATTAAATCTTAGGAGTGTGCAGTAAATGGTAGATCATTCATTCCGCCGCATATACAATTTTATTAGAGAAACCGACTAGCTAACATGGTTGAGATAGTTATTTTTACTTCCAGAACCACAAATAAAATTCACCACATATCTCCGCTCTGAGTGCTTTTTTTTACCTCTTCTCCTAAAATATATTAAAAATATTAACACTAAAACCGCTATTCAAGCCTGCCACAGCAAACGTAGGTAACTCTTGTGGCCAATCCCTATGACCTAACCCTCATGCTTTGCAAGGCGATGGTTTCCTCGTCGTCGGACTAACTGCCACTCATGTAGTACCTACTTTGATCCTGAGACATCGCCGCACGTGCGACGGTGCGAGTAGATTGCCTCGTTATTGCTGGGATGGGAAATTCTCCCAGATGGTCCAGCAATATTCCGCAATTTAAACGCCAACTAATATCATGGCAACACGACGTGAAATCCGTGCTATTCTAGGGTATCAAGTACGTCTACACAATTTTTCCCATATCATATGATAAGTAATGGAAATAGAGTTATTAATTCTGGGCACATGCCTATGCAAAGACAGTTGAAACAATTAATAGAGCCAAATACTGGTTAAATTATGAAAAATATTGGTATGCTATGGAAAATTCCTCTTACTTACAATACATATGAATAAATGTCACCTCTCGTATTCATATCTTATCGATTGCAAATAAGAATCACCAGTTAAATTTTACCGCAGAACAAATGCGTTTAAAAATGAAAATAATTTATTGAGAAATAATAAAAAGATAAAATATATTAAAATTAATTTTGAAATCAATATTTGGTTCTAAAAACGATACAAATTACTTAATTACACTCGTACATGTGATGCACCACCAAATGCTCAGATTGCATCGTGCATAGCATGTCAAAATATTTCTGCTATGGAGAATGCCCCAAGTTAATTATAAAGTTATATTACTTAAGAAAACATTTAAAGGGGTGAACTATGCAGAAATATTTATTAAATTCTACTATTCAGTAATTTAAATTAGCAATTTTAAATTAATTTTGGCATTCATTGAATCACCTAGAAGCTAGGAATTGGGCGCAAGGACCGAGCTGCCTTATTTATAAGATATCTTTCGATTTATTTATCATTCAATTAACTAAAATTCTTCCACCAATTTTAACTGATAATCGATCTAATCACTCCTCTGCAGTTCATTTCTTCAAATCGTCCTGTTTCGGTGCACAATAAACTATTGTACCACAGGTCCTTCGTCTTAGTTTTCCGTATTTTTATGTGAGCGGCTTGTATTGGCTATATTTTCTAATATTTGCAAATATATATTTCTTGGAAATACTTTTCTAAAAACCACACCATTCAGCATCATTACATTCATGTTTTCATCATGCCAAACATAGCCCACGACCTCTGCTATCTCACTTGAGAAAGTTTCTGAAAGACTAAAACCCTGTGCATGTACAACGTGTGAACCGCGAACTCACGTTCAGAGTAGCTAGTAGAAATTTTTCCTCCTTGTGAGGTTTTTTTTTTATGAGAATTCATTATATCATCTTCAACGGGTTAACTCAATTTATACACAAAGCTCACTTTCATCATCGAATGACTTTTTTATATCGCTTTTACATACAGAATGAGTTTTAATTTGATTCGTGACCATAACGTATATAAAATTGGTTTTGCAAAGAGTGAAATACGTTTTTCACGTAATGATATTAAAATGAACTGTGCGAGGAATGCACACTTATTTTCTCTGAAATGTAAATTTTTCCTACTTTTGAAATGCTATACCACAGCCTGCAACGGTAGGATTTTGACAGATATTCAAGTTAAAGATAGTCATGAAGTTGAAGTTATTTTAAAATTATATTTAACCTCCTTTACATTAACCCAATTCCAAATATTGTACAAATAAATGAAAGAGATCGCAATTCTAAATAGCCGAAGGTAGTTTAGTCTTATTTTATAAGCCATCAACATATCTAATTAGTTTCTACCAATTGATAATATAAGGTATAATTGCTCTGAAATGATAGCCTCCACTATTTTCTGTTGAAGCTATATCTATCAATTTATGTTTAGATAGAGCACACTTACTTTAACTGACTCAAACCAAGTTTTACATTTTACAAATCATCAAACAAATTACTATTTCTTGTTCATTAAAATCAGTTTGAGATGTATCTCTTATCGAAAAATTAGCATTCATAGCATTATAATATCCAAGTGTTTCTTTGATATCACTATAATGACAGTATGTTGTATCACATAATGTTCCTGTAATATACACATTGAGTAATATCTATTTACAAAATCCACGTGAATCATCTTTTAAGCTACGGTATTCAGTTACACTTCCATTTTAATTTTTGTAAGAGATTTTTGTCATATTTCTGCGATAATTGCCATGTCTTTTGGTAGACACTCAAATAAATATCATCACATCATATTAAGTTTCTTCTTTCAATATTTTCATGACCTACGCTTCAATCACCGGAAATAGGGACAATTTTATGGGCATTGGAGATGAAAATAGGTTAGTTTAAGCTATAGAAAAATATTAAATGCAGGAGAAGAGAGCCAGCAAGAGCTCTCAATAATATTGAACAAAGAAGTAAGAAGGAGAGACACCAAATAAATGGTACATAATTTTTTCCTATGTGTAAAAGTTTTCTCAAACGTTGAGTTCATGTTCAATATTCTGGTCTATACGCTAGCATGCAATCATAGAAAGGAATAAATGGATAGGTATCTGATTATTTCGAGGCATCACTTTTTGGTTCTTCCGAAAGATAAAATTCATAGGAGATAGGGAACTGAATCGTTACGGTAAGTGAAGGGACGTGGGGAGTGGCGCCGGGGACAATGGTCTAAGAATATTTATGAGACACACTGAAATGGTAATTACATTTAGAGCATGTGCCAGAAATAAATAGAAAAAAAGCAGGCACACACTGTAAATGATGATTACTTAAAGAGGTACAGCTAGAGGCATTCACTCTTTTTGTTTAAATTATTCTTATAAGTTATGGTATTTCACAGAACATGCCGTTCAGATGGATGAAAATATTTATGAATTTTTGGAAAGACGATAATATTGAATAGTATATAATCGCGAAATAACACACGCTCATTTAGTTTTCTACCTTAATTGTAATCCTAGCTTATAATGAATCCTTATAATACTATATACATGTTTTACACCAAAGCAATACATGTAACTTGGAAATTTATACTCATCTAACAGATAAAAATGTTTATCTTTCAAGAGCTTTGTCGAGTTTGGAAAAAATTATATATTCTACCCATTATCATTGAGCACCATCACCTGGGCTGTTGAAACCAGAAAACTCAGAAAAGAATAAATTAAAGAATAAATACGATACACAAGAAATACGTTTTCTTGTGTATCGTATTTATTGTCTGCTCTCGCGGAACTCTAAGGTAAGGGGAAAATAGTTAAACAGAAAATTCTTAGAGAGACTATTTTTACACTTAGATACCAAATTCAGACAACCATGAGGACTAGCCTTGCTTGGGCAGAATAATATTTAAATGTTAGAAATAAAAACCAAAGGACATATATGTAGAAGACCATTTTCACGCTATATGGGAGGTAGGTGTTCATAGTAGTAGTTTTGAGGGGAGGCGACCGACAGCTGAGGTCATTTGCGCCATAGGTTGATGGACAGGAAAGGAAGAAGGTTGGAGAGGAACCCGGCGTCGGTATTAGCCTACTCTTTACGAAAGGCACCAAGGGATCCGCAGTTTAACGTCCCATCCGATGGACGACGTACTAACTCAAAGTGCCCTCCACAAAGCACCGTAGGGATCGAGATACCTCTGAAAAATAGTCAACACCGCAAGGATTTGAACCCACGCCCTCTGGGTGGGAAGCCAGTACGTTAGCCCCCGCACAATCTTGATCCACGGTAGGTGTTCATGAACAGTTACGAGACTCGTAAAATATTCAATTTTAAAACCAAATTTGGAGATGACATATAAATAAGAAAGTAAGGCATTATAATATCTAAAAGTAGAAAGGTAAATAATAAAAGAATAAAAAGAGTAATGTGTTTAAAGTAAATATCAAGAAGATATGCATACATAAATCAGTTAAATACGAGGGTTATCCGGAAAGTAGTACCCGTTCGTGCCGCATGAAGTGCTGACGACGCGAGTAGCCGCTGGACGAGGTCAGATAGCTTCAGTGGCTTGTCTGCCTTCTCTGAGCCAAGTGGCGTGACGCTAGCATTGCCTGTGTTGTTTCTGTGATTGTTTACAATGTTTAAAAAAATTGAGAACGCCGCCAGTTGTGAAGTGAGGGCAGTGATTAAATTCCTCAATGCAAGAAACGTTCGCCCATGTGATATTCATCGCCAATTAAAGGAGGCGTATGGAGACAATGTAATGGACGAGTCGTCTGTTCGGCGGTGGTGTCGCAACTTCAACATGGGGAGGGGGAACACACACGACGATGAGCGTTCGGAGAGACCGTCTGTCATTACAGACCAACTGGTGAGCTCAGTTGACGAATTCGTGAGGAACGATCGGCGCGTCACAATTGATGACATCTGTGAGCATTTTCCCAATGTTTCTCGAACAATTGTTCATGAAATTGTTAAACACCATCTGCATTATGCAAAAATTTGTGCAAGATGGGTCCCTCGCGTATCTCAATGAGCTGGCGGCGAAGGACTATGCAGCAGGAATACAGAAACTTGTCACACGTTATGACAAATGCCTTAATTTGCTTGGAGATTATGTTGAGAAGTAGTTTAAAGTATCCTCTTTCAAATAAAATTTTTTATGTTTGTTAATATTTACTTTTGTGTCTTTATTTCACGAACGGGTACTACTTTCCGGATGACCCTCGTACAAGAACGGTGAAAACCTGTTGTTATCCCAAATCCATTGACATGATGTGTTCTCTGAAATCAAATAATTGTAATGTGAATTGTATTAAGTGAACACGAATGGAGTATGGAGCTTTATATACAAAGAGGTTATTCAGAAATCTCATGAAAATATAGGTACTCACAGAGTGAAACTAACTGAAGGAGTATAATGAAGATGAACGTTTTTTAATAACCTTAATCCTAATTATCAACCATCTGAGCGCATTCATATTGCATAGAAACTCACTGTAAAGGCTTTGTCGCTTTTAATTTTAAATTAGAAAGTTTTGAGCTGGGTACCTCTAATGCTACGGCATAAATGAAATTTTCCAAGTGTCCCAATTAATGTAAATTGATTAAGGCGTACTATCAATAGCATAATAAAATAAATAGATTTAATTTTAGAAGGTAGGTGCATTGTGAAAAGGGGAATTTATTTCGTCCAAAATAAAAGAATAATTAACATAATCATCAATTTAGAGATATTTATCATTTATTGGCACTTAAAAATTGTAGCCATAGTTACACTAACTCATAAATGGTAAGTGAGAAAAAATTTATATTTCCGTGTACAGAAATTACATGTTAGTTGCACACACCATGAAGTCATTGAAATCATAAACAAAATATATCAATTTACATATTTCGTGACACTCTGGGCGCCCAATTCCTTCTTTTAGGACAGTTTCAAGTAAAAACATAAAAAATTCTAAAACCCCCAAAAATTCCTATAACTGCCGGTTCCTGGATCGAATTGTACTGAGGATCGTATGCCATAATATGTCTACAGTTCCAATGATGTGCGTTCTTAATATTAACTAGTATCAGGAATATTGATTATGCTTAACCAATATTAGGGCACAATCATTTATAACCACGAGCAGTGTTTTTTGAAACGATACGGAATGAGTTTGTGAATGAGGCCCACCTTCCAAGAGGTCCGGAGAAGGCGATGTTTTGGAAAATCCCTTTTGGGCAGATGGGCAGAGTCAACGGAGGGCGATGAGTCGGCCTTTTGAGAGTTGATTAAGTGGGGGCGGTTTCTCGATCCCTCCGGAGGGAGAGATGCTCTGGGAATGAGCTGACTGAAACCAGTAAAAGGAAATATCCACCCCAAACCCTTTCCTGGACATACACTCCCATAGCCGCACGCCCAAGAACGAAGGTCCGGCCGATGAATCGGAATGGAATCCGTTTGTATACGCTGCTGGAGAGGTGATTGATTTGGTCTCTTTTAAGGGGAGCGTAGGTGGCTCTCGCACAAACGAACCGTTTTTCACTGAAATTCATCAAAACTATTGATCAGGGTCTTCCCTCTCCGTTTTCTAACGTAAATCCATCCACTCTCTCTTTCCTCTCATCCTTCTTCAAAAATCTATCTATTTCAAAAAATACTCTGTGTTCGTCCAATGTGTTAAAGCAAATCCTCGGAATTCTATCTTTACTTCCCGTGGAACAATTACACGGTTTGTGATTGATTTATATAATGACTAACATTGATTAATATATTAGTACCAGCTCATATTCTGCCTCCTTTAAAATGAGACGGTACTCTACTCAACTGGGGATGACAAAAATATCAAACTTATGTTCCCATATACATTAAAAAAATCTAAAAACTATTTGAATTTCTATCATTATCACGACATTAGGTTTCAAAATGTTATTTTCAATTAACTAGTTCTAGTTAAATACATTAGATTAAACGAATAGTTTTCGTCACAGCCACTTGATAACAATTATTATTATTTTTCTAATTAAAAATCCAAATGTGATGAAAGACAGTGTCAGGTGGCACACTAGTCCCAAATAATCACAAAGGTAAAATCAGTCATTAAACAAAAAAGTACACTTGAAGGGAACTTCAAAACACAAATCTCTTTCACAAAGCAATAACATCCCTATCTCAATAACATCTATCAATCAGCAAAAAAAAGATAAATTAAAGAATAATTAAGCTGTCACATATAATTTTACACCACACATCAATCAAATTATTACATATATTCTTTACATCTTTTCTTAAAAGTATGCACTCTTTTAGGAAAGGGCTCGAATAGTTTTGCAGGTAAGATGTTAAAATCAACAATTTTTTTATTTTGAAAAGAAAATTCTTTTTTATTCGTTCTCTGTGGCCAGGATTTTACCTTAAATTTGTGGTCATTTTTCCCGATAAAATTTGGGTTCCCCGCATCTTTCTTAAGATCTACCAAGCTTTCTCCCCCTTTAGAATGCGGAACAATATACTCTAGTCTCAAAAATAATTCTTTAATACTTACTGTTACAGGAAGAAATTGAAGTTTGGCTGAAATTTTATTAATTTATATCACTGTTTTAACTTAGCCTCTAAACTTTAACTTTCCTTTGATAAAAAATTAAACTGATTGAACATGAAAATAAAAATTAACTCCCATTTATAAATCTGTAACGGTGCAATATGGACAATCTATTCAAGTAAAATTACATTGTCTTAGATTATTAAGCTCAGGAATAAAAACACAAATTATAACTCGCAATATTGAAAGCAAAATTTGGAAATAAAAATATACTCCTAAAATCTGACGCAATCGAAATTTTTTCTGGATTAAACCCCAAAAAGAGAGGAATTTTAATGCAGTTTTTCAACGATGAATACCAAATACTCGTTGATAACCTAAAAAAAAAGAAGGGTAGAATAAGATGCATACCCCCAATAAAACACTACCCGCGCCCGTACACGCACACATATATTCAAAGCATTAACCCAATTCAAGACACGTATTCCCCGCCATACATACCGAGCCTCACCAGAAGGAGCGTGTATTTTATTTGAACCATAAAGTAAAATGTGTGCGACTGTATTAGTGTGTGGAAGGATATGTTGGGAAAGTAGGCGAATCTCGAGCGTATTGCAAATTACAAGGCATTTCCCATCCGCAACTCATCACCCATTCCCTCCCTCATTTCTTGCTCTCCTCCCCACCATGCTACACATTTCCCATGTGCCCTTCCCCTTTAACTTGCTACTTATTTAGCAGTAACGTAGTTTAAGGTGTACGTACCAGAGGTTAGCGAGAATCAGACAAGGGTCACGCTTGAGAGAGTTCCCGGCACAAAACCAACGAAGTCAAATAAAATGGATTGATAGTTTCAATGCTACTTAATCACGCATATATCATCGCCACTTTTACATGATGGCTTAATGGAAATTTGAGAATTGAAACGAAAGAAAAAAGTAATGGGGAAGGGAGAATTACTGAAATAACTAAATGCGACAAGAATAATGGGAAAAAACGTTACCTTTTCAAATTATTTGCAGATAATTTCTCGCTTTTAATAATTCCTTCTACTTGGCATCGAATTTAATTTACTATGATTTTTATTAATGCAGTCCGAAGTTTCGTTGCAGTAGGATCATTGTTATGAGAACCACTTGAAAATAGTAAAATATAGGGATTAATTTCTTCGAAGGAGTTTAAAAGCAAAGAAAATATGAAGTTATTCTAGTAAAAATCTGAATAAAGGCTGATACTGAATATACTGGTCATGTTGATTTTACGAGACTTACTTATTAGACTTAGGGATCAGGCATTAATTGACTTTTTGGCACTGCGGAATAATGAAAAATAAATGCATAGGGAATATGCCAAATAAATCTCCACTCTTGCGTTTACCTCATTAGTAAAGCTTTATATAAACTGAATGAATGATGGAAAAATGATTATATGATGGAAGTTTCCATTTTAGTGGTCGGTATCAGTATATGTTACTTGTTTAACAAACTATAAAATCTCATTATAAAACAATAAAATCCTGTTCATCTGAAAATGAAGCAGAGTTAGCGATTTCTCGAAGCTGAATGTATTCATGTATTCTGTATTCATTTCACCAAATATCTTGCATATGACCCTATACCCAATTTGATATCACATGAATATTTTACTGCTTTAAATCAGAATCCGATGAAAATATAAGTCATATTTTTGCAGCATACATTTAGCAGAATAAAAAAGTACAAAATTATATACTTAAAATACGGAAATAAATAATTTGATGAACACAAACAGCGAAGAGCTACATAAAAACTGGAAGTTTCTCAAATAGAATACTGTCAATTGAACATATCGCTACGAATGGAAAAAATATACAAAGTTACTTTTACTGCTATAAATGAATTATGAAGTTCTGTTATGGAGACCTAAAATACATTATATCTTCAACAACCAACACGCATTCAATATTTCCGCTAATTATTTTTGTGAAAGCTTTTTAGAACGAAGGTTTACAGCCTATGTGCGCCAAATTCAAGTAATTTCGAAGTAAACTGGAATATATTACATCGTATTGTTTCGTAAAATGTTACAAAAAAATTTGATTTAACATAAAAAAAATCTTAATTCATTCATATTGCAGTAATTTTGTTTTTTAATATTCCTGTAAATTGGTACTGGGATATCATTTTTAAAGCTGATATCACAGTAGAATATATTGTCGCCAACTGGAAAAATATATTTTCTCCTTAGTGAGTGGAAATCAATTTTTTTGTAAATTTATATTCAACAATTTTTTTTGCTAAGGCGTAGTCGTACCTTACGGCGCCAGCAGTTATTCTGTAATCAAAGTAATGGAAGGCCTTTCTCTACTCTCCTATTTATATAGCCTAAGTTCCTACCCGAAACGAGAAACGTTTTGAAGTGCTTCCGTACATTTAAGGTGGAATCACGAAAGTACGAGGGAGAGGAGGCAAAAAATGGATACGAATAATTTTCGGAAAAGAAATTCCTTCTTCACTAGAAGGGGAGACGAAAAATGCGAGGGAGGTTCGTCGCTTCCGCGGTGTCGGGTCGAAAGGAGAGAGAGAACAGATTCTTGCAGCCTTCGCACTCTCATTAATTCATCATTTCAGGAGTCCGCAACATGGCACCATCACAAGAAAAGGGAGCAAAACATACTGGAAGGATAAAAATGGATTTTTTTCTTATGCAGGTTGAATGTCTATCCACACTCGCCCACACATAACCATATATTAAAATATATGTATATAATCGCAGAGAGTTTATAGGAGACCATAACAAAGAATAGCCCACGTGTATTACCGCTGTGATCACCTTGGTTTGGCATTCAGTTCACGATAAATTTAAAGTGTTCATAAACAACAACCCACAACCTAAACGACATTTCTCGTACTTTATCTACTGGTATCGATATTACTGAGCATTTAGAAGTCACGTTAAGATTTTTCATTTAATATTATACTTTCATGGAATCTGTTAGACTTCAAGTGCGGGATAAAATGCTTGAGTGCGTTTGTGTGTGTATATATATATATATATATATATATATATATATATATATATATATATATATATATATACATATATATATATATATATATACATATATATATGCTTTCATAGACGTAACACGGAAGTGCCGAATAGTACAATACACAGTAACACATAATATAGAAACACAAACAAAAAAGAGAACACTCACACGTATTTTCTTGATATTTCGACGGAAACATCTTCAGAGGAAGACGGATTGTTTCCGTCGAAATATCAAGAAAATACGTGTGAGTGTTCTCTTTTTTGTTTGTGTTTCTATATTATGTGTTACTGTGTATTGTACTATATACATATATATATATACATACATACATATATATATATATATATATATATATATATATATATATATATATATATATATACATATATATATATATACATACATTTATATATACATATATATATATATACATGCATATATATATACATACATATATATATACATATATATATATATATATTATATATATATATATATACATATATATATATATATATATTATATATATATATATATACATATATATATATATATATATATATACACATACACCCACACACATACACACACGCACGCACGTACACAAACAGACACTCACTCCCATTCCCATACTAAATGACATGCTCATGCATGTCTACACACTATGCACGTACTCCCTACCATGCGATAAATCACGCAACGGCGTATATTCAGAGAAGGGATAAGTAAAGGAGTTTGGAATTCTAGATGAATTGCTCTGCATTTGCATTTTCCCTCATACACCGTTATCGCTCTCGTCATCGAAAAGCCATGAGAAGTGAAGGAAATAATACAGCTGACGCGTGTGCAATCCCCGGTAACAATGCACAAAAACAAGTAAATGATACCAAAAGGACGCATTCCGAATTTAATTTCAAACTTACGATATCTCTCCTTTACGATACTAAACTTCCAGAATTCCGTTAACACAGCACATATATATTTCCATATGAAGAATTATCAATGAGCTATTCCCAAGAAGCACACGTTAGATCCCTTTCATAATTAAATTACTGATCCAGAGCTTTGAAAAATCAATTAGATCATTGGACACCCACTCCTGGATGGACATAATCGGTTGAGAGATAACGAGAGCTTAAACGCTGACCATCAGCATAATAAAATAAAACAGTTATTTCCGAGAATCTTTGAACTGTCAAGCACCGAAGAAAAAGACCACTTTTTTCATGCGGAACAAAACCGCCTTGCTACGCACGCGCTTTGAAAAGAGCGCAGGCTCACGATCCATCGGAATGGTAGTTTGGAAAGCACCGTAATTAAAGCGGCAAATATATTCGTTATCTCATATCTCGAAACGCGCCAGAACTGTTTTGTTTCGTCGCACTGAAAATCTGGCTCGTGTATTTTTCGATTCCTGGCCTAGTTTTTGTTTCCCTTGCCGTAATTAGTATGGGACTCGTTAATATGCATGATCGAGAATGAGGAATAAACAAATGAAACGAGGTCAAGGGCTTAGAGTAAGAGCAAAATGTCGCTTATTAAAACGAGAAAAAGTAGCTGGCGATACACTTGACAACAGAAATTCGTTATCGCGAAACACTAGTTTTACATTTCGCTGTCTAATTTCTCAGTATCACTGCAGAACGTCAATGTGCTTTGCCTGTACCGCCATTGTAGCATATATTTACTCGTCAAGCAGAGTCTTAATCATGTTTTTGATATTTTCAATATTGTGGGTAAAAAAAAATTTAATCGGAGGATATAGCAGGGTTTTTTACTTAATTAGAATCGATGACATTCATGTTATTTCATTTATCGAAATGATTATCCAGAAATTAAATTCCGACACCTAAGTCTTGGTTGATATTTTTCTTCCATAAGATTATCATAAAAAGTGGGAATCAACTATTAGTTGAATACTTAACTATGAAGTTAAGTTCAATAATAAATTGAGAAAAATGAAGGCAATCAATTATATACAAATATTAAGTTTGCATTAGAATATGTAATAGTGCTCTTTTGGCTGCTAAACGTATTGATAATAAATATAAATGCAATTCAAAAAGATTTGAATTGGAAAAATTACGTCTTACAATCTGCAATTACTTCTTTGGAATTTTTCAAATTTTGAAATATCGCTTCAGCTTCCTCTGTTTCCATCCAGTATGTTTATTAAAAAACTTTAAATAGATACAATAGCAAATACATTACAGGCATGAATCATCTATGAGACTTCGTAACAGTACTGTTCAATTTTTAGAACGGAAAGGTATGGGTCTTTTAGATCATGAATTTATACTAATGCTTTCCTTTAGCAATATTTTTGAAATTCACAAAATTGAATTATAAAAACATATATCCATAACACTATTGATTTGAAGTTTCATTTGATACATCTTGACATAGTTTCCCGGAGTAAAGTAACTATTAATACCGTACAAAAATTTCAAAGAATGAGTCAAAAGGGACATATATTAAAGGTCAAAGTGTAAAAAATAAATTTTCTCCTAATAAAGACAGAGTGAAATATAACTTTGACAACATTAATAGATTTTGAGAAATTATATGTAAATGGCCAATTTTCATCTCGGAAAAATCAGTATTGTAGAAATTAAAGCAACGTGTGGTTAAAGTTATCTTTTTTTAACGCAAGAACCTGTTCATGACACACATGTGTTAACGAAACTTGTGCAAGAGATACGTAGAGTTCCGGATTGAGGAAAAAATCTCACGTTCCCTTCAACTTTTGGAAAATCAATAACTGTTACGAGCACAGCTTGTCTTCAGTTTCAGATATCATCAGATTCTATAAGCACGAATACATAATGGGTGACATAAAATTTACGACGCACGTTTACGACATCAATATGATTAATAGTCGATATGGTTGTTATGCATAATTCACATCTTTACCTCTACACTTCATTAGCAATGATAATTTCAGTTGATGATGCATGAGTGGCATTCGCCAAGTGGAAGTTCGTCTCGCACGGTTCAACAGCCTCAAAAGGTTAGAAAATAGGTGAGTACAGAATTTCATTTTCAAAAACGCACAGGAATCTTTGACATGTTTGAACCATAAATGAACTGGAATAAATGTTTTCACCTAGAGTTTATGAACTTAAACATACAGAGGGATTTCTTACAGAACTGCATATAATCGACCAAAATATGAGTTTTTAAACAAAATCTTGATCTGCACCCCAATATGTTTCAGATGATAAAAAATAAGTCGATAAATAAGGGATGATTATGATGACTGTCTGGTATATTTTGATAATTAACGGAGCACAACGATATTCCTAGAAGATACTACTGCTGAATTCCTATCTAATCACATTGCCTTTCGCATTTAATTTATAATCATGATTCTCTCAGTCTACTTATACTCTAAAGAGCGGTCTCAGTGAATCCCATTACCGCAAACCTTTTCAATTCAACATTTAGATTAAAGGCAAGCTTTTCCATCAAGGACAGATTTAATCGTTCTCGATTGAAATCGCTAAACTTCTGTCTCTCGCATTGGCTGCTAGAAAACTTCCCCCTGTCAAATTCATTCGTAATATCCTTCTATCAAAATCTCTCGTCGCAAAAATACATATGCCCAAACTTTTCTCGAAAGACCCACTCGTATATCTAACCTCACCCCTTTATCCCATATGCTCTCTCTTAAAGTCCCCTCCAACATGTCCCAATACGAAACGCCCTTTTACCCCAAGCGCGTGTGGGATCCAATTCCCTCCGGTTACAAATGGCTGCGTAACATTTCATTTCAACCTTTCCCTGTATCCCTCTCTGTCATTCAGCCATCATTCCTATTAATTTACCACCCAATCCCACTCAGTCACTTCATCCCCCACCTCAACCTTAGTACGGCTTCCTCTTCCCTTACCCCATTTTGCGTTGCTGGGCATCCGCCCAGCCCACGACCCAGCTCCGCACTGAAATCATCATAACACGCACAGGCGATTCCCCCTTTACGCATTGACGAACCTTGCATCGTATTTCCTACTACTACGTTTCGTAAATTCACGCATACCCTTTTACCTTGCTTCCTCCTCTCCATCAGTCCCGCTTTCCCTTTGGTCATTCCTCTTCCCTTTATCCATCTCTATCACCACTTCCCTCCCCTTCCTATCTTTTGATCTTCTCCAATTAAGGCTTTAATATACAGTTATGCGAAGGCGGGACGTATTTTGTAGCCTTCCCATTTAACCGCACACACAAAGGCGGTGTACACAGGCACACGCGCTGACACTTTCCGTCCTTTTCGAATTCCAAACAGGTTGAGCAGAGACCAAGCCGCCTCTCATTAATGACCAGAATCATTTAGGTATGTCTCACTCACTGTAGCTCTAACGAATTATTCTGTTGTTATTTATGTGTTGGTTCTCTATTTCGATTTAAACTACGGTAAAATTCCGTCGTGATACCCTTAATTACCACTACGGTCACCAAATATCATCAAGTAAGGCAGAATATATATAATTTAGAATAGCATATTTTGCAATCCTGATATATTTATTGTTGCATAATTAATGAATACATCATTAAACCAGGTCTCTTTTATTTGCTCGAGACCATTTAATATTTATGTTTATATTTTTGAAGGTAAACGTAGGTGTCACCATTATTTGTGCAGGGTAAAACGCCTACGGCAAATATAAATTAAATAACACTTACATTATGACTGACTTTTAATACTTTATTACCCAAAGGAATCGAAAAGGCCACATAAAGATCATATAAAACAAATGAGAGGAAAACACTTAACTTGCAAAAGATTAAAATGAATTCCCGCAAAATAATTATTTTTGACGTTTAAAAAACAAGCGGCCAGCAGCCTTCAGTCTCTATGTCCAAATCCGCCTTATAAATGAATAGCTTTAGGTCCACGCTTCTAGATTTTAATGGAACTCTTAACATTTAATCAACATACTTTACCATCTGTGCTTAAGAGACTTGAATCACCAAAACTCATGAATTCGATATTCCCGAGCCGACAAGAAAATTTGTGTTCGGCCCTTGTCGTAAGTTATGACTTCGATACATAAATACGGTGACTAAATTCTTTCGATAGTTAATACTTCCACCAGCCATAAATGTCATTTAAACTCTATTTATAAATACAATGCAATAATTCTGGCGTTAGGAAGAGGTGGCGTCAAGACAAATTTTGGCATTGGGCGCTATAGACAGTATCCCTATGAATACGTTTCCTCGGTAATGAGGCAAAGTAAGTAGATTTCGTAGAACATTTTTTAAAATAAAATCTACATTACTTTTAAAAAGACAGTAGTTTCACTTTTGTAATCCATATATTATAAATAATTAAGGTTTCACGATAGTTGTCTACATAAAATACCCGACAAATGCCGAATATATATTACAATTATTTAAAATTTCACTACAATTCTCCAAGAATAGATGCGATAGTATCTATTCTTGGAGTAGTAAATAGTTTAAATAATTGGTTTTAAACAGAGTTGCGTAGATAAAATGTCTTAATACACTTTACGTATGAATTGTGAATATGATATTTTAATTGATTGTAATGAAACCTTTAAAATTATTCGATGAAAATTAATTTGAAGACAGTATTAATAACGTTGTGAGTTAATACAGGATTGAATTTGACTAAGATAAACAAAGCAAATTTGATCGGGACTATTTACAAAACATTCTCCTAGAAGTTTCAGAAAATGAAACCCAACGTATGTACTTAAATGAATACCGCAGAAACTATTTTGAAAAGGAGCGTAAAATCCCCGGCGAGGCACGGGATGCTGTCTATATTTTGAGGAAATAGAGCAACGCAGCCTAGTAACAGCGTAAATATACTTGGGAAATGCTGGATTATGATCAGTGCTAACCACTGTATACTCATTCCAAGCCAACGTTTCAGTATTCTCTAAAATTCCACCTCCCCTAATACCTCCCGTTTCCCTTTTACTGGATACTCTAACACAGCCATAATCCCGCCAGATGACTTTCGCGAACGCTAAAAATGTTTGCACGGCATGCGGAGTTTTTAGAGTCCCCCCGTCCATCCACACCCCGCCCTCCTGGTCCATGTGGCGAAGTATGAAAAAAGTTCCGATACGTGTTCCCTCCGTCGTAGCAGGGAGCTTTAATTTTACTCCCAAGCCCGAGGGGTGGGGGGACTGATCGCCAAAACTGTTCTCATCTAACGGAAGAAAAATATAAAGGATCTTTTCCAAGGGTCGCTTTTTACGACGCCCATTGCAGCTGGTTTTAACGGCCATCGTTCCTAGAAATAGGTTTTTAGGCTCAGAAGATGTTCTTAATATTTAATTAAGAGTTGTTAAACCACAGATGGAGGAATGAAGTTCCATTAAAATGCAGCGCGGGAGTGAGGAATGATTTATAGTTGAACAAAATTATGCAAAGCATAACCTATGCTTAAGAAGGGTAGCTACATAAGTTTTTGTCTTCACAGATTTTCCAAATAAGTTTAAATATATTGGTTGAAAATACGAAATAAATTTAACTGCTCAAAAAGAACAACTTTATGTTTATTATGAAAATTAACTTAATTTACGATCTACAGTTATATGTTATTCCTTTTGCGAGCAATGAGAAGTTTTGTAATTTCAACCTGGTATATTTCTATACTTCAATCACATGAATTGCAGCTGGCGTGAAGGCTCACCTTGTGAGTGTAGTATTACTGGATTAATGGAGTCATTTCCTTCAGTTATCTTTACCAAAGTATTTAGAAATTAATCCTAAGAAGCCAATATTAAATTTTACTCGACGAGATGCTTACCAATGATCCTAAAAAACCTTCTTTTCAAGAAAAACCTTGAAAGCATAACATTTCACCGCCCGGATGTAATTATTTGCAGGAAATGTAAACGAATTCGGAATACTTTGTTGTGCTACTTCGTTTTAAATTCTATGCTAGATTTTCCATGTTAATCACCTGAAAATAATACAATTGAGTTAATTCTATTTTTTCTAAAAATCCTTGCTGGCTATAGAATATTCTTGCTAGGATCCTTTTCTTTTATAGGTATTATGCTATTAACATTGTCTAGCTGCCTCAAATTTGTCATTTCACGTTATTGTTTCTTATAAAATTACTGTCTTACTCGAAACATCTTGCCTAGTAGCTGATAATTTGTTGCCCGCTTTTATCGTCCTACTATGTAATTATCTTCATAATTATAGTGTACGTGTCCTAAACTTGTCATTTGACTTATTGTGCTATGCTAAAATTATTGCTTCATCGTATATATTCCGATAGTCCGAGAATACTTTTTTGCACTTTTGATATGCTCAATTCTACCTCTGCCACCATTTCTGTGTTTATTCCTTGTCGGTGTACCTATCCCTTTTCCTTATAATATATTATATTTTCCTTCAAATATATATATATATATATAACATTCAAATATATATATATATATATATATATATACACATTCAAACACGAAATCCCGCCAAACGGCGAATAAATACTCATATATACAGAAACAGATATAAGGAAAAGGGATAGGAACACATATAAAGGACGAACACAATAGAGGTGGGGAAGGCGGAATCGAACGGATCACAAGAGTAAAAATATTTCCTCAACCGGGACTCGAACACCGGATCTTTCCACTTGCCGGGCGGATGCTCTTAACCACTTGAGCTATGATATAAATTATTTTATTCGGTTCAGAATACTATATTACAGAGTTTGTTAGCATTATGCATAATATCAGGTCACAGATTATGGGTACATCATGTTTTTCTTTAGTATAAGTGTATACATGGATACATATATGATACATATACCACATACATATCCACTTGTACATACATACGCACACATGCATATCCACACGCACATACATAAGCATATGCATACAGACGCATACTCGTGAATTTGACCATTAACATTTAGAAAGAAAAAAAAGAAAGGAAGACAAGGTCCACAGATATTAGGAGGGAGATTTTAGCTAGCAATGGAAAATTATGTATTGTAAGAAATTATCAACGGCAGGGTTGAAATTATCGATTCAATCAGTCATTCAGCAAAAAAAAAAACTCTTCAACGATGGACGAAGTGTGTCCGGCACCGGGTGGCTACCGGACATCACTTCCCAGAGTTCTGATCGTGGCTAGCGTCGCTCCGGTCGCGACTCGACCCCGGGCGACGAGTGCTTCGCCGTTTCCCGGGACGCCTCGTCCAACGGGTCGACGAGCGAGGACGCGGCATTTCGCCGCATCCCTCCCCCCCGGCCTCATCCGAAGAGGAAGAGCCAGCCGTGGTCTCCACGTAGAGCGGGTAACTCGGCAGCGTTCCACAGGAGGCCCTCTTCGAAGGAGCACCGCTGGGGGCCGCCAAGGGGCAGGACGCACCCTCGGGGAGGGTCGGAATGGCGGACTGGGGCTCATCTGCGGAAGGGTTGTGGTCGGGAAAAATCAGGGGAGATAGTTGCTTGTGGTCCGTATCTTGAGAAGCGCTGGGAAGATCGTCGACACATTGACTGTCCTTAATGGGGAAAGAAGATGGGGTATGTGGGATTTTTGACTTTGAGAAACTTGTATGCGGGTCGACTTCCGGGGTCGGTGACGCTTCCTTTACAGTCAATGATAAAGGGGTCGAGGGATGAGCTGTTGGGGACTGGAAAACATCGCAATCAGATGCATCCTCCTCACCTGTCACCAGAGGTTCTTGGGGTGTTTGAAACCCGTGATGCAAGGATTGCGTAGCGAGGGCGTCGATGGCGAGAGCGGGGGGAAGGGGGGCGAAAGACCATCCCTCCTCATTTGACGAGCTCACGGAGACGGGGGCTGGAGGTCGTGTGATATTAGGCGAGGTGGTAGGTATGTGAACCATTTGTAGAACGGTATTCGAGACCAGGAGTTTGGGTTTGTCTGTCCTCTTCTTTTTCGGTTCCCTTTCCTCCGTTGACGATTTTCGCTCCCGCTGACATTTCCCTCCAATTGAAGGGAGATGCGGGGGACCAACGGGAGCAGCCGGGACCGCACCCTCGATGAGTAGAAGCGACCGCGCTCTCTCCTCCACAGCCACTTCGGGCTGATCCATCTCCACGGCGGCGTTAGGGTTGGAGGGCATCATCATTGCCTCCACATAGCTCTTACCTCCCTGGTTCCGAGGGCAGGTCTTGCGCTCGTGGCCTTCTTGATTACAGCGGGCGCAAGTGCGGCGCTGACCCTCATAGATGATGATGGCCCGGTTGCCGCCGATGTGGAGGTACGAGGGGATATTTCTCTCGACCGTCATCCGCACAACCCTGGTGCCAGTAAGCACCCGCGCCATATTTTCTCCCTCCCACCTGTTCTCCCACGAGCGATGTATTTTACCAAAGCGTTGGAGCTCGCCTGTTATGTCTTCCAATGGGGTCTCCACGGGGAGACAAAGAACCCTGACATTACACGGGCTGCCGGAAGTCTCGTCAATTGTTATTGTCGTCCTCTGGTCACTTAAAGACGGAAACGGTAGTTTCCGCGGAGTATTGTCTAAAATCCTAGTCATTGTAGCTTCGGTTGCCAACTTCAGGAATATCAAATGGCGATTGTATCCAAATTGGATCGCCACTATCTCTTCGGGTGTGAGGCCCAGCGACTCTAACGTGAAGAGGTGGACCTCCAACGGGGTAGGGGGCTTCGCCTTCTCGTCAACTTGCAAGGCGAGCGTGTTTAAACGGCGCACAGCCATTTGAAGAAATCAAATTCAGCACACTAGCATGAAGAAGGAAAGCGCAACAAAAAAAAAAACGAGCACTTTAAAGGGAAATAAAACACTCACGAACGCTCCCTCCCCGCCACACGCACCCGGCGGTAGCAAACAAAAGGAGCCTAAGCTCTACACCAGGCGTCAAGGTCAGTCTTGATCCACTAAACAAAACAAAAGTACGGCCTTCCCGGCGGAAGAAGTCGAGAGTCAAACTGCGCGCTTCTTGATGAACTAGGCGGTCAACCGCCGCTCGAAACAAAACACGATCGGAACCTCGATTTCCGAGAGAGTCCGGCAGTGCCGCTCTCCAAATCCCGGCGACCGAAGCCTCGGACGCCGGCGATTTTAGACACTCGGTGAACACAGGCACGTCCTGCTATCAAGGCAGCTAGCTATCGAGGATAGTCAATTTACCCTGAGATCCGTGGGTCTAATATGTCGCCAAGCGCCCCGATTCTTTCAGCCAAGAGATGGCGTCAGGGGGCTGTTTCACCCACCAAAGGAGAAATAGACAATACACAAGGAAAGGAAAGGACAGTGGGTTAGAATTCATACAACATCATACAGGAAAGGAACAGTGCGTTTCGTGGCACGCATAGCCAGAAGAAAGAGATGAGCCACATTGGCCAAATACACATTCAAACACGAAATCCCGCCAAACGGCGAATAAATACTCATATATCTCAGGGTAAATTGACTATCCTCGATAGCTGCCTCGATAGCAGGACGTGCCTGTGTTCACCGAGTGTCTAAAATTCGCCGGCGTCCGAGGCTTCGGCCGCCGGGGTTTGGAGAGCGGCACTGCCGGAGTCTCTCGGAAATCGAGGTTCCGATCGTGTTTTGTTTCAAGCGGCGGTTGACCGCCTAGTTCATCAAGAAGCGTGCAGTTTGACTCTCGACTTCTTCCGCCGGGAAGGCCGTACTTTTGTTTTGTTTACTGGATCAAGACTGACCTTGACTCCTGGTGTAGAGCTTAGGCTCCTTTTTACACTAGAGTCGCTGGGCCTCACACCCGAAGAGATTGTGGCGATCCAATTTGGATATAACCGCCATTTGGTATTCCTGAAGTTGGCAACTGAAGCTACTATGAAGAGGATTCTGGATAATATCCCACGAAAACTACCGTTTCCATCCAAAATTGATCCGAGGACGACGATTACCATTGACGAGACCTTCGGTAGCCCTTGTAATGTCAGGGTTCTATGTCTCCCCGTGGAGACCCCATTGGAAGATATAACAGGCGAGCTTCAACGTTTTGGAAAAATCCATCGCTCGTGGGAGAACAGGTGGGAGGGCGACAAATTGGCACGCGTGTTGACAGGTACGAGAGTGGTGCGGATGACGGTCGAAAGAAATATCCCCTCGTACCTCCACATCGGCGGCAACCGGGCCATCATCATCTACGAGGGTCAGCGCCGCACCTGCGCCCGTTGCAACCAAGAAGGCCACGAGCGCAAGACCTGCCCTCGGAACCAGGGAGGGAAGAGCTATGCGGAAGCAATGTTTTTGGTCTCCAATCCGAACACCGCCGAAGAGATAGATGAGCCCGAGATGGCTGTGGAGGAGAGGGCGCGGTCCCTGATACTTATCGAGGGTGCGCCCCCAGCTGTCCCCGCCGAACCCCCGCATCCCCCTCCACTTGGAGGGAAATTTCAGAGGGAGCGAAAGTCGTCAACGGAAGAAAGGGATCCGAAGAAGAAGAGGACGGACGACATTGCACTGCTGATTTCGAGCATTGATAAAGCTGCGGTCCCTACCAGCTCGGATACACACTCACGACCACCAGCCCCTATCTCCGTGACCCCGTCAAAAGAGGACAGATCATCCTGCGTCCTTCCTTTCTCTGGCCACGCCAACGATGCGTTCTTCCCGCAATCCTTGCTTCACGGGCTTCCAACTCCCCGAGAATCACGGGTGACAGCGGGGGAGGATGTATCCGATTACGACTGTCCCCCTTCCTCAACGGCGGGCCCCTCGATTACGGTGTCACGGAAAATCAAGAAAGTATCACCGGCCGCGGAAGTTGACACATGTACGAGCAAAACCTTGTCGACGTCAACAATCCCAGACATTCCATCCTCATTCTCCTTTGAGGACAGCCAAGGTGTCGACGATCTTCCCAGGGCTCCTCTAGAGGCGGACCAATTCGACCGGTCTCCTCTAATTTCTCCCGATGGGGCCCCTTCGGCAGAAGACCACCAGTCCGCCACCCCGCCCCCCCCTGAGGCCACCTCCTGGGCTGGGACGGCCCACTGCTCTGCTCGCTCGAACAGGGCCCCCCGTGGAATGCCGCCGAGTAACCCGCTCTTCGTAGAGACCACGGCTGGGTCTTCCTCTTCGGACGAGGTCGGAAGGGAGGTATGCGGGGACAACTCGAGACCTCGATCGTCGACCCGTCGGACGAAGCGTCCCGGGAAGCGGCGAAGCACTCGTCGCCCGGGTTCGAGCCGCGACCGAAGCGACGTAAGCCATGACCAGGACTCTGGTAAGTGATGTCCGGTGCCCATAGCTGTCCTCTCATTCCACCAATGAATATTATTTCGCTTAATATTGCTGGCGTTTATAGCGCTTTAAAAATTGCAGTCCTCCAACGTTTTTTCCGCGACCTTAGGGCTGATGTAATCCTCCTTCAAGAGGTAAAGGAGGACATAGTCTGGGATGCGAACATCTTTCAGGCTATCGGCAATTTCGCCGAAAGTCATTCTGGCACCACCACCCTAGTCCGAAATGGCATTCCGTTCTCTCATGTTCGCCGCCACCCCTCGGGCCGAATAACGTCCGTTATCGTGAATGGTATCCATATCACAAACCTTTACGCTCCCTCCGGTGAGCGCGCGAGGGCAGAGCGCGAAACATATTTCAATGAACTTCTCCTCCCCTACCTGTATTCCTTCTCGGGGAAGGCCATATTGGGCGGAGATTTTAACACTATCTACCGCCGAGAGGATAGTGCCTCGAACAGGGATAACGTGACATACTATCCAAGCCGGGCGCTCTCACTGATGCTCGACTCCATTGGAGCGATTGACGCAGTGCGTTCTTATTGCGCCGGTCCCGCCCCCTTCACGCGATCAGGGCCTAACTCTCGGACGCGGATTGACTACCTCTTCGTCTCGACATCCCTAAAGAATGATGTCCAGACAGTGGACACCCTCCCGGTGTCCTTCTCTGATCACTGCGCAGTGATCATGAGAGTTACGTGCCCGGACACAACCCCGGGCGCGCACGTCCACCGCTGCGGCTCCGTGTGGCGCATGGACCTCCGCGTGTTGGAGGACGCGACTCGTCGTGATTCTATCCGCACCCGGGTGTGTGCACTGATCGCGGCACTCCGTCCCGGTGCAAACCTCGCTCTATGGTGGGACGAGGTTTTCAAACCCCGCATTGTCACCCACATCAAAAGGCAAACTTTCGAGTGGCGTAGGGAAAAGAACTACACCATCTCCTTCTACCGCCGAGCGCTGGAAGAGCTCCTGCGTAAGGATGTGGCGCCGGAGGGTTTCCACGCCCAAGTGTCGTCCCTAAAAAAAATTATCCTTGGCCACGAGCTCCAAAAATACGCTCCCCAACAGTGGCAAAAAGAACTGGACACGGATAAAGGGGGCCCCCTAACGCTATCTGAGCTTCGGCGCTGGATGAAATCCAACTCTGGCTCCGATATAGACAGAATCCCTGTCAGAGAATCTGCCGCCGGTGACACCAACCTCCTTAAGGAAGCGGGCCGGCACTTTCAAAACACCTTTAACAGGTATCCTCCATGGAAGGAGGGAGACGCACCCCCTCTCCCCCCTCTCCCTACGCTTCCCACAGATCAAAAAGACGATTTTTGTCGAGACATAAGTTCAGACGAACTGGACTGCGTCTCCTCCATGTTCCCGAAGGGCAAAGCACCCGGCTTGGACGGCCTACCCTTTGAATTTTATCTAGCGTACTGGGATGTTTTAAAACCTATTTTAACCCACCTTTTTAACTGCATTTTAGCTAGCGGCTCTCTGACTGCAAGTCAGAGGACCGCCGTGATAACGCTTATACCAAAGAAGACGCGGCCAAAGTCGTTCAACGACTTCAGGCCAATCGCCCTTTTAAACGCAGACTATAAAATATTGGCGCACGTCCTACGATGTAGAATGACGGCTGCTGCCGACGTCGTCCTCTCTCCATCCCAGTACGCCGTGTCGAAAACGCGAAACATTTTCGATGCAGCACTTTTAATTCGCGACATCATTTTTTCCGCCCCCTTGTATGGCGATCGTTTTTTATCACTGGTGGCTATCGATCTTGAGAAAGCATTTGACCTGGTCCGGATCGAATGGATTCTCACCGTGCTCAAGAAGATGGCCTTCCCCGAGTACTTCATTCGTGCCGTATCAACGATGTATAACGGAACATACTCTATAATTAGGATAAACAATGCCACATCGCCGCCCATCCCCGTCAGTAATTCCGTTCGGCAGGGCTGCCCACTGTCAATGCTGCTGTTCGCCCTTGCCTTAGACCCCATACTCAGACGACTACAGAGCAGTGGAATCGGGGTACGTCGTCACGGCGCCGTCTGCCTGGGCGTCGCATACGCTGACGACATAACGCTCTTCGTAGACGACCCGTCCCACATGGCCCTAGCCCACGACATATTAACGTCATATGAGCAGGGTGGTATCTTCCTCAATAACCGGAAATCCGGGTTTTTGCTGCTGAAGGGCGACCGGCCCTCGACCTCCATCGGTTGGTCAGAAGCGCCCTCGCTCAAAATCTTGGGGTTCTGGTGGGAGAGGGAGTTGGCTCCCACGATTGAGCGAAACTGGGGAATTATTGACCATGATGTAAAATGGAGTGTTGGAAAGCTTTCACTCCCTTCCCTCCCGATCGTGACCCGCGTCCGCCTCCTCAACCAGATTGTCTTCCCAAGGATATGGTATGTGGCCCATCTATGGCCCTTACCCACTAAATACAACGCATACTTTATTAGAGTGTCCAACTAAATGATCTGGAATGGCTACGTAAAGAAAGTGTCCCGAAACCAGCTCTATGGCCCGTTTGAGCACGGTGGTCTAAATTTAACCGATACAGCTCTAAAGGCGAAGGTGGTCTATGCGAAGCTTAGCCTGCGCATCCTCGGCGGTGACGACGCGTGGCGCAAGGCACTCCTTAAGGACGCGTGGCAGGAACTCGCGCGCGACGTATGCCACCGGAGGGCATTTGATGAAACGAAAAAAGTCGCTTCTCTCCTGCGAGATGGAGAAGCAATTCGAGTGAAGACCCTGTATGTCAGAGCGCTTACCGAGCAGCAACAAAATATATCGAAAAGAACGATTTCTTGGAAAAACTGGGCGACCAGCAGGGCGAACGATGAGGCACGTAGTGGAATGTTTAACCTAATCGCGAACACAGTCATGACGAGGGAAGTGAGGCACCACCTTCGGCTAGCCGATTCGCCCCTTTGTCCGTCATGCGGTCGAATAGACAACGTCGCGCATCTCATCCTTGGATGCAACGATAAAATCAGAGAATGGGAAGCTCTAAAAAAGATCTATAAAACCTGGGACGTGTTCGGTGGTGGTGCCATTACCGACATGAATCTGATCACCTTGAACTTTCGGCTCTTTCCGAGCTTTAAATCCTTCATAATGACCACCCTAATCGTGGAATTCACACAGATGAGAACCGCGAATAAACATTCCGTTAAAGGCATGCAAGCATTGGTGGAACGGATGTGGCTGCCCCCGGTACCGGACACACTTCGTCCGTGGTTAAAAAGTTGTTTTTCTGAATAACTGTGCTTCAAAGCTATCAATAATCCCAACCAAATCTAATGTTCCGTTGCTAATCCAAATATTTCCTTCTATATTTTGTGAACCCTGCCTTTATTATTCCTTCAACAGTATTGTTCATGGTCACAATTGTTTCATGCAATGTATATGAATTTATGTCTATGTAAGTGTGTAACCATAGTAAGAAAAAAAAAATACTCTGTAACCATAATCTGTAAGCTGACAATGTGTACAATGTAAATACTAGCAGTGTAACATACTAGACCGAATAAAACTAAATTGAACCATAGCTCAAGTGGTTAAGAGCATCCGCCCGGCAAGTGGAAAGATCCGGTGTTCGAGTCCCGGTTGAGGAAATATTTTTACTCTTGTGATCCGTTCGATTCCGCCTTCCCTACCTCTATTGTGTTCGTCCTTTATTGTGTGTTCCTATCCCTTTTCCTTATATCTGTGTCTGTATATATGAGTATTTATTCGCCGTTTGGCGGGATTTCGTGTTTGAATGTGTATTTGGCCAATGTGGCTCATCTCTTTCTTCTGGCTATGCGTGCCACGAAACGCACTGTTCCTTTCCTGTATGATGTTGTATGAATTCTAACCCACTGTCCTTTCCTTTCCTTGTGTATTGTCTATTTCTCCTTTGGTGGGTGAAACAGCCCCCTGACGCCATCTCTTGGCTGAAAGAATCGTGGCGCTTGGCGACATATTAGACCCACGGATCTCAGGGTAAATTGACTATCCTCGATAGCTCAAGTGGTTAAGAGCATCCGCCCGGCAAGTGGAAAGATCCGGTGTTCGAGTCCCGGTTGAGGAAATATTTTTACTCTTGTGATCCGTTCGATTCCGCCTTCCCCACCTCTATTGTGTTCGTCCTTTATATGTGTTCCTATCCCTTTTCCTTATATCTGTTTCTGTATATATGAGTATATATATATATATATATATATATATATATATATATATATATATATATATATATATATATATATATATATATACACACACACACACACACGAGGGTCATCCGGAAAGTAGTACCCGTTCGTGAAATAAAGACACAAAAGTAAATATTAACAAACATAAAAAATTTTATTTGAAAGAGGATACTTTAAACTACTTCTCAACATAATCTCCAAGCAAATTAAGGCATTTGTCATAACGTGTGACAAGTTTCTGTATTCCTGCTGCATAGTCCTTCGCCGCCAGCTCATTGAGATACGCGAGGGACCCATCTTGCACAAATTTTTGCATAATGCAGATGGTGTTTAACAATTTCATGAACAATTGTTCGAGAAACATTGGGAAAATGCTCACAGATGTCATCAATTGTGACGCGCCGATCGTTCCTCACGAATTCGTCAACTGAGCTCACCAGTTGGTCTGTAATGACAGACGGTCTCTCCGAACGCTCATCGTCGTGTGTGTTCCCCCTCCCCATGTTGAAGTTGCGACACCACCGCCGAACAGACGACTCGTCCATTACATTGTCTCCATACGCCTCCTTTAATTGGCGATGAATATCACATGGGCGAACGTTTCTTGCATTGAGGAATTTAATCACTGCCCTCACTTCACAACTGGCGGCGTTCTCAATTTTTTTAAACATTGTAAACAATCACAGAAACAACACAGGCAATGCTAGCGTCACGCAACTTGGCTCAAAGAAGGCAGACAAGCCACTGAAGCTATCTGACCTCGTCCAGCGGCTACTCGCGTCGTCAGCACTTCATGCGGCACGAACGGGTACTACTTTCCGGATGACCCTCGTGTGTGTATATATATATATATATATATATATATATATATATATATATATATATATTCTCTCTCTCTCTATATATATATATATAAGAGTCTCTCTTGAAGAAGGCCCCTGAGAGGGCCGAAAGCTCGAACAATTTACCGTGTAAGTGTTCTTTTATATGTCTATTCTGTTCTATTTGTGTTATGTTGTGTCAGCCCATTATTGTGCCGCTCGTATGAGTTTTTCCGTACAATCGTTATTAATACTGTTATATATATATATATATATATTTATATATAACAGTATTAATAACGTTGTGAGTTAATGCAGGATTGACTTTGACTAAGATAAACAAAGCAACTATTATTATTACATATATTATTTAATAATATATGTAATAATGTATATGAAGATAGCACTAGTAGACAAAGACCAAAACACAGAAACATACAAAATAGAAAAGCAACTCACTAGGTTTCGAATTTCCGGTGGTCCACGTCACCTTTCTCGAGAAAGAGATGGAAAGAACTCCAGGACACAGTTTAGACATTATTCACGTCCGTGAGACTTTCAAAAAGTGTAAAATGTATACATAATAATAATAGTAGGGTAATCTACCTGTTAAGGTAGGTTTTTGGATGGACCCAATCACCAAATAAATATTTTGTGACTCCTATCAAAGCAAAATCCAGCAACCTACTCAACATCAGGTCCCTCGTCATCTCGGAGTACTTGCTTCCCCCCTTCATCCCGTCCAACATCTCTATCCTTGTCCTGCCCTTTCCTCGTTTGCCTAATAATCTCCCCTCTATTTCAGTCTTCAATATCCCAGTACCGATCAATACACCCCTTATCCATTTTTCCTGCCTCCATAGGATTTATCCCAACAAACCCCTCTCTTCGTCCACCATACCAAGTACTTCCTCATTTGTTTTCTTCTCGGTCCATTTCACGTCCATTTTTCTCCACACCCACATTTCAAATGCCTCAAATCTACGCCTATCCTCCTGCTTCAATAATCACTTTTCCGCGCCGTACATAGCTATGCTTCATATCAAAGTTTTTACGTGCCTTTTCTATTCCTTCCACCTTCGAGCGATGTCGTTACTCAACACCCCTGTCATTAACTCCCTCCTCCTTGTGAAAGTCTCTTTGCCTTGCGTAATTCTTCTCTTTACATCCCTACTACTTTGACCCCGTTGGTCCAAAACAGTTCCGAGATACGTAAACTCTTCTACCTGCTCCAGTTATGCCCTCCTAATTTAATGTTTAGCTTAGCCTTTTTCTTTCTGGAAAGTCGAATAACCTTTGTTTTATTAATGTTGATCCTCTACCCATATCAGTTTCACTATATATATATATATATATATATATATATATATATATATATATATATATATATATATATATATATATATATATATATATATATATATATATATGTATATATATATATACATATACATACATGTACATTATATATATATATATATATTCAATATTTGAATCTATTCCTAAAAGTAATCTTTGCATAATAACGTAGGAAGAACGGCTTTACATTAGGTTAGTAGGTGAATACCTACTCAACGTATTGTGTTCAAGTTAACTGCAGAAGTATGTACGAGTATATTCGTATATGTTCGAAAAAAATATTGCACCGTATTATATTAATTTATAATAATGTGATCTTAAATACGCTCAAAGTAGATTAAGAAAAAATTGCACTGCATGAAAAATTTCCGCTTTGCTCAAAACTTCTTAGCTAATATTTTTAACTAATATGCATAAGTGGCCTTGAAACTCAATGCCTAGCAATTCTTCATCTGCGGTGTTTATGCCTAGGGGACGAGAAAATTCTCGAGCATTAGAATTATTGCTATAGACACTTATGCGCATCGTTATTATTAAAAGGCGTTCGAATTTCGAGCCGCTATTTGCTCATGATTTATTCATGCGAAAACACTTATGTAATCTTATTCATTTAAGATTGTCAGCTTAGAATCACATGTCATCGCCTCCCAAATGGGGATATGCGTGTTTTTAATTTTAAATAGCAAACTCGGAATTTATTAATAATTTTCATATTTTATCAAAGAATGAGTTAGGAGTTGGGAAAATGGATCTCTCGCTATCCGCATGATTTGATCTATTGGCATCAAAGCATTACATTTCAAACTCAATGAACTCAAAATTTAGCACGAAAATGCATATTATGGACGAAAGCATGATGCCTTCCTACTACTCTAAATGGGGTACAAAATTCACAATCTCATATTTTGTGGATATCTGTACCATACCAATTCCTTTCCTTATGGACTTTTTGATGAAATTCTGTTGAGCACTAACCAAACGATTTGGAGCTTATTGGGAGACTGAAGTGGCCATTGAATATCACCCGCTTTTTAATCACTGATCCCTGAAGCCAGAGCTGTCATGAAATAGTAGAAATCGTTGGAATACCACGTAGTACACATATTTTTCAATAATATGATTTGCGGGGATCGAGATGGTGCGGGGGCTATCGTACTGGCTTCTCACCCTGAGGGCGCGGGTTCAAATCCCGGCGGTGTTGAATATTTTTCAGAGGTATCTAGATCCCTACTTGAGGTGCTTTGTGGAGGGCACTTTGAGTGAGTACGCCGTCCGTCGGATGGGACGCTAAACTGCGGACCCCTTGGCGCCTTTCGTAAAGAGTAGGCTAATGCCGACGCCGGGTTTCTCTCCACCTTTCATCCTTTCCTGTCCATCCCCTATGGCGCAAATGACCTTAGTTGTCGGTCGCCTCCCCTAAAAACTGCTACTATATAATATGATTTGCTCCAATACTACCTATCCTTTCAGGGAAATTGGGTTCCTGTGGGACATTCCAAAGTTCTTGTTCAATACTTTTATACATATCATACACTTAGAAACTACCAGTATAGGAATGATAAGTTCCAACCACTGAAGAATTTTGCAGGTATATTATTTCAGTAAAAATAGCCATTTAAACTTTCGTGTTCATCAAAAGTCTCATTTTATTGCAATAAATACTAATCAAGCGATGGTATTGACGAATAATGAAAATCAGTCTGCATTCATTTCAACGATGGAGGTGGAGGAAGCATTAGAAAGAGAACATATGAGACCGCAAGGCAGAGACGATAACGATACGGTTGCTCTGAGTTCTGTAATTCTGAACCCCGATGCAATTTTGATACTCAAAAGAGTGCAGAATCGTACTTCGAGGAAGAAATCCCAATGATCCCCAAAGAAAACCTGTAACCAGTAGCATGAGAGTAGCTTTTCTTCTTACAAAATATGCTATTTCATCATTTTCCACAAAAAATATGATGGAATGAGACCAATAGAGAGAAACAAACTATAACTCTCGTTAGAGCATCAGATGGCTTCGTGATATCTGGTCCAAGAGTACCACGGTAACTTTGAACAAGAAACTCCCCCGTCACTGGGGACCACTAACGAAGGACACTGGCGGACATAGACGTCAAACTAGGACAGAAACGAGTAAAGTAGTATTTCTCTTCGTGCCACTTCACATCGCTTGCAGGAAGTGAGGAGGATTCCATGCGGATGCTGAGCTGGAAAAGTCGGCGAAGCAACGTGTGGAGTAAAGTGCTGAGTTAGGCAAAATCTCTTACCTGGACCAATATTAGTAATTTGAGCTATATGCATGATAAAAATTTGATATCGAACGTAAAAATGTAGTCCCCAACATACTTTTACATGCGACAGTCAATTGTAGGGCACATTACCTATTTTAAATGAAACAAATGAAAAATAAGAAATGGATATAATCTGTTAAATTTGAGAAGGCAACGCTTTTTAGAGTTTTTTACCGATAATGCTTCTACTTACTCGTACTTACCCGCAAAGATAGTAATTTAATAAATTTAAAACTGAAGCCATTAATATTTAGTTCCAAATGAGAACCGTCTTAGTAAATAAAATTACATTTATTAATATTCCATTAATTAACTAATATATACCTCACTATCCGGCTATAAAATTGGTATTTAAAATAGAACGAAATAAAGAGTAAATTCACATGCTCTCCTACTTAGGTGTAATCCTAACTTGGTTTATCTCATTAGGAAGTACTAAATTGTGTCACTTCTATTCGGCTAAATGTATCACTGGAAATGTTTCCTTTGAAAATTATGCATATACATAAAGATTTATTTTATTTGTTGATTAGTGTTACCACAGTGTTCGTTCGGAATACAGTGTTCGTTCGGAATACAGTGTTCGTTCGGAATACAGTGTTCGTTCGGAAAGTTCCCTGCCTCGCCGATAGATGAAATATTTTCTCATATGATTTCATGATAAGCATTGTAAATTAGTATAAGGACCATTCTTCTTATTTTTCTACCGTAAAGAAACGGACGTCTGAATATACATGGTGATTTCCGAAAGTAATGCAATTTGATTTCCCGCGCCGTTCCTATTGCTTGGACTGGAATCAAACTACTTGCAGTAGGTTGTTGAAACACTAAACTTTGCCAAAAAACAGTTTTAAGTGCTCTTCAAGCTGTAGAAGCGGCAGGACGTTAGTTATTGTAAACCTCTCCGCGCCAACCGTGTCACGAAAAAAATGGAATTGACGATCGAGCAGCGTTACGCATTTACTAAGTTCTGTGCAAAACTGAAAAAATCTCTTGAGAATACTAAAAAAAGGATTCGTGACGCTTACAGGGACTCTATTCTATCCTATTCACAAGTTCCGTCTTCATCGGAAGCTAGAGAAGTAATGATTACTTTTCTATCTTCCGATGAAGATGGAGCAGAGTTCCGTTGAAATGATCAAGAAATAACGTGTGAATGATCTTTTTATGTATTTCTATATTGTTTGTTGCTGTCCAATACATTATTTGGCACTTCCCTATTACGTCCACCCAGAGGCCCACATATATTCAATTTCTAATTAGTGTGCTATTTGCGATGACGATTAACAAATCATAAGGCCAATCGTTTACTGTTTGTGGTCTGAATTTAAAAAACCCATATTTTTCTAATGGTCAATTTTATGTGGAATGTCCACGTGTTGGTAATCCATCCGCTTTATTTGTTCTTGCGCCTGATGACAAAGCAAATAATAGAATTTAACTTGATTCAATACAATAAACCCGAATATATATATATGTATAGATTGAATGAAGAAAATGTCTTTCTGACAAGTCATTGCAATACTTTTAAAAGTTTTATTGTTTTTCCTTTTTTATTTTAAGAAGTCAAGTATGAAGAAAATCGGTACAGCCGTTCTCGATTTAGTAATAGTTTAACTAAACTTTTCATTGATTGTTAGGTGGTACGAAGTTCGCCGGGTCAGCTATTATATATATATATATATATATATATATATATATATATATATATATATATATATATATATATATATATGCTTTCGTAGAGGTAACACGGAAGTGCCGAATAGTACAATACACAGTAACACACAATATAGAAACACAAAAAAAGAAGAACACTCACACGTTATTTCTTGATATTTCGACGGAAACAATCCGTCTTCCTCTGAAGATATAGAAGTAATGACTGCTGGAGTTGTTGAGGTGAGGGGTGCGAGAGAAAGGGAAGGGGGGCAGGAGAAGGGGAGAACGGGAGGCGAAGGAGGGGTGAGGGTGGGCTTCCACAAAGTAACAATTTTAGGCCACTCCCATCAGTGAACGACATTGAGGCCCGGATGCTGATAGGCCATACAGATGTAAATGAATGCCATTTCAAGTGTTTTTAATTGTATAGGGTTATCGGATGTGGGAAGGGAGGCCAGGACGGAAACATTGTAGCACAGGTTGAAAGGGGTATTATGATGGGAAGCATGTTTAGGGATGGGGAGACCCGCGGACGGGGAGGAGGGATTGCACGAGGCACGGTGGTTATTAATCCTAATGTTAAGTGGTGTGGAACATTGGCCTATGTAAAATGACGGGCAGAGTTTACAGGTAAGAAGATAAACTACATTCTTGGAAGTGAAAGAGGAATAGGGGAAGGGCGGGAGAGAGTTAAATGGTGGGATGGAGTGGGGTGGAGTTGTGAAAATAGGGCAGGTTTTGCATCTTGCTCGATGACATGGAGTGGGTATGGCTCTGGGGGTGTGAGGGGAATTTGAGAGCGGCCTGGTGGATTTGAGGATATCTGCTAGGTTGGCGGGACGTTTGAAGGTGACAGAGGGGCATTTGGGAAGAAGGTTGGAGGAAGTGTTGTGATTTTTGAGGATGGGGAATAGGTCTTTGAGGATGAATTTGAGAGACTGAATGCCTGGGAAGTAGGTAGTACAGATTGAGAGAGGCTGGGAGTCTGTGGTTGAGGCAGGCTTGGGGGTGTAGGAATGTTTAAGTAATTTTTTATGGAGGAGGGAATCAGGGTATCCTCGTTGGAGGAGGGAGTGGTGAAGGTGGTTAAGGTATTTCTTAAGGGATTCGGGATGGTTGCAAATGCGGTGACCGCGGATAGAGAGGGAGTAAGGGAGGGAGCGCTTGGTATGGGAGGGGTGACAACTGCTATAATGAAGGTATTGCTGCTTATTAGTGGGTTTGGTGTGAACAGAGGTGAGGAATTTGTTATTGCTGAGGGTAATATTAACATCGAGGAAGGTAATCTGAGAGGATGAAATGATCGAGGTGAAAGACAGAGATGAGGAATATCCCCAGTACTGATTTTCTCATTGACCTTTCCGATTTCATTCTCACCCGCAACTCCTTTTCTTTTAACAATAACCATTACCTCCAGATAAAGGGCTGTGCCATGGTTAGCAGATTCAGCCCTTCATATGCAAACCTCCACCTTGGTGTCCTAGAAGAGAATTTCCTTTCAAACTATCCTCTGCAACCCCTCCTGTGGCTCCGATACATTGACGACATCTTTCTACTATGGCCACACAGCATAGATTCCCTCAATTCCTTCATCTCCCAACTCAACGATTCCTCATCTCTGTCTTTCACCTCGTTCACTGATGGGAGTGGCCTAAAATTGTTACTTTGTGGAAGCCCACCCCCACCCCTCCTTCGCCTCCCGTTCTCCCCTTCTCCTGCCCCCCTTCCCTTTCTCTCGCACCCCTCACCTCAACAACTCCAGCAGCCATTACTTCTATATCTTCAGAGGAAGACGGATTGTTTCCGTCGAAATATCAAGAAATAACGTGTGAGTGTTCTTCTTTTTTTGTGTTTCTATATTGTGTGTTACTGTATATATATATATATATATATATATATATATATATATATATATATATATATATATATATATATATATATATATATATATATATATTTATTTATTTATTTATTTATATATATATTTATATATATATATGTATATATATATATACACATATACATATACATATATATACATATATTTATTTATTTATTTATAACAAAATCGTAAATTGTGCTAGTTACACCATTTACCGCTTAGGAAGGGCTGTACCGACGGATGGAAAGGCAAATTTTAATGATCCTTGGTTTTTTCGATACGACTCAGTCTAGAATTGCAGAAAAACCATTTAAATTTCGTAAAAGTATCGTATCGTAAAATATCGTATCCTATCATCGATTTTAATGATATTTGGTTTTCGGTTATATCTCAGCTAAGAGTGGCAGGGTAAGCATTAAAATATCGTAGAAGTATCGTATTGTGATATCGTATCGTACAGTCGACTTTTATTTTATTTGGTTTTTTGGATTCCTCTCGGCCCAGAATAGAAGAAAAATCATTAAAATATCGTACAGCTACCATATTGTAGCATCGTATCGCTTCAAGAAAGAAATTTCAGCGTCGTAAGCAAGGTGACGCATTTCCTGGTCATCCGGATGTGCGTTCTACTGATGCTCTTGGCCGTATTTATTCATTTCATCCGCAGAATGAAAAATCCAATTTTCGGTTGTTACTGGTGAATGTTCGAGGGCCAACAACGTTCGAATCACTGCTTAATGGTATAGTCTGCCCAATATTTCGTTCTGCATGTACAGAGCCCCATTTGCCTGAAAACGATAGTCATTTAGAACACGACAATTCCTGAAGCAACTATTTCTGCATCTCCAAGTCAGATACGCATATTATTTGCTATCATCCTTTCAACATGCTTCTCATCAAATCCACGTGTCCTGTGGAACAAATACAAGGAAAACATTTCAGAAGACATTTTACACCAAATTCGTGTAAGTTCAAAAAATCTCGATACTGAGGTAAATGAGGAGATGCAGAACCAGACTTGACTGTTGATTGAAGACATGTTTTCTTATGTGCAGCTGTTTATTAGTGAAGTTAGGATCGCCAGCATCAGGTCGTTGAATGAACGAGGCGTTTAACCGAGAATTATAACGTTAAAGTGAATATGATTAATATGAATTAGACCCATCAGTTCAAACGAATGCACCCCAGCTGAGCCTCCAACAGAAGGAAGGTTATATTATGGAAGGTATGATTATATTTTCATCCCACTTCCACCCCCATCACCTTCTACATTTTCCCCACCCTTCAAACGCTGCCCCTCCAAACCCGTCCCTTTTGAATTATCTCCCCACCTTCCCCTTCCATCCATCGCTCCAGCCCTCGTATTCCCTTCAGTTCTGTCCCTCTCTTCCTTGATAAAGGTGGCAACGACCACCGAAAATTCGAAAAATAGTGAGTCTCTTTTTTGTGTGTTTCTGTGTTTTTGTCTGTGTCCACTAGTGCTAAGTGTTAAACATTATATATATATATATATATATATATATATATATACATATATATATATATATATATATATACATATATATATATATATATATACATATATATATATATATATATATATATATATATACACTCCCCTCCCCAAACCAAACCGCCCAAAATGCCCTATTCTTATCACCACTTTCTTCCCCGGAACATACAAAATTAAACATCTAATCCGTGACCTCTTCCCAATTATCAATAACACTCGGTCCACATCACTTTTATTTCCACACTGTCCCTCTGTTTCGTTTAAACGCCCGTCGAATCTGCGAGACATCTTTAAGTCCACAAATCCAACTTCAAGCACCCCCGTCTCTCACCCGCCCCCATCCGCACCATGCAACCGCCCACGCTGCAAATGCTGTCATCTTTTAAGACCCTCCCGCTCACTCAGTACCAACTCTCAACCACTCGCCACCTGTACCTCAAAAAATATTATATATCGCCTCTCCTGTAACTTCTGCCCCGCCTTCTACGTGGGCGAATGCACGACCGCACTTTCCCTCCGCATGAATAACCACCGATATTCAACCAAGTCTCCCACCTTTCTGAAATATCCCATCCCTACTCACACCGCATCCCACAACCAATCTTTTGACGACTGCTTCTCTGTTTCGGTTATTGAAATCCTTCCAAAATCTGCGAGTATAATAGAGGTGAGAACCCGCGAGATGGCGCATATCTGGGTGGCCCAATCATTCCTACCGCCCGGGCTGAACCAAGCCCACTGAATGCATCAATTGGCTGCCTACATATCCCCCCACCCCCTTGTTCATTTCCTATTGGTCCCTTTACATCTCCTTCCCCCACCTCTCCCCCGCACATCCTCTCCGCTCTTCCCCGAGAACGCTATTCTGAAGACGACAGCCGTGCTGTTGAAACGTAAAATAACAAATTGTGAGTCTCTTCTTTGTGTCTCTATATTCTAAAAATCTACATCTGTGTTTTTATATATTTGTGTGTCGCCGATGAGCGTTCCATTTCGAAGATATTATATATATATATATATATATATATATATATATATATATATATATATATATATATATATATATATATATATATATAAATATATATATATATATATATATATATATATATATATATATATATATATATATATATTTTTTTTTTTCCACTTCCCGACACTTGATACCAATTTGTCTCTGAAATATATATATATATATACACACGAGGGTCATCCGGAAAGTAGTACCCGTTCGTGAAATAAAGACACAAAAGTAAATATTAACAAACATAAAAAATTTTATTTGAAAGAGGATACTTTAAACTACTTCTCAACATAATCTCCAAGCAAATTAAGGCATTTGTCATAACGTGTGACAAGTTTCTGTATTCCTGCTGCATAGTCCTTCGCCGCCAGCTCATTGAGATACGCGAGGGACCCATCTTGCACAAATTTTTGCATAATGCAGATGGTGTTTAACAATTTCATGAACAATTGTTCGAGAAACATTGGGAAAATGCTCACAGATGTCATCAATTGTGACGCGCCGATCGTTCCTCACGAATTCGTCAACTGAGCTCACCAGTTGGTCTGTAATGACAGACGGTCTCTCCGAACGCTCATCGTCGTGTGTGTTCCCCCTCCCCATGTTGAAGTTGCGACACCACCGCCGAACAGACGACTCGTCCATTACATTGTCTCCATACACCTCCTTTAATTGGCGATGAATATCACATGGGCGAACGTTTCTTGCATTGAGGAATTTAATCACTGCCCTCACTTCACAACTGGCGGCGTTCTCAATTTTTTTAAACATTGTAAACAATCACAGAAACAACACAGGCAATGCTAGCGTCACGCAACTTGGCTCAGAGAAGGCAGACAAGCCACTGAAGCTATCTGACCTCGTCCAGCGGCTACTCGCGTCGTCAGCACTTCATGCGGCACGAACGGGTACTACTTTCCGGATGACCCTCGTACATATATACATATATACATATATATATATGTTTATATATACATATATACATATATATATATATATATATGTTTATATATATATATATATAATTATTTCCATTCAAACACAAAATCCCGCCAAACGACGAACAAATACTCATTTATGTAGAAATAGATATAAAGAAATGGGATAGGAACACACACAAAGACGAACGCAGGAGAGGTGGGGAAGGCGGAATCCAGCAGATCATGAATGCAAAATTATTTCCTAGACCGGGATTTGAACTCCGGATCCTTCCACTTGCCGGGCGGAGGCTCTTAACCACTTGAGCTATCCAAGAAACGTAATATACACTGAAATCTGCAATGCTTTAAGCAACCAAGTGCCCCGATTCTTTGGCCAAGAGATGGCGTTCGGGAGCTGTTTCACCCACCAAAGGAGAACATTTAATAAATGGCCCAAATGATTTATAATTCTCTTTTTACATCCTTTTTTCACCTAATATTAAACAAATTTGTCATGAGGAGAGTAGTCATCATAAAAAAATTATTAAATGAGCGCATTCTCGAACTTGTCCAAAATGATCAAATCCGTTTTCGAAATCATGACGCCTCTGTTCTTTGCATTGGCATTGGAGGGTATGCAATGGAGGATCTGTCACGCGGAGATAGAAGGAGAGGGGGACAGGGCGGAGGGGAAGGTGGAGATACGGTGGCCTCGTTGCACACGTACAATACCTTAATTAAGGTCAACACTGTACTTGATTCACCATCCCCACACGGAATCCCACACACACAACACACACACTCACATCAGCCCTGAGGGATCACCGCAAATTACATTTGCAGGAGCGCCAACCCGAAGAGGAAGACGCTACAGCGAAGGGAAAATGCCAAATGACACTCCGGAGACTCCTCGGACTACAGAAGGACGTGCACTTTCTCGCGCCAAGACAAGAGTGAAACACCTTGGCAACAAATTTTAGCACGTACCTTGATTGAATTAACCCTACTCGTTGGGATTGATTTCCCTGTCCCCGTAGCTCCTTTAATGGCTACCTTTACGAGTGGAAATTAGATAGTATCCCGGGGCTCAGGGAAACTGCTTAGTCTTCGTACGCGAAATATGTTACTACCGGTAAAGTACTAATTTTTTAAAATAAATTCGAAAACGTATTTTATGTTTGTGGTATTAAAACTATTGCTAAACTGGAATCATTATTTTTTTGGACACCACTGTCTCCTTTTCGTCTACGGAAATAAGTAAATCTCTAAAATGATACCCTTAATTGATATTACCCACACACACGCACACGTTGAAGGTGCCGATCGTTCAGGGCACCTTTTGACCCAAAAATGTGTTGAACATCTTGCAAAAGTGAAATCTTGGTTGGGCAGTGATCTCAGGTTAAAGCTTCCCATGATTTCTGGTGATCTTGGCATCCCTCAAGGTAATTTACATGGCCTGGTGACCGAAAAATGGTTATAAGAATGGTGTGTGCGAAGTTGGTACCGCGAGTGCTCGCGTACGAAAAAACCAAAATCGCACGCGGAACTGCCATGAGAGTAATGATCCAAATTTTTAGACGATTCCCCACCAAACTTCCTTCTCTTCCTCCACTTCAAATTCGTGTTGAAAGGACATCCCCTCGGCTCGATGGATGCGGTTAAGAAAGACGAGTTAGCTTAGAAGATCTCCGGACTATGCCGGGAAAACCCGCTGGCAGCAGCATCTTGACGCTCAGGTGTGCTGCTTCGAAGATATTTGAGCAAATCAACTATGGCAATAAGTATTTTATAATCGTGTATATATATATATATATATATATATATATATATATATATATATATATATATTGTATATGTATGTGTGGTGTTTGTATGTATATGTATATATGTATGGAATTAAGTGAGGGGCTGAATTGGACATGATTTAGATAGGAGGGACAACGGGTTGGTTCGATGCTCACTGAAAAGAGAGAGGTAGTGAGATAGAACATCACGCGCGAGTTCACGTGATTGTTGGAATATGAAGGTGTGTAAGTGCGCATGAAGGCTAGGTACCAGAAAGGGGTATTTTGATTAGAAGACTATTGGGTATCGATACCTACGAATAAGAATGAGGTGAGGAACTCGGAAGAGCTAGCAAAATGGGCTACTTTATGTAAGTATTGTACTACTGTAAGTAAGTATACTGAATTGGCGCAGCTAATATTGGAAGTGGCTTGCGTAATAAATTGAAAAGGCATGGAATTATATAGAGTAAAGGAAAAAAAAGAAAACAAGAAAGAAAGTAGAGTGAAAAGAACACACACAAAGACGATGTGACGGTAGACAAACAGGAACAGATGACACGATGAAGGCAAACAATAAGTTTGTCGGCTATATCAGCCAAAATATAAATATCTTCGAAATATCAGAACGCTCTTCGGCGAGGCACAAACATATGAAAAAACTGATACAGATTTTTAAAACAAAAATACAAAAAACGGACACTCACATATCTATTTTTAACGTATCTACGGGATAGCGATCATCATCAGAATGACGTTCTCGGGTAAGAGCTGAGATGTTTGGGGGAATGGAGAGAGGAAGAGAAGTAAGGGTCCGAAAGGAAACGGACAAGGGGGTGAGAGGGGATATGTAGGCGGGCACTGAATACATTCATTAGGCTTAATTCAGCTCGGGAGGTTTAAATGACAGAAGCACCCAGATATGCACCATCTCGCGGATCCTCTTCTCTCCGTCTCGCAATTTTTTTAAAAGTAATCTACCGGTTACGTAGGTTTTGGATGGAAACATATAAAATACAATATTTCGATCTCTTGACAAAACACAATCCAGCAACCTACTCTACATCATATCCCTACTCTACATCATATCCCTCTTCATCTCTGAGCCCTTCCTTCCTCCGTCCATCCCATTCAACATCCCTATCCTGACCCTGCCCTTTCCTTATTTCCTTAACATTCGCCCCTCGATTACAGTTTTCAGTATCCCTCTGCCGATAAATACACCCTTCATCAAATATTCCTGCCTCCTTAGGATTTCTCTCAACAAACTTCCCTCCTCGCCCACCATACCTACTTCCTTATTTGTTTTCCTTTTGGTCCATTTCACCTTCTCCATCGTTCACCACACCTACATTTCAAAAGTCTCCAATCTACGTCTATCTTCCTGCTTCAGTTACCACGTTTCCGCGCCGTATACGAGTATAACTACGCTCCATAATTAAGTTTTTACGAGTCTTTTCTTAATACCCTTACTCAACGTCCCTGTCGTCAACTCCCTCCTCCTTGTGAAAGCCTCTTTGCCCAGCAAAATTCTTCTTACGTCCCTACTACTTAGAGCGTGTTGGTCCAAACACTTCCAAGATATTTCTGATAGAGATAGATAGAATGTTCTACCTGCTCTACTTTTTGTCCTTCTACTGCAATGTTTAGCTTCACGTTTCTCTCTGGAAAGTAGCATAACCTTTGTTTTATTTATATTGATTCTCATCCCTTTTCTGTCACACTGAATGTGCTATTCACTCAGCAATGATTAGAACCCCTTAGCTAACTTACAAACTAGAGCTTGGTCATCCGCAAACCTAACACATTTCACGAATTTCCCACCGAACTTTCATTCCTACCTCCTGTTCTTCCCATGCCTCTTTATTCATTTCCTCCACATATACGTTAAACAGCACCTGTAGTAATGGATAACCCTGCCTTACACCTCTTCCTAACACTGCCAATCCGGACTCCACGTTCCCTACTCGGACCTGAGCAGTCTGAGACATGTACAGGTTGCGGATTAGTCTCCTTTCCCTCCAATCTCTTCCTATTTTCCAAAATATACTCATTAGTTTTTCCCAACTCGCTGTATCAAACGCCTTTTCGAAATCCACGAAACAACATTTTATTATATATTCTCAATTAGTATCTCATTACTGCAATGTCATCACGCGTGCTTCTCCCCTTCCTGAACTAAAAATGAACATCCCCTACGTATTCATTTGCCCTGCGTCACATTCTTTTGTCAATGATCATGAGAACAACTTTAGCTGCGTGGGATATCAAACTTATTGTCCTGTAGTCCTCACATTATGTAGCCTTTACCTTTTTCGGAATAGGAACCAACCCTGTTCTCACAAAGTCTTCCGGCCAGATTCCTTCCTCATAAATACTACGAATCAGCCCATATAGCCTCTTCCTCCCACATTTTCCTAAACATTTCAGTAGTTCCGCAGGATTGTCGACCGTCGGCCTTGTTTGACTTCATATCGCTTAATGCCGTTTTTTATCTTATCGTCGAGTATTCCTGGACCAAAGCTATCTTCCTCTACGTCATGTTGCTTGCCAGTGTCTAACCTTGTTGGTGTAAGTTCTTTACCACAGATTGCTTCCATATATTTATTCCATCCTTCTTGGATCTATTTTCTGTCCACTAATATCTTACCCAACTTATCTTTAACTGTAAGCACAGATCTTCCCTTCTTGCTTTCCGATACTTATTTAACCTTGTTGAAGAGCGCACCAATTTCACCCTTCCCCTGCAAACTTTCCACATCCTCGCACTGCGTCTTCCACCAAGCATCTTTTGCTTTATTTTTTACCGTTTCTCAATTTATTATTTACCCCATTGTACTTCCTTCTACCAAGCTCTGCGTTTACAGTATTCCATTTTCTTTTCTCATCTATCTTTCAATTCATCTCATCCACAATTCATGGTTTCCTTGTCCTTTTTCCGTTAATGGTTCCTTTGGTGTCTTTTGTGGCTTTCGATATCCCTTTCTTGGTATATTTCCAATTTTCTTTGCTGTACTTAACTCTTTATTATCCTCCATGATTTTCTCTACAGCCTCCAGGTACTCCTTCCTTTTCAATCCATTTAATGCTTCTACATTCCATTTCCTCACCCGCCGCCCCTGCCTTATCTTTTTAAAACGGACGCTACATTTCAAAGCAACTAACTTGTGGTCAAAGGTCGTATCCGCTCCAGGGAAGCTGTGCAAATTAATCACACTGTTCCTAAACCCGTCCTTAACCAGAATATAATCCAACTGATACCTTTCTGAGTCACCTTTGGGTGTGTACACATATATATAATATATATAAACCATAAACACAGTAATCAACCCGAAGGTCGGTTTAGTAGGTGATGGTAGAGATCACCCAGTACTAAGCCCTATACGGCGTGTGAAATTCACACATCAGGGTAGGGGGGCCAGTTCCTTTCCCTGTGCCGGTTATGGTTTTCCAGGAAGACCTGGTACCCGAAAAATCACTTTAGCTTGGGTGGAGCTGCAGGTGCCCATATATATATATATATATATATATATATATATATATATATATATATATATATATATATATATATATATATAGTATATATGGGCATCCGCGCCCGTGAGACTTTCACAAAAATGTCATATATATATGCCTATATATAAATATATATATATATAGGCATATATATATATATATATATATATATATATAGGCATATATATATGACATTTTTGTGAAAGTCTCACGGGCGCGGATAATAATGTATAGGAAGTTAGCACTAGTGGACAAGGACAAAAACACAGAAACGCACAAAAAAAAGAAAAGTATCTCACTAGGTTTCAAATTTTCGGTGCTCCACGCCAATTTTCCCACGGAAGAGAAGGACAGTTCTGTCCTGCTATCATTGGCATGCAAACATGTTGCAAAGGAAAATCAAATACATAGAGACAGGGGATAATATTGGTTAATTAGAGTGAAGTCATTAAAAGAGGGGCATTTCGGGTGAAATGAAGGGAGTGGTGGAAGGAGGGAATGATCCCAAATGTGTGAATTTCAATTCGTGTCTTAGAGGCTTTAATGTGTAGCTCTCGCAGCAGCTTTAGTGTGTCACAATGAAAAATCTAATTTGATCCGTATAACCTTAATGAAAAAAGTAACATCTTTCATACTTGTGAAATGGGGAAGTAATGAAAAATATCAAATTTTGGCGTAAATTTATTTTAAAGATATAAATGTGAACAAATTCAAAGTAGTGTTTATAAATGTAATATAATTTCGTATTATTAGAAAATGAATGGAAAACTACAATATTTACAACAATCACTGTACAACTGGATATAAATATGTGGAAGTATGTTGGTGACCTAGAGATAGATCGTTCGGCTGCTGACTACATAACTTTGCCGCGCCTGGGTGTATCCTCCATTTCAAGCAATTAGTGTTGGATTTTGGATGTTAGATGATCATGAGAGCGCACGTTCTATTAGTTTTATCAAAAGTTTTTAGCATAATTTTGAACTATTAAACATTTTTTACGGATACCATTGGTTCTATTTGAACGTAACCACAATTTTCGTCTCCTGCCTTTAATTTAAATAATTGGGTCTAGTCAGGTCATCTTGTTATTTTCAATAAAGATATCTAATTATGTCATACTTCCGTTTGTTCTGGCAATATAATGAACGCCTAGATCTGAACTACTCTTACTTTATTAGTCCATATCTAATTTTCTCATTCTTATCGCTATCTAATTAGACAAATCAATAAAACATCAACATACTTCCTCTCCCATTAACTTTTAATAAAACGTGAAAACGTCGAAAATACGAGTACAAGCATTGATTATAATCAAGCATTTCATTAAATAATGCGTTTGGTTCGTCCCGTGGTCTACAGCATTGACATAGTGGAAGCACTTGTGCGTGGAAGCACTTGTATTGTATCGGAAGTGTATTGGATCAAATTGGTTAAAGTAGTAGGGACATGTAAAGAAGAATTGCGTAAGGCAAAGAATCATTCACACGGAGTGAATTGATGACAGAGAAGTTGGCTCAAGTTGATTAGAAAGGACTCGATAAAAATTTGATATGGAACGTAGTTACGTACGTCGCGGAAACGTAGTCATTGAAGCAGGATGATAGACGTAGATTGGAGCGGAGGCTTTTGAAATGTGTGTGTGTACAAGAATGGAAAAGGATAAGTGGACAGAAAGAAAAACAAATGAGGAGGTGCTAGGTATGCTCCGGGAGGAGGGATTGCTGGAAGATCCTAAGGAGACAGAAGAAATTATTCTAAATCACAATGGTTGACAATGGAATGCTGAAGACTGTGATAGAGAGGAGAATGTTAGAAAAACGAGGAAGTGACAGGGATATGAAAGGGATGTAGGAAGGATTGAATGGAGGAATGAAATGTACAGATATTAAGAATATCATGTTGCAGAGCAGCATGTTGGTTGTGTATTGTTAGAAGAGGCTAGATAATGAAATTAAGAATACAAAGTAACTTTCCACTGTTCTTTATTAGCGTACAACCGGTTTCAACGCTCAAGCGTCATCATCAGGGCGCCATCATCAGGTACCGCTTGAGCGTTGAAACCGGTTGTACGCTAATAAAGAACAGCGGAAAGTTACTTTGTATTCTTAATTTCATTAACATGAATTTCCACAAGGTTGAGCCAGAAACAATTGAAGAGGCTAGATATTTATTTGGTAACTCCTCCATCCAAATTTACCTCAACCAGTATATTAATTGTCATAATAAAATCTTTGAAAGTTATCATAATGTTTTAAAACAAATAAAAGATTATTCTGTATGAATTTCGCCCACGTTATTCTGCTTTCAATCTTAAGTATGTGAAAATGATTTTTATCCACATTTTAATCGTATTCCTTGCGCTACCATAATTTAATTTGGTCATCCTTATTTGGCTTGTTCAATGTCATCAATTTGTTTTATTTATAAGATATTGAAAGCATCGCAACTTTATAAAAGCAATTCGAATTCCTAAAAATCATGTGCATATTGTAATTCGAATCAGTGGGAAAATAACATAGTTTTATGAAAATATATTAAACTTATATTTTTTGCATTTTTGAGCATATGTTTTAAGTAAGTTAAGCAAATTTATAAATATTTTTAAGTTTACCCAACAACTATAAACTATAAAAATGTATCCAGACTCTGGATAACCGTATCGGAATGGAAAGCATACCTTTTCTCACCCTCCCCGTTAGCTATAAATAACGTCATGAGAACGATGTGTAAATATCTTTAATGCGGTCAATAAGGTTTTGCAATGAGTTCATGCACGCTTGCCTGGATGCAGGCAAGACCAGGTATTGCAAAGCTAAAAAATATCCATCGATACGGGACTAGAGTTTTTTGCCACTATATTTGCCAAGTCTCACGCAAAGATTGAGCTTAGAGCTCAATCAATTTAGCCGTGCTCGCGCTTCAGTTTTATCAATGACTACAGAAGGAGTCGACCGTAACGATCGCATTTCTTGCATCCTCATACTATTTTATCTTTTTAGGGTGATTCAATTCCTTCTGAAACAAGTATTTCAAGCGTATTTTGGTGAGAGATTAAATTATAACCTTAGTGAATTTTAAACTCCAGCGTAAACATCGCTTTCCGAAAATCATTAAATGAAACCATGTCACCTCAAAAATGTTTTGCCAGACTTAGTACATTTATTCTGTCGAAGGATTTACTGGGAATATTTCCGGGTTTTTTAAAGTACGGAATATCTTTATTACACAAGGTCTCCCTTTGAGATTATCACGGGCCTTAATCTAAGCCATTAGTCGTACCATTTATAATTTTGAAGCGTCTCAAAAAATCAGAAAAATCTCTAAAATATCTTAAAAAAGGTTGCTGGGAGAGTAAATTTCCGTGATAACTGGTTTATGAATTCCTAAGTAAGAAATTGAACAAGATACATTTTTTTTGAAAATCGAGCGGATATTTCGAAAGAAACTTTAATTTGCGGCTTACCACTGAGTTAGACAAAGTGAAACATTAAATTTTATTTGTAAATGCCTTAACATTTAAATTATCAGGGTACACTTACCACGGTTATAGATTAGTATAAATCGTCCTTTCTGTGGATTCTCTGGCTGAATCATAGCCATTTAGTCCGAATTAATTGATTGAAAATTGAATTATAATATATATAGCTGCAGTACCATAGATATTTTCACGTAATTATCCTAAGAGTTATCAATTTTTTTTAACATAAACGTTATAATAACCATTTACATTGAAGTAAGACTGCTGACGGAGTAGAAATACTATATGAATTGGTTGACAAATATAAGAAAGCTAAAATGCGTTATTCATTGTATCCTTCAAATTTTTATGAGAATTTTCGCTGAAAAACCTCAATACGCAATATTTTTCGCAATTTTCAGGGTTTATATAAATATCTTCTCTGGCTCAAAATTTGTAATTCGTTGCTCAAGAAAAATGACATTTTTCACACGACGATAACGTTGACTTTTCCGATTTACCATAGAGAAATATGTACAAGAGCTGACCGAAAAGTTTAATTTTCCCTTTAATATGCTTATCATTGAGAAGGCCCTTGGCTAATGTTTAACATAATTTTTTATATCAAGTGGTCCACCATTACGCATAGCTGTACCGGTGTCTTTTAATGAGGGATAACGGAACGCTTGGTATTTAAAACATTTTGATATGGTCAACCGTGGTCTACGGCCATCTCTGCGAGGCATTTACAAAGGCAACAAATAAAACAAAGTTGTCTTCACTCAGATCCTGAAATGTTTTCATTAGGAGGAACAAAACGGCGAGTAAATGAAAATTCTCAATATTCAGCAAAACACCTCGAAAAATTATTTGGAGTTAATAATCACTCTGGAGGCCACCAATAAAAGATCAAATAAGATGATGTGTATGATACCATAAATCTGTTATGCGCGTACCTTTAAAGTTTCTGTGTTCAAAGAAAATGGACTTTTTTCAATGAACATTTTAAATTCCGCGCAGTTACAAAATTGTTAATAACTCAATTTAATAAGTGGTATTTTTATGGTGATTATAATGACGTATTTTTCCATCACGAAGATGGTTTTGGTTGCATATTATAATCATGCATGTTTGCGTATTGAACTTGAAAATATCGATGGAGTTATAATCTGCAAAGACTGACTTTGTGCACATCCTTCCAGGACTTAACTATTAAATGTTAATTTCTAGAATTGCCCAAAAACTTTTAATTTCCTAATTTTTTTGCCATTCGAAAAAAAATTTTGTCGATAGTCCCAAGTATTTACTTAGACAAATATTACTGTACTATGACTCAGGTTGACTCAGATTCAAAGTATGTCAGTTAGAACAAACAATGAAAACAAAATCATCATGGTTGGGGTAACCATAAATGTAGGCCATGCAATTCATAAAAAGTGCTTTCGAGTCATTTATAATAATGCTGCTAAACAAATGCATTAATTCATTATTCAGATCCTCATCCTAAATCACGTAATGTCCAGACTGTATCATTTTATTTATTTAAAAAGCGTATCTCAACCCACATTGAACTTATTCTTAGTCTTTAACAGTGTTAATCTCTTAATACAACCTCCATGTAATTCGTTTTATACTATTAAGCTAGAAAAATAAAATTATTTCTTTCCTGAAGTCTATTTGAATTTTTTTCGTTTTCTTTGCATTCGCGTAAATTAATTTATTTCTAAACTTACTTCCTTAGGTTGTATATCTCTTCATTAATTTTATTTTGTTAGGAAAAATTCAATCCACAAAATAAAATCAATGTACCCAATAGGGTACATTGATTCACTCCCTTCCTAAATCGTCGGGAATTGTAAGAAACTGCTCAATTTCTACCCACACGGAAAGGGTAAAATACGAGATAAACAAAAAAAATCGTAATTTCTGATCATACTATCCCTAAGAGATATTTTGTACTTATGTTTTAAAACGTATCTATTAAAATTCTAAAAATTCGAAGTCGATTGAAAAGAGCGAAGATATATTTTTATCATTAAATTGGATGTCACCATGGAATAAGAAAAAAGTAAGTGTAGCTTTACACAGTGGAGTTTTTCGAATTTCAAAAAATAATTCACTTTTCTTTAATAAAAACAACTAGAAAAAAACCACTGTAATCGACCTTTGCCGTAGGATCACCAAATAGTTTTCCTAATGGCTGGTGAGGTTTACCCATCTGGTCAGTTTCTTTCTTCGTAAGCTTTTCCAGGTAGACCTTGTGGCCTAAAAATACACTTTAGAAGAGGCAGGATAATCCCCAAAGTGTTACTTTCAGTATACTCCCGGCTATCTGGTAATCAGCCCGGAGTCAAACTTACTCCCCTACCTTGTCCCAAGTAACAAGTACATTGAAGATTTCTTAGCAATTAGTAATTCTGGTTTTATCTTTACTAAAGGCAGTTTCAATTATCAATGCAAAGTCACAAATTTTATAAAAATATTTTTATATCACGAAGACTAATTTAATTCATTGCTAAACAACATCACGCATGCTGTTGTAAGATTATCTTTTATGCGGTGTTAAACTTCCAACCCTGGAAAAAATTCAAATCGTGATTAAATGTTTAAGTGCTAAGATATTCTAGACTATAAACACATTCTGAATCAATTCGGATACCTAAGTATATCTACAATGCCGTCAGTCAACGTGTTGTTCTCTCTCGACGTAGTGCGAGGCGTTTCGCATTGTGCGCTTGATATAAAAATATGAACATTATTAATACGTTCATCATGCAATGATTCTGATGTTCTGTCTTGAAGGCTCCAAGGCTGTCATTTGAAACTAAGGTAATTTTATGTTTTGACAGCAATTTACGAAACCAGCAGACCACCTATAAATTTAGTATCAGTTTTACCACCAATCCTTCTTAGGATAGAAATGAAACCCATAAATGCCATGGTGATACAATTTTAAATGCCAGCGACAAAATATGATGATGGCAAAATAAAAGAGACGCACAACAGAAGTAATAAAATATAGTAAGAAGAATAACATCTAATGATACTTGGAGACTGGAGAGTAATCATTGGAGAAGACCATGAGGGAAAAATCATTTGGATGACATGGTATAAGAAACGGAAATGAGAAAGGACTTCGGGTCTCTTCGAGCAAAAAAAATACGTGGAGGCAAACACACTCTTCAGTAAAAACCACAGAGGTGATACATGTGGATCATGGCAGGAGACTCAGAAAGATAGCATCTTGACTACACGCACGTGGAGCAGAAAATTAAGAATCAAAGAACTGCGAAGTTCACAGGGTGCTGTCATCAATGGTGACAAAAATGTAGTGTTTATGATGAGCCATCTAGATTCAAAGAACAAGAACTAGAAAATGGAGAATCATTGGGAGTAAAAAATGCCGAAGGAAACAAGAGTTAAGGTTGAATTTTCAGCACACAATGGAAAAGGAAATGAAAAAGAATTTTGGGTCAATTGCTTAAAGATGGAGAAATCTATTCGTCAAAAGAGACATGTGAAACCATACATCAAATAATGAAATATAATGCAGACCTGTCTAATAGAAGATAAAAGAAAGAATAGCACTGAAGGACAGAGGAAGAACACATCTGGTGAGATATAGAAACAGCAGAAAAGCGAGAAGAGCAACCTAAGTATGAAGAAAGAACGTGTGCAAAGAAGTGCAGCTTGACACAGAAAACCATCTGACACTATTTTAATATATGGTAAAAATTGGTGCAATTCTTACTAAAGATAAGGAAATATGGAATAATAAATATAAAGGAATGATGGAAAGAAATGGTGACAGTATTTTGAAAATATATGAAGGTTGGGAAATAAATTATAGAATACTGGGAAAAGAGGATAATATTAACTATGATGAAAGAGGATACTGCATCGTTAGAGCTGAATATGACGAAGCAGAAAAGTTTCAAAGGCAAAAAAGGCACAAAAGAACCACTGTTTATCTTTAGGAATAATAAAATAACAAGAAATGACGATATGGCACACCTAGAGTACATCAAGTGAAGCTTTTAATGCTCTTAAACATATCGTAGAAAAATGGGATCACAAATATACACACATAAAACGCTTACCTTGACCTAGAGAAAGCATATGGCAAGGGAACGGGTATATTATGCTGAGCACACTAATAAAAATTGGTAAGAACTAATTTGACAGAATAACGATGCGCGATATACATATAGATAAGGTAGAACTGATAAGAAATACTGAAAGTAGAGGAGAGAAAGTAAAGAACCGATAAAGCAAGTCAGTAGAGCGCATTTTCATCATTGAAATATAACATCCATATTGAGAAGGTAATTTGCGAAATCAAGTAAAGGATAAGAGGTGGTGTACTAATTTAAGGAAAGCATGAATATTCTGCAATTTACAGACAATATGGCTATGGCTAGCAGAGGCTAAAAAGGGCTCTATATGGAACCTGAAAAATATGGAAAAGGGAATGGGCAAGTGAAACCTCTAGATAAACAATAGTAAAACTAAACAAAAAATAAGTATAAATTAAAAAATGTAATAAAAATAGCATAGGAGTACAGCTATTTAGCCAGAAGGACAAAAAATGATTAAAGAGTAATAAGAATACTATACTAAGCACAAGAGGTTTGTTGAAGAAGCTTTTCAATAAGAATAAGTAACTAATAACGGGAAACAGTGTTAACACATACATAATGGATTCGATCAAAGTTTTCTTTTAATATTAGAGCGCATATGTGAAAGGAACAAAAAATAAAAGCAGACTGGAGGTAATGGAAATTTTATGTCAGGGAAGCTTGCAGAAAATACAATGCGTAGTGTAAAAATGAAGGAATACCTCGAAAGTGGGTGTAGAAAGAAGCCAATCAAAGACAGAAGAAAAAGAGAGATAATGATTGGACATATGCTGAAAAGCGCGAATTTAATGGAGATCATAATTGAAGGGAGGGGAAGAACTATAAATGAACTACGTGAAGAATGCAAAGAAAATCCCAGTGCCAGGAGCATTGAGGTAATGAAGGGTTTGGCGGGAAACAAGATCTGTTGAGCTGCTTCAGACGGATAACTCGCGATAATTACGTTATTTAAAGATATTGGGGTCCCAAAAATTTGTTGTTAAATAACGACGCTTAATACCCTCATCCAAATTTGAAAGCTTAGGAATCCTATATGTAGGTGCACTCAATTCACTGGCCAATTGCTACTAACAGACTTTATCTGGTTTAATCATAACTTTTGAGTAGAACTCACAGTTTCAGGATCCATAAAATCTTAAAAAAGTAAAACTTGCAGGTTCAAAAAAATAGCAAAATTACTTTTACGGCCTAAACTCATCTAGTAATGATTTATGAACAAGAAAAGAGGTTTTCATATTAATTAACAACATTTTGTTACCCGAATAAAGGTAGTAAAACCATTATAATATATTATTCTATTCCTTGTTTACACATTATTACAATATACCACTGCATACTATACCACTAAATTATTGGCTTTAATCAGGGTAGCTTATTCTTTACACATCAACCGTTATCTAAAAACATCACTGGAAAAATAAGTAGAAAAATCAATAACTATTCAGAAAAGATTGAATATTCACCTTACCGAAAGCATAGCCACATTATTTCAATAATAAACTGCATTACTGTTAGCCTTTAACTACTTAACTTTGAGGTAACTACCGAACATTTCATTGCTATTAATTAAGGATACGAGGATTTTTGCGAGAAAATTGAAAAGGTTTCTGAGCCGTAAGTTTAGTATTATTACCTAAGAAACCTGAATAAAGAAAACAATATCTCACATTGGAGCATGTAAACAAATGTTTTGGCAACCACATGTATGCCAAAGAAATATTCTTTCCATGAAGGCTACTCAACTCTTAGAGCATAATCCTTTTCGGAGATAAATATGAAAGTTTGTCTGTCTGTCACCATTTTCGTTCTTGATTTCATATGGTGATTTTAGCCATTAGCTACAAAGGTCATGGCGACATCACCATGGATCAATAGAGGGTAAAACAAAAAAAAATGAAGGAAATATCTATCCTTTCTATTCTCAGTTTCAATCCTTCAAATCGTATTACCAACAAAACGGTAACTCTCCTGGTAAGATGGTCGCGTGAATGTTTTTACCAAATAAATGGATAATATAAACTTTTAGAACTATTTAATACATATGGAGACGGGAAATGTGTCTGAAACTGCGGTAACGAAATTTAGCTAAAAAATTCCCAAGGATGCCTACGGAAAAGTGGAGGGAACTTAAAAAAAACAAAAATTAACAAAATCTGACTTTTCCGCAAATTCTTCCTTTGAGAAAAGTTGCCAACTCTATTTGAGATTACGACCAGTCACTGCACGAAGTCGTTCCTGAATGGTTTTCTCCTAGGAAATTGCTGCCTCACTTCCTTATCGTCTGATCGGAACATTTCTGAAGCGCTTCCCGCTTCTACATGACCACGTTTTACGCCTTTTCAACCATTTACTTTGCTCACGTCGCAGTTGCTAAGTACATCAGTATTTGGAAAACATTTCCCTCAAGTAAGCGAAGCAAATATCTGTTTTTATATGTTGTAACCACACCGGAATGATACATCCGTGAATGTTTCCCAAGCACAAATATACAAGATATATATTTCTGTTTAATTATTCACTCCGGTAATTTTTCATTTTGGATAATGGAAAATAAATAATAGACACAATGTAAAAAAACTAAATTTATGTGTAGGTGATTATGGGAGAAAATAATCATTTTAAGAAACAATTTATATTTCCTGTGAATATTTACCGTAGTCTCGAATAGTTGAATTCAAGTCTTTGTATAGTGGATATTTATTCTCGTTTGACCGATTAGTTTCCCCTGCCGAATAAAGATGTTATTTATATCATTAAATTAGTGCAATATATTTTGTCAAGTAGTTAATTAAATGGGCTCATCGAGATAATATAGACTACACCGATATTAAGTTTGCTCGATAGACTACTGATTGACGGTTTAATTAGCTGAGAGATGGTTTACGTGTCATCCTATAGATTCTATTGCCAATTAGTGATAACGAAATCTGTTTAATATCCACTCTTTGGGAATAGATAAGAATTAATCCCAGAAAAACTAGTTTTATTTCAAAGTTTAAACTTAAAAAGTGTCATATATATGTTTTAAATTGACTAGGTCCGGTAGGTACTGGCTCCATATTGTTGTTTTTTCTAAAATCAGAGAAACTCGAAAACTTGAATAACCCCAAAGTAAAATCATAGCAAAAGACTGCTTATTTATTGACGCAGTATTCCCGAATTTAATGGAAATGGGATGCGACGTAGTGATTTGGCCTAAACAGGCTCATAATGCTTCGAATATAGTGGTACTGCATCATAACCCTTGAAAAATAAAACTACATAGTGGATGCATCTTCTAATGTTTCCCAGTATTTTTTTTTAAAGATTGCTGATTTAACGAACTATTGCTCCCGTGCTTAAGTACTTGTATCAGAACGAAAATAAAACTTTATAATAAAACTAGACATCCAGATAGTTAACGTTTTTAAATCCTATTCTACTCACATCCTTACGCAACATTTTGGGGTTGATATACAGCTTTTCAATAATTTGAGTAGAACATATTTATTTTGCATTGCAGAATTATTTTTTTAATTTCATTAAATCGAAATATTATTCGGATATTAGTTACTTTAAAAACCGATGTGCCTCATTTTAACAGTAATAGTCACCTACAAAAATATACACTGAAAACAGAGAAAGGGTGTTTTAGATATTGAGTGAAATCGCTTTTCTAATTATATGTCAAATTATTTCCGGGTTTCGTGGGAAATTTGAAATGTTTTGGATATCCCACCGCAAGATTTTTCCTGAAATCAAATTTGAATTTATATTTTTGACAAATAGAAAACAATTATGATTATGGGGGCGTGATAGTCCACTGTGTATAGTTTTAGACTACTGCCTGGAGGGCCCGAGTTTGAATCCCTAGTCGCATTAAGCTTGTGTGATATTTCAGGTGCCAGATCTTCCTGGGAAACCATAGGCGGGAAAGGAACTGGCCCACCACCCCTGATGTGTGAATTCCATGGTCCATTGGAATTAGTGCTTAGTTAGCTTTATCATATCAAACAGTTACCTACGGGTTGATAACTATGGTTTTGGCATGGTCATATCAACATTAAAGATGTAGAAAAGCAATATGCGTTTTTCGTAAACTATTCACATGTAACATTGTTACTTTGTGCCAATATCTTATAAGCTATACATAACCGTTTCTTCAAGTTTAACAAAGTAAATTTCAGAATAAAAGAGCAATTGGGATACGGGTTAAATTAATTTAGTAGTGCATTCAGTAAAAGGCAACAAACACATCGCAAGTCTAAATTAGCCAAAATACATTTCATATCCAAGAACCCCATTGGATAAGAAATGAAAGAGGATTTGGACGAAAAGAAAAAATGCACTAAGTTCTAGGAGGATCCATCTTGCCTCGCAATGATCCAAAAACTTATTCATAGTGACCTGAAACTATAATGTTAAACTATCCTATTCGTATCTCTGGGAAAGTATTAGTCTCATTTTGCTCTTGTTTCGTCCAGATTCAATAAAAACTTTGCGGGAAAATCTAATCCATACCATTTTCTTATGATATTAGTCCAGATCATCAGATTTATTCATGGTGAAATTTAAAGAAATATTTTTTATCACGTAATATTTCTTTTTATTTATAGCATACCAATCATTAATTGAGAGTGCCAAAATTTGAAATTTGAGGATACACCAACTAATCGTAGTACCAAGGTTATGCTTTTTTGTCAATTCTTTTCCATGGCGGTGGTGGTATGTGGTACAGCGTTTAACTAGCATGCATTTTCAGCTACTTATCTTTATTTTTCAAAGTCAATCATGTAAATGATTGACTTTGCAAAGCTTTGCATGCTTTATCCTGAATGCAAGATCTCACAAAAATGCTGTGGTTGTTTTGCACACGGATCTCAAGCCATGGATTATACAAGTTTTTAATTATTGTTTTTAGAATGTTATATATTTAGAACAGATCAACAAAATGTAATTTATTTTGTTTAATAATAGCTTCTAAAAATCCTAAATATTTAGTGAAATCAAATAGGAAAAACTTAATTTCATCGTGTTTCTTTGAAAACCTTAACAATGACGTTCTGAGTTGATCGGTAATTCAGTGATATTTTGACTTAAATGTGTACAGTCGATATCATAGTTTTTAAGACACGAAATAAAACTATTAGTTTGATATTGTTAAACTAATATTATTCCATAAATCAGCCATATTTTAAAAGATTTCAAAATGGACATTAGTTAATTAGGGCCAATAGACATACAGACATATTATAACTCACAACAGGGACTCCCACGTGGAAGAATTTACCCTGATGGTAGTTAGATATCTTGAAGAGCTATTCTAAAGCAGGCCAAAACCCCATGTCGGTGAGGATCAGTTACAAGCTGCTGTTTACGCGTCCCAGCTCCTGCCTTTCTCGAACCCTAGGAGAAGCTGTGACCGTAAAATGGTTGGAGCACGGAAACTCTGACCTAAGCGAGACAATGAAGGCATTTATTTCAGTTTTACTTCCATTTGAATCTCATCAATCTCAAGCTTTTACAATTATATCCTAACTAAATTTTCATGCGTATAAGACTGAAACACAACAAATTTCTGTTTGCGCTAAATTGTAACTTTAGAAAACTATTTATACTTTAAACAAAAAAGCAAGAAAAAGTTATAAAGGAGTGAAAATATTTTTTTCCAATGCTCATTTCCCTCTTGATGATTTAATTATCAGAACTTTCAAACACTTATTTAAATGAATTGCGTAAAGATACATGAAAAATCTATGTTAACTACTCCTTCTATTTCACTGTTGAATATCAGTTTCTTGACCCCTTCATTTCGCACTCATAATAATACAAAAAGAATCAAAATTTGGATAATTTACAAAGAAATATATTCAATCTCAAACAAAGCTGGTTTGTTTGGTAGAAAAAAATGCTTTTATTCCATCGGCGATTTTGAATAAAACACAAGTTTACTCATTCCTGCGCATCTATATGACATGAGTCATGGAAGGATAATGGTTGTGGAAGCCAATGCCCTGGTGTTGGAATTGGCGATGCTCAAGTAGTTTATCCCAATACAGAATGACCCAGCCTTTTTGGACTACGGACAGCCTTTTCTTCTGATAGATTTCTGCACTTCTTTCACCTTCCGCTGAAGTAGTTCCAGATGATGTCTCTCAGACCATCCTCACGGCTAATGTTTTATGACACGCCAAATAATATATTATTTAAAATCCTCCTAAAGGTGGATTGAGAGCCTTTTCTTTTAAACGGACCAATTCTATATTTTTTACGCAAGCAAGGGGGAAAAAATATTTCAGACTCATCAAAAAATTTCTTAAAATATACATTAATGACGTAACGCACACGTTAGTAGCAATCTGAGGTTATTTGTGATAACACGAAGGTATACAAGGAATAAAGGACCCAACCATATCAAAGGAAGTAGCGAACAAGACATACATTATGAAATAGAGGTTTCAGTGCTAATTACGGCCAATGAAGTTCATTATTGGGGAGTAGTTCTAACACCACGCCTTTCCTAGGGAGCACATATCAGGACAATATGCGGATCCGCTTTAAAGAACCTCGGCTTCATTAAACGGGTGAGAAAACGTAATGAGAAAGTTAAAGAAAATTGTTATTTTGCTCTAGTTAGACCTCACTTGGAATACGCCGCAAGCATTTGGGATCCTTGGGAGGAAATTTGGCAAAAAGAATTAAATAAATTCCAGAGAAAATTTGCCAGCTTTGTTAATAATTTTTTTAATAAGAACAAAAGTATGACAGGTCTCTTACGGGATTTAGGCTGGGAGCTACATGAGATACGAATAGAAAAAGCGAAAGTTAGACTTTTAGAAAGTTTCAGAACAAACGAGTTTAACGATGACACTCAATAAATTATAATGGCCCCACAATACATTAGTGAAAGGCGTTAACAAAAAAAGACCAGACTGATTTTATTCTGCGCAAACCGCTCAACGGATCGAAACTGAATACAGGGCGCCATCTAGCGACACAACTGACGACTAAAACGAGAGGTATTACGTTCCACTTTGACAGACCCCAACTATGTCAAATTGGTGAATGATTTGGTGCGGTCAAATCGCCGTTTAACTCTTTGATATTTTAACAGACATTTTGGGCATGACGCGCATCGCATCAAAATTCGTCCCGCGGGAGCTGACTGATGAACAGATACAAAAACGTCTGGACATTAGTCAGGAACTCCTGAATTGAGCCAATGCCGACACAGAGTTTCTTAAAACCATCGTAACCGGTAAATAATCCTGGGTTTACGGTTATGTTGCTCAGACAAAGGCCCAGTCTTGTCAGTGGAAAGGTCCTCATTCTCCGCGACCAAAGAGAGCTCGCCCATCCCGGTCCAATGTGAAGGTCATGCTGGTGTGTTTCACCGATTGGCGAGGGCTGATTCATTTTGAATACCTCCCTCATGTTTAAAACCGTCAACAAAGATTTCTACTTAAAGGTTATAAAGAGGCTGAGGGTCGCAATAAGCCGAAAGAGGCCGGACATGTGGAGAAACAATGCATGACGTTTCCCCCGCGATAACGCGCTGGTTTACACGGCGCTGATCGAGACAGAGTTTTTCGCCAGAACCGGAACTTCCGTAATCTCTCCAGACGTGGCTCTATTAGACTTCTTTTTGTTTCCAAAGTTAAAATCAACCTTGAAAGGGCGCCACATTTCGACTCTATTGCGGACATTAAAACGAATTATGAAGAGGATCCCCGAGGCGGTTTACGAGGCAGGGTTCGAGAACTGGAAGAAACGGTTGACAAAGGTGTTTCCTAAGCCAAGGCATGCATTTGGATGGCGACAAAGTCAATTAAGCTGTATCCGTCGAAATAAACAAGATATAAAATCAGTCCTGTCTTTTTTAGATCACACCTTCTAGAACAGACGACAAAGATATATTGCGGGAGATAGATTCCAATATAGATGGAAACAAATACTCATTCTGTCCAAACAATCTGGAATCATAAGGGTGAGAAACCGAAGTCATTTTATAAACAAAAAACATATAATTTACAAGTCGGAACAAAATTAAAAATGCCAAAGACATCAGGTATATTTCTAGGTATATGTGTATGTTAGTTAGTATTTTGAGCGTCTGCATGTGTGTGAGTTGTAAGGGTTCTTGCATGAATGTACACCTTGTTTTGTTTGTGAATTGTATAAATTGGTGGCTTTTGCATGCGGTTTTTTTCTTAATTACGGCTGGTGCCCCAAAACCCCCGCCATTGCGGCAGCTTGCGGGGTATTGAGTAAATGTAGATGTAGAAAAAAGCAAATGATTCTCATGATTGCTCTGAAATTTCCCCTTTTCAAGTTTATTCTCTCATTTCTTTTCCATTAAACTGACCATAGACATAGGTTTTCGCAATGAATATTATTTAGAGATCTTACTCGTGGCTTCGTTTTTTTGCTTAATTATGGTGCTTTTAAATTTCTGCTGCTATCAATTTCCGCAAATCCTACTTCAGCCGTTGTTGCCTTATTTCTCCTCAAGCTCCATCTTTTTATGTCATGAATTCCCCATTTATCTTCCATTACAGCAAGAATTGTTACTCTTATACTTCAGTAGAATTCTCCTTAAATCGTCACTTCAGAAATTCGTTCACTAAACTTAATTAGTAAAATTTGCAGCACTTGTATTTTTGCACTTTTAAAATTAAATTTTTATTCAATGTCTATTTTATCTCTTTCAATATTCTAACACGGAAATGATAGACCGGTTTGCTAGCCCGTAATATTAGTCCATTATTTCCTTAAATACTGGCGTATCCTGATGTTACACTTCAACCACGGGTTCGTAACGTTCCCCGCGTTCTTTTCTTCCTTTCCGCACAAGGGCCGGAGAAGAATGCATCTCATACAAGACTCCATACATCTCGCTCGTTCCCGAGACGCACGCAACTGCATGAGCAGGATGTTGCTAAGGCTTTGGCCACCTTTCTTCCCTTCGCTCACCTTGTCCCTCCCACCCCAGCCTTCTGTACCTATTCTGCCTCACCCTTATCTCTCGCAGCAGCGTCCTTCTGCTGACCCCGTGACCTGCCCCCACATTTTCCACCGCCAAGAAAGCCCACTCACGCCCAAATGCATCCCCAATAGCATCTGCTCGTCGCCTCGCCAAACGACCGCCCTGAAAAAAAATCTCCGCCCCAATCTCTATCTCCCTGAAGGCGCGAGGGTCACTCACACAAAACAGACCCGATGTTCCAATAATAGCTGTCTTCGCATCAATGTGCAACCATGAAACTTGAAAATTCATTGTAGAATGTGAGGTTTCTAGTTATAATTGCATTTTACCATGCTTATAAACTTGCTCAGAGTTACCCACGAGGTGATATTTTATTTTATTTACTCCAAAGCGTAGAATGTTTTGATACGTTTATTATACATGCATTTCCTGCTTCGAATATCATGTTACAGAACTGAAGTAAATCCTCTAAACTAATGACATGTAACCACATCTATCTCTGTAACACTCAGCTCAATATCATGTAAGAATAATGGCTGTTATAATTAAAATATGCTTCTTTTATACTAATGAGAATTGATAAATTTCTAGTAATTTACCTTTTATCTAATAAACTGAAATATGGAAACACGGCTTCCCAAAATTACATGGTGCGACTGTTTTATGGAATGGGATTTAAACTTTGGCAATTAAAATGGCATTCATATTAATTGCTCAGGGTTCTGATTGATGATGGTGCGGAATACTATTTAAGAGAGCTCTTGATGTTATATTTTAGATATCATGTATCAAGTCAATTTAATGCCATTACTGATGACGTTAGCATCCGAACATCATGATTGGATATTATTTTCGTCAGTTCTTACAAGCTAATTACTCAGCAGGCAATTAATAATTAATGCAGTTTGTCCTTTCTCTAAGGCGTCTTTCATTTTAATGCGTTTAATATATTTCGATATATCCCTATTAACATCCTACTTTTAGTCAAGTTTTTAGAATATGTTTACATCTTACTTTCATTTAACATGCTGATTGAATTACACTTAAATTTAACCCTCACATAGGGAAATTTTTAATATTACCTACTTACATTTATTATTATACCAATTGCTTACCATATTATTTTTATTCTAATCTATACTCTAGATCATACAAACTATTTGTTTGCTACAATCCCACAAAGCGCTTGTTACACTGGGAACTTTAGTTTATTCGCAATCCTACAACACCAACACACCTCAGGTAATAGCATTTCCTTAATCTTACTTCACACCATCAGCTATTACGTTCCTTCAGTTTCCATTCCTTTGCCCTTTCACCTCAATTTTTCCCGTTGTTCTCTTCCTGCACTCTAATGCCACCTTCCGCATCCACCTTTCTCACAGCTTGCCCTAGCTGGATGCATTCCACGACATTTTTAAGTGCATCCTAGGCCGTGATCTAAGGAGCTAAGCCGGGATTTGGCGCCATACGCTGACGGAATTTTAATCTTTCTTCTGGCCCTGATGGCCAATTTTGTGCCGTGGAAGATACACGCAGGGCCGGCCCATAGAGATGTGAAAGGAAAGCGCCGAATACCGGAAGACGCATACTGTTAGGTTCCCCCGTAAGAGGCAGACGAAATTGCCTTCTTAATTTATACAAAAGAAAAAGCTATCTCTGGCAAAAGCAACCTCTTTTATTACGCTGAGTCTCTTGAGTTTTGCACTTACGTTTAATGCATTTACCTAAGCAGGTATCACCCAGAAGCGATTCTTACGTCAGGTGATATCACCGTCGAGCGTCTTTTATCTCTTTCCTGATTAGAGCCTCTTCATATATATTCGTCTGCCACTATTTCACTACTTATTTATAAGTCTATAAATTTAAAAATGCTTTCTTGGGATAGTTAAATTTAATATGATATGTGAACTTGAAATCTCCTATACTTTGGTAGATATTTTCATTCCAGTTTTTACTAAAATGCAAGTGCCATGCACTCAAGAGGATTGAAACGGATGAGTGTTCTCTCTATACAAAAGTGTTTAATTCCCTACGGTAGACATTCTTCCATAGCATCGTTAAATTTTTTATTCTGATGCAGCAGTTCTATATGAAACTGATAGGTCACTACAGCTCTTTAAAAATCTACCTAGGGGATAATATTATATTACAGAGGAACAATATATGTACCATTTGCATAATCAAGAAACTAATGACAATTATATATAAAAATAGCCGAACAATTACTCCATTTCAATTTGGATGTAGCTACGTGAATACATGCGAACTAACGGTACACATTTCTTCGTTCATACATTGCGGTTATGACCTTCTATACTATCTACTAAATGTTTGGCATAACTTAAGAGCATCTATAGGATACCTTTCACTATCACCAAATTAAAGTACGTAAATATCACTTAAATCTGTTTTTTGTACTTCAAAAGTGTATTAATATATTCGTTTCATTTTAAAATAATCATACAAAACCTCTTTGAAATATATTTAAAATAGTGACCCAGTACATGAAAATTTTGAATTGAAGGTAAATATCCATATGATCTATAAAAAAACGCATTTCTCAAAAAACATTTTGAATCAGTATTTTTGGTTGAATGTAGAAAATGAATTTTCTTAAATACCACAAAAACCACAGCCATTCATTTAAAGCCAAAGTTTTAAACGTATGTAACTAATCTTAACCGTCATTATTAGAGAAAATAGCACCAAAATGAGTCTTATTAATTCCTGCAAATTATGACTATCATATCATTTATAATAGTAATAATGGCATAACTGTTATTTTACTGATTTCAAACAAGGTAAACTATCAAAACGAGAAAATAAAACTATTGGAATGGGAATTGATCACGAACATTGGCATCTATGGCCAAGGTGTAGATCAATATGGTTGCTATCAATAGACCTGCATGGGACCTGGCATGCTTAAAATGCAGTTCAATGTCGCGCAAATGTGAATGATAAAACTCTGGGATAAAATTATTCTCTTCGGTTTTCATTTAGACAAGTAATTCATTATTTCAGAAGTCAAGGCATTCTTGGCATAAAATACCTTGTTGTTGGAGTAAAACTAGTTTTCTATTAGAGTTCATTTGTCTGAAACAAAAAAATGATATTTTCAGCATAATATCATTACATTTATGAAACGATAAAAAGAATTTTAATCTAATAATTATATAAAATTTTAAGTAACGACATGACCAGAAATGTATATGAATTCAAATTTTATTTTAATTCAAAAAATCGCCCTGACACTGTTTCTCTCGTCCAAAACATTCATAATTAGCGCCTATTTCTAATTATATTTTTACTACTCAAATTTTTACTTCTTATAGATGGGAAAAAAATTCCAAAAAAACTTCAATATTATGAGTATCAACTAGCACTAAATATATTTGATTTTCATGAGCAGACCCTGGTTTAAAAAGTGTTACGCCAATAAATAATAATTCTTATTGCCAACGAAGTACAAAATAAAGTTCATCAAGCTCGGCTCTATTCAAGTCAAATTCTTTCCATCTGGAGATATTCACCTCAATAGCTATCATTCTAATTAGAACGACGTCTACGGATTAACGGGAGATAGAGAGGCCGTATCATTCTCATATTTATGTTCACTTACTGTAGGAGGAATAGTGCACACTCAAGGACTTTCTTTTCGCGTCATTACTATCTCTGACTTTTTTCTGGACAATTTCCTATATTTCCCTCATAATAACTAAAATTTCTTTATATCAACAAACTAAAAATTACTCAAAATTACGCTATGGTTTTCCACGACCTCCGTCTATTTCACAATTCAGTAAACAAGTTCATGGGCTCACGGATTTTGGGAATGATAACCTTCATTTGCTCGTTCTTATGTATCCTCTAGTGGCATTTACCTCAAACTTAAAAAAAATACTTTAGTAAGAATTATATAAATAAAACTTTGCCTTAGAGGTTTAATTAAGTAGGTTATTATTAATATGCAGTATGCTATTCTATCTAAAAAAAGTGGAGTTTTGAAGACAAACAATTCTCGTCCAGAATTTATGAGGGTCCCTTAAATAAGTTAAAAAATATGAATGTGAAGAACACCATTACAAAAGATAAATTTATTGAAAAGGCTAGGCTAAATCATACTGACTACCACTGTTTTGAAAATTAAGATAAGCTCCCCTAGAACCAGAATAATACCGTCTTGAACTCTACACCTTATATACTTCTATAGTTGAAATAGTAATGCTATTTAATACTGATTGAGTTCTTATGTGTTGCATGTTAAATAGTTAATTAAAGTACTTATAATTACGCTATGGAAGGTAATGACTGGCTATACTATCCACTCAACTTGTGATAATCGAATTATTTATCGGTCAACAACAATTGATTTTTGGAGATAATGGAAACCGGAATAAATTCCTGTTAAAATAACATATTTTAGCAGAAGAAAGTGTTTATTAATTTACTACAAAAACCTTTTTTAGGAAATTGATAAACAGGTCTCCCTAAGCACATTAGTACTTATGACATACTAGTTGCTATTATTACGTGATGGAAATGTACAGATTTTCCGAGAATTGCAACTTTTTAGAATTAAAACTGTTTCCCCTTTAACCACTTTTATTTTTCTTAAATAACATACTAGTAAACATACTAGTAAATATGGGTATAGCAAAAATTATAATAATAGTATAAAAATATTTACTCTGACAGGTGCGTCAAGGTTAATTTTTGTCGTAAATTTACTCTATTTAAATAATTTTCCACTACAATATTAAAGAATTTAATTATTGTTGTCATCGTTTCCTCATCGAAAATTTCAGTAAGATTAACCTATCATTTAGCGCACCACCGTAATATAATTCGATTAGATTCGTATTTTACGTTTTTTAAATTGAAAAGCAGTAAGTAATATAATTACTTTCGTAAGCCGTAATCAGGGATAAAAAGTCCCTCCCCCTGGAAGTGCATTTCAAACTAAACCCTAAAACAGATGATGCCATACTCTTTAACTAAAAGCTACCAGCGTACAAAATAGAAAAAAAAATTAATAGCTGAACCATATAATATCATCATTAATATTCTTCGAAAACAAATTTATTTTTTTAAATAAACACTACATAGAGATGGTGTCTTAAATTCCCACCGTTCTATCCGTACTCCAATGAATTAACTACATCAACGTTTTGGTCAAAGCCGTCAATCAAGAAGCTCGCTCTACTTATCGCCGTTATATCAGAGAACACCAAAACATTTAGTCTGCATTATATTTTGATATTTTTACGAGAAACAGCTGTCCATCCAAACATATTCCAAATTACAGCAGATATAATCTAGATCGATTTTGCAGACCTCATTCCAAAAATAGGCACAATATGCTTTGTTTTCATCAGAAAACAAAACATTCAACTAATTGCTCAATGATTTTTGACATATCACCCTATTATAAATTTGTTTTGCTGCACCATATTCACTAAATATATCTGTGATCATATCATATCACGAAATAAAACCCAGGCCAGCGGTTAGCATGTAGATAAGATAAACAGGCAAAACTTAATTGTAAAAAATAATATTGATAAATTAATCGCCATTTGTATACTAAAAAACTTTACAGAGTATAGTGTATTTTTTCAAATTAATCCTTATGTCAGAATCAGATAATATTAACATTCTTGACTTACAAATATAATTTAATATATTACACCTGTTTTCTTTTGTTTATTAAATTTTCCTGTCCTGGATGTCCAGTTGTCTCTGAAAAGTATTTCTGAAGGCTGAATAAATATAGAAATGTTTAATCTATTCCTTGATTTTTGAAACTAATTAAAATTAAAATAAGTTAAGGCTTCAGTGAGACCAACCGCCTACTGTGTGCTCAGTAATATTTCTACAAATAAATTAAAAATGCTTAGACTCCTTAATTTATTTCAACATTCATCTTGATAAATGAGATTTAAGCCGAGGCTGTTTCTCCTCATCAATGGTGACCCCATTAAATTGAAAGTGATACTCTCTATTCTTTTTCTCGCTTCTCCTCCCACTGTAAGATATTATGAGCCGGGCTGTTCACACGCCACTAAGCATTAAGGTAGGAATAATTATTGGGGAAGACAAAAATCTGCTTGAGTCCCCGTTCTATTGCTGTTGGTGTAGTCTTAATTTTGCCATTTGATTCATTTGTACCTAGAATTTTCTAAGCTTTACTCATCCAGTAATGATTTGATAAACAATGATAGATGAATTTCTCTATTTTCCCTCGTTCTCTTTTCCCATCTCCGTAGGTATACGTCCCGTAATGCATGATTATTTTTATTCAACATTTCACGTAAATCTAAATTATTTTATGCTCCCAAATATGTTCACTCATCCAAATATTTAAATCATTAGACCATACCAGAAGGAAAATTAAAAGAAAATTATGCTGACAGTAAGCGCTGAGGAGAGCACAAATGACTACTCCTACGACTCACCCAAAATATCTATTTCCTCAACTTATTCCATCACAAATTTCTGTTGTACTTAATATGACTTCGGGCACGAGACCGACGGAAATGCATGGACAAATTGCCTTCCTCTTCGCTCTCTTCCCCCACCCGACCCCGTATGTTCCTCATCCAGCTCCATCCCACCAACCAACGTTTACTCCTACAAAATCTTTACGTTTCGCTTCCGTCAGAGTATCCGTCCAACTTTCTTCCGCTCAACCCTCGAAAACCTATCCGTTCACCCACTTTCCTTCCAACACCCCATCTTCCACCTATTCCCTCCCTAAACCGTACCCTCTGCTCCAGTGTCTCATTCACTCACTCCCCGCGCACACAACAAGGTCCCCGTCCCCAGGATTACCCCTTTCGGGCCCCGAACCACACACTCACACACTCCCTTTCCCTCATTCCTTCTCACTCTCTCTCCCTTCAACCCTTCACCCCATCTCTCCGACCCTCCTCCCGATCTTGTCTCCGCACTCCCTCGCTCCCCATTTCCCTTCGGCTCCCCCGACCCACCGCGTGTGCCGTCGCCTTCACTCGCCCCTCCGTGCCCCTTACCCCGCTCTATCCGACCCCCTCCCCTACTTCTGCTTCCCCTACCGCGCCTATATATCGCTTCCAACCGCGCCTCTGAACTCGCCAGTTTGGAGTCGGTGCTCGCCTTGCGATGTGACTGCCCCCATCTCCGGTGGGACGCGTGCTCGGAATAAGTTTTTCACACTTCGTCCGCCGTTCGAGAGGAAGGTGTGGTGGTGGAGGGAGATGTAAAACAAAAGGTAGTTAGGAGGAGGAAGGCAGATAGAGGAACTACCGTCGAGTGCATTTTTTTTATCCTTCCCTCCGACCGCTTCTTTGTTTCCGCGCATCAGTGTTTTTCGTGATATTTTTTCGAGTGGTTGTGGACGTATGATCCTTTCGTTCGAAGGGTGTATCCAGTGGAAAAAAGAGACCACATATACATATATTGCACGGGGAAGAAGGGGGTGTTCAGAAAAAACTTCTTGCCTCTGCGGAATTGTGTCGAAGACTGTCCGAGCAATGGAGCCAGAAGAAAGCTAATGAAGCGAGGGAGAGCAACCTCAAAACCAGGAAAATTAATTGTGATAATGTTCTCGGAAAGGAGAAGAGGAAACCGTGACTGTTCCACCTTCCTTACAGAAATTGCTGTTTGTGTCTTTCTTCTGTAGGCCCTCACAAAGAAGAATCGTAATTAGCGGCTGTAATCCATGCCTCGGGGTGTGTTCCCCAGTGAGATACCGCATGCCAAATGTAAATGACAGCCTGGCTTGTTAAGGTACAAAAAACTTTTCACCCATATTTAAAGACACATGTGCAATTAATGTCCTATTTCCAGAGATATTTCGGGAAAATTCTAGTTGTCAAAGTAGCGTTTGCAGCAGAGTGAGCCAAAAAACTTTTAAAATATTTGAAATGTTGTAGAGAAAGACATAAAAATGACTCGGATGAATTACGCAAGATATGATTCAATTCCAGTGCAATAGGTTTTCTGAAGAGAAGAATACGGTCTCAAAATAATTGAACGAATGGTTATAAGTTAATAATACCGGTTTTTTAAGGGTTTTATCCAAGTAATATTTTCGAACTTATGTAGATATTTATTGATATGAGGACACAAAGTGATGTATGTGGTGTTTCAACAAATGTTATCTGTATGTTCGCCCCTACTACTACTCATATTTGACGTCAAAATATACGCTGAAATACCACAAATCAATAGGAACTTCTAAAAAAATATTAGATTAGATAAGGATAATGGTATGCATTTGCAGCAACTTCCCCGTAAGTACTTCGTAACTCACGCAGCAGTCACATCGCCGCATATTTTACGTCCGTCGGCCGGAGCACGCTGAAACATTGGGTCGTTCCAATTTGAAGAACGAGCTTTTTTGAACTGCTCATTTCTCATCAGTGTAGAAAGTGCTTTAGGATGCCTCAACTCATTTTTACTTGGGGTGACTTATAGGCAAAGGATTTTTTTGTCAAGTTCCAATGGAGCCATTCGACATTCTAAGCTATTCCGTTTGATTACCTAACCCATTCTTGGCGAGTGAAGATATTTTTCCCCAAATTAATTGCAGACCCCATAAAGAAGGAAGTGTGCTTTTCGAAGAAGTTTCTCGGAATGGCATCGATTTTGGAACTAGTAGGGTCACAGAGAAGTTAGAGGTCCTGTGCGCACCGGCCGAGACAAGTCGAAGGGCCCCGGATCCCCGCCACCGCTCCGCCGGATCCGGCGTTCTCTTCCTGCTGAGGTTGCCTTCAAGCCTCTCAGCCTTACCGGATCCGCCGGCAAAAGGTACGATATGAAAAGGAGGTTACGCACTTCTGCTGGTAGTCTCATAAAGGTAATTTAAGTAGATGCCAATAGCTAAGCAGTACATTTTGAACCATCGTAGATCATTTTCAAAAAATTGGCAATTTGATATGCCAGGAAGAAGCATTCAAATTAATTTTATAAACATAATTTCGCGTTTTTTGCGGAAAGCGAAACCATTGTTTTTACATGTTCCACTCTTCTTAAACCATTAGACCTAATAAACATTACTCCTTTGACATAAGCAATGATATATAAAAAAATTAAGCACAAACTTATGTGAGGGAAATTATTACAGCATATATATATATATATATATATATATATATATATATATATATATTTTAATATAGATAAGATTAGACACTTAGGAACCGACAGATTATATCTTTTGAATTAACTGCATCAGTTCCTAGCGCGAAAAATTTTTTCATGTACATCTGCAACTGAAATGGGTGACAACTCTTCTTTCCTCTGGTGATTTCTCCGCAGAAATATTAGAAAACTACCCTAAGGACTATTTAAATAAATATGACAGTATCTAAATAATTGTTTAAAATAACTGCCATGAGTGTAACACCTAGGTACTACAAATCTTCAAAAATGGGAATAGAAGATAACCTTAAGGTAATTTTCATATAATTTGATCAATTTCAAAGGAAGCTAAAATAAGTATGTTATGGGAGATAAATGAAAACTTTAAAATATACGAAATCTGAATTGAAAAACATAGGTGCCAAGAATTGAAAAAAAACTTTCCTGTGATAAATTTTATCCAAGTAAAGCCAGAAGAAAGCGTGAAAGTCAATAACGGACGTGATCAGATCTGAGGAAGTGAAAATGAGAATTGATGATTCACAATTAACTTTGTGCTTGATTTGCCTCATCGGATATCTTAAGTTTAATGCAACTTCGATAATATTATTAAAATTTTATCAAAAGTAACATTACATAAATATAATAAATTAAGTAATTCGAAAAGAGAATGTCTAGCATTAAAAGTTATATGTTACTTCTAACGGGGATCGTGTAATACTTAAATTTTCACTTTTTGCACATGGAAAATGCCACACGCAACGAATACATATTTTCGAGCAAAATACCGTGATTACTATCACAACAGGAATCGTAAAATCAGCTATTTAAAAGTATTCATTAGGATATTTTCGAAAACACACTTAAATACGGAAATAGATCCTCGCCCTTTGCTAGAAAATACACCACTAAATAGAGGTTTTGGAGCATCCATTTTATATCCAATAGTGTTTGCTTTTAAACTTAAATGTTGGCTATCTTATGAAATATTTCATAATATTACGACATGAAGACCCAGAGTTGGTATTTATAAATTATATAATTTCATAAACTTAATGCATTTATAAATAATTAAATTACCGTGTTCGATAGAGAAAAAGCGATTTATTCCGGTATTGAGTAGAAAAAATTTTAGTAAAAGTCATCCTTGATAGTTTTTTGAATTCAGTAAAATTATCGCTAAATTTTTAATCAATCGCCTAAACTTTCAAGTGTATTACGCGAGTGTTATGCATAAATATTAATATTTATAATTTTATTACTTTATCCATACGTATTGATCCGTAAGGGGTAAATGAAATGGGACGAAATTACAAAAAACTGGTGCTAGTGTAACGTTACGTCTCGAATTTGGAAAAATCGAATAATATTGAGTGCGTTGGAGGCAATATAATATCGTGTATCTAGTTTTTGTTTAAATATATAATATCAGAAAGCTGGATGATGATTTTCATCACAGTTTTATATTCAGCTCAATTTAGAAACTTCTATATTTTGTTCAAACCAGTCTAGATCCAATGCATGAAAATTAACACCTATCTTTTGGCCAATGTTTACAAAGTAGTAGCATGTTACTTTAAAAAATGACTTTCAACTGTTGAGGTATTGTTATAAATTATAGAGCCAAGTATTAAAAATGATTTTAGGTGAGTAATTCATAATTTAGTCCCAATATACTAATCGAGGTTTGTCCTTAGGTACTGATCCGAGTAACTGGGTAAAATTTATCCAAATACTATTTGCTAAAATAATACATCAACGGTATTATGAAATCAATTTTTTCTCTGTAACGAGAGCTTACTTTTCTTTACATAAATGAATAATGCAAATTAACAATCTCTCAAATATTTGCACATGAAGAATTGTAAGCATGTACTAAGTGTTTTCTTAATATATCACTACCAAACACCATGACAGACATAAGGTGAGAAAATGACCATCTGCAGTGCTTTCATTAATTGTTGACTAGCACTACGATGATGCTAGAAATAAACCAAAATGCATAACATTTTGGTCCATACAATACAAACAATTCAGCATTACACACAAGTATACAAAAGTTACGAAAGTATAATTAGCAAAATAAGGGAATATTTAAATATCCATACTTTTGCAGAAATATGCTAGATAACTATACCCGTCATGCGTTTTCTATTATGTAGATTTAGAGAAGCCGTTTAATCCTCTTAGTACTCCAAAGTGAACGATAAAGTATTTCGCTCTCTATTCTGCTCATTAATCCCTAATATATCTATATTAAAAGTAATACTTTCTACTTTTATTTCGTACTTCCACATGACGGCTTCAATAAAGATTATTTCAGTAATCCTTAAAATCAAAACATTCATAGAATTTCGTACAAGCACATCATAGGCATTATGCATCAATTATATAACCCCTGCATTGCTATCGGCGGATTAAATCGATTTTTTAGACAAGCCAAGATACATTTATATCCTGTAGTTAAGCAAATAAAAATTTTTTCAGTTTAGTTAAAAACAATTTCAGAAAAAAATTTATCATCAGTTGTCATTACCATGCTCAAGTTTGAAATATAACACGAAAGAAAAATAATGTTTTCTCATACTAAGCAATAATACTCAAAATAATCTAAAAAAATAAAATGAAACTCTGCTTATGGTCCACATGATTTTTTAATACTTCCTGTTGCAATGCGACGAGTCTTTTTTACTAACGATATCATTTCACCAAAGGAAATTTATATTCTATTGTTATTACATTCGTGGTTTTTGTCTGTTATCTTATCATCAAATTAGGACTTATATAAACAGGGAATATATATATATATATATATATATATATATATATATATATATATATATATATATATATATATATATATATATATATATATATACATATATATACATAAATATATATTATACTTATATATATAACCACACACATATACATATGTATAAGTATATAGATGATTTCGCCGAAGTAACACGGAAGTGTTGAATAACAAGCTTTGACAGCAACAAACAACATCAGAACACATAAAAAGATCACTCACACGTTATTTCTTGATCATTTCGAATGAATCCAATCAATTCCGTCTTCATCGTAAGAAATATAAGTAATGATTACTTCCATTTCTTTCGATGAAGACGGAGTTGAATTCCGTCAAAATGATCAAGAAATAACGTGTAAGTGATCTGTATATATATATATATATATATATATATATATATATATATATATATATATATATAACTTAGAGAGCAAAAAAAAATATAAGATCACATTGAAAGAACGCTCACTTGTCATTTCTTCTTCATTTCAACGAAACCTAGCCCCATCATCATCGGAAGAAACAGAAATACTGACTGCAAGAATATGAAGTCAGATGTCAGTACTTGTTTCTTCCGATGAAGATGGAGCTAAATTCCGTCGAAATTATTAAGAAATAACTTGTGAGTGTTCTTTTTAAGTGTTCTTATATCGTTTATTTCTGTCTAAGTTTCTCATTCAGCACTTCCGTGTTAATTCAACGAAATCATCTACATCTACATATATTATTATTATTATTAGGTAATCTACCGGTTAAGGTAGGTTTTTGGATGGACGTAATTACTAATTAAATAATTTGTGCCCCCTAGCAAAACACAACATCCTACTCTACATCAGGTCCATCTTTAGCTCTGAGTACTTTCTTCCTCCCTTCATCCCGTCCAACATCCCTATCCTGTTCCTTCCCTTTCCTCGTTTGCCTAGCATTCTCCCCTCAATTACAGTCTTCAACATCCCACTGCCGGTCAATACCCCCTTCAGCCACTTTTCCTGCCTCCATAGGATTTCTCCCAACAAACCCCTCTCTTCGCCCGCCATACCAAGTACTTCCTCATTTGTTTTCTTCTCTGTCCATTTCACCTTCTCCATTCTCCTCCACACCCACATTTCAAAAGCCTCCAGTCTACGTCTATCCTCCTGCTTCAATGACCACGTTTCCGCGCCATACATAGCTACGCTCCATATCTCCATATCCAAGTTTTTACGAGTCTTTTCTTAACATCCTTACTCAACGTCCCTGTCGTCAACTCCCTCCTCCTCGTGAAAGCCTCTTTGCCAATCGCAATTCTTCTCCTTACGCCCCTACTACTCTTACCGTGTTGGTAAAAAACACTATCGAGGTACCTGTTCCACCTGCTCTAGTTTTTACCCTCCTATTTTAATAATTAGCTTAGCCTTTTTCTATCTAGAAAATCGCATAACATTTGTTTTATTAATATTGATTCTCATCCCATACCTGTCGCACTGAATTTCCAATTCACTCAGCAATGCTTGCAACCCCTTGGCTGACTGACAAACTAAAGCTTGGTCATCAGCAAACCAAACTGATTTTACGACTCCCCCGCCCACTTTCATTCCTACCTCTAGTTCTTCCCATGCCTCTTTGATCATTTCCTCTGCATACAGGTTGAACAGCAACGGTGATAATGGGCAACCCTGCCTTACACCCCTTCCTAACACTGCCCATCCTGACTCCCCGTTTCCCACCCGCACCTGAGCAGTCTGAGACATGTACAGGTTGCGGATTAGCCTCCTTTCCCTCCAATCTATTCCTATTTTCTGCAATATACTCATTAGTTTTTCCCAATTCACTCTATCAAACGCTTTTTCGAAATCTACGAAACAGTCAAATACCTCCTGGTTGTGTTCTATATTCTTCTCGATTAATAATCTCATTACTGCATTGACATCACGCGTACCTCTCCCCTTCCTAAACCCAAACTGTTCATCCCCTAAGTAATCATTTGCCCTATTCTCTATCCTTTTGTTTATGATCCTGAGAACAATTTTAGCTGCGTGGGATATCAAACTAATTGTTCTATAGTCCTCACATGACGTGGCCTTTACCTTTTTCGGAATAGGAACTAAAACTGATCTCACAAAGTCTTCCGGCCAGATTCCCTCCTCAGAAATGCTACGGATCAGCCCATATAGCCTCTTCCTCCCATATTTTCCTAAGCATTTTAAAAGTTCCACGGGAATGTTATCTACCCCCACAGCCTTATTTAGTTTCATCTCCCTTAATGCCCTTTCTATCTCATTGTCTAGTATGCCTGGACCTAAGCTGTCTTCCTCTACGTCATTCTTTCATATTATGTATATACCAATGGCGGACTCGACGGTATATATATACCACTCGACGAAATCATCTATATATATATATATATATATATATATATATATATATATATATATATATATATATATATATATATATATATATATTTATATTTATATATATATATATATAAGCTAATATTCCTCAAAATAGGACCATTGTGAGCCGATACACTTGTTCCAGCGGCGTTCCTATTCCAGGAATGCTCCCGCGAAGGCATCATCGGGAACCTCTCGAAGACACGTCGTCACGGCCTCTTTGACGGCGTCAAAAGTCCCGTATCGCGTTCCTTTCAAACTCCTCTTTATCTTCGGGAACAGAAAGAAGTCCGGTGGTGCCAAGTCCGGGCTGTAGGGCGGCGGGTGCGGCAGCGTTGCCACGCCGTGCTTGGCCAAGAAGTCCGACACGACAAGCGCGGTGTGAGACGGCGCATTGCCGTGATGCAGCCGCCAGATGTTTTTGATCGCTGGCCGGACGCGGGCGACTCGTTTTCGAAGCCTGTCGAGCACTTGGATGTAAAATGCAGCATTTACAGTTTGTCGTTCAGGTAGAAATTCGTAGTGGACGACTCCCCTTTTGTCAAAAAAGACAATGAGCATCGCCTTGATCCGAGATTTGCTCATGCGAGCTTTCTTTTGACGGGGTGATGATGGGGTGTGCCACTCCGCACTTTGTCTCTTCGACTCCGGGTCGTACTCAAAGATCCACATCTCGTCACCCGAAACAACGTTCTCTAAAAAATGTGGATCATTTTTGCAGTGATCCGCAAGTTGTGTCGCGATTTCCAAACGATTGAGTCTTTGATCATCACTGAGCACTTTCGGCACCAACTTTGCACAAATTTTTCGCATCTGTAATTGCTCCCTAATAATCTCGTGCACTATTGTTTTTGGCACATTACACTGCTCTGCTATCATCCGAACACTAAGACGACGATCAGAGTTCAGTACATCGCGAACTTTTCGCACATTTTCGTCGGTGAGTGTCGTTGATGGGCGTCCAGGCCGTGGTTCGTCGTCGACCTCTTCTCTGCCCTCCACGAACATCTTGTGCCACAGAAAGATCATGTTTCTGGACATGGCTGACTCCCCGTAAGCCTGATTAATCATACCGACAGTTTCGGTAGACGATTTCCCAAGCTTTACCGCAAATTTGATGGAATAACGCTGCTCCAAAAACCCCGGCATCGCGTTCCGTGACGTGGGTCGAGCGTGGAGGTTCGCGTTAACAGAGCTCCTCACTATACTACAGCTCAGAGCCGACTGCCTTTTTCAGCGTCGCTTGCCAACATACCCCCCTCCAATCGCAGCCCGTCAGAGCGGTGCTGGGCGCGCCTGGAGCGGCGGGAAAAAATCAGTACACTTATTTTCCGGACGAACCCTGTATATACGAGGGTCATCCGGAAAGTAGTACCCGTTCGTGCCGCATGAAGTGCTGACGACGCGAGTAGCCGCTGGACGAGGTCAGATAGCTTCAGTGGCTTGTCTGCCTTCTCTGAGCCAAGTTGCGTGACGCTAGCATTGCCTGTGTTGTTTCTGTGATTGTTTACAATGTTTAAAAAAATTGAGAACGCCGCCAGTTGTGAAGTGAGGGCAGTGATTAAATTCCTCAATGCAAGAAACGTTCGCCCATGTGATATTCATCGCCAATTAAAGGAGGTGTATGGAGACAATGTAATGGACGAGTCGTCTGTTCGGCGGTGGTGTCGCAACTTCAACATGGGGAGGGGGAACACACACGACGATGAGCGTTCGGAGAGACCGTCTGTCATTACAGACCAACTGGTGAGCTCAGTTGACGAATTCGTGAGGAACGATCGGCGCGTCACAATTGATGACATCTGTGAGCATTTTCCCAATGTTTCTCGAACAATTGTTCATGAAATTGTTAAACACCATCTGCATTATGCAAAAATTTGTGCAAGATGGGTCCCTCGCGTATCTCAATGAGCTGGCGGCGAAGGACTATGCAGCAGGAATACAGAAACTTCTCACACGTTATGACAAATGCCTTAATTTGCTTGGAGATTATGTTGAGAAGTAGTTTAAAGTATCCTCTTTCAAATAAAATTTTTTATGTTTGTTAATATTTACTTTTGTGTCTTTATTTCACGAACGGGTACTACTTTCCGGATGACCCTCGTGTGTGTGTATATATATATATATATATATATATATATATATATATATATATATATATATATATATATATATATATATATATATATATATATATATATATATATATATATATATATATATATATACACACATATACATTTCTATACGAATGTATTTTATAATGAAACCACAGAAACTTAATTCATAACTAAATATACATATGAAAGTGCGTTGTTATATATGTGTTCTTCTATTTAAAATAATATTCACGCAAGAAATGTCTCCCTAATGAGACGAGCTAAACCAATTAGTGTATATAAAAGAAAATAAAAAAATGAGATTAAAAATACTGGCAATCCAAGTTAAAATCACTTTGGACAATTAAAAATTTCCGATGCTCATGAATAAAATATGTATTTTCCTACGTTTCTTAAGCATAACAGAATATAATGAATTTATTTGTATCAATAAGGAAATAACAATAAGTTTTTTCGAAAATATGATTACTTAATGAGAATTAAAGACTGACATTAATTTTTAGAGGGCTGCGTAATAATTTGATATTTAATTTTCTTAATATACAGAAAATACTAGTTCATATTTAAATTTGCAACCCACATCTTGCTTTTAACATTGTGATACATTTAGAAGAACTCGGTTTTTCAGCCAACAAATAATTTGTCAGCATATTGGCTGTAACATTTAGCATCAAGTTTTTAGCAAATTAGTATCCACTTGTGTACTCCAAAAATATCCTATTTTAACCGTATCTTTTTCCCTGAAGCCGAGGAATAACACTGATTTTTTAATTATGTAAATTAAGGAATTTACATTATAATTTTTATAGAAAGGCAATAGTGAGAATTAAATTAGATTTGAAACCATAATAATAAATTTAAATAAACCTGTTTTCCTTAAGATGATTTGGTCAAGATAATCATCTTGCAAAAGTAATGAAGGAAAAAACTACAATCTAATATTAACATTTTCAATGTTACCACCCACCTCCTATGGTATATGGGCATATGTTTTTATCCCAATTTCAGACCCAATTGCTTCTATAGTCAATTCCTTTTACCTACAAGATTTATCACTTTTTCTCTACGGACAAGTGAAGCTATTCCCATGTGGTGATATCTTGGAACGAGCGGGGGTTCTTAAAATTTCAGTGTTTCATTCAAAGTCGATGTAATGCAGTCTATATTCAACTCAATGCCAAGTTCACTGAACAATTATTATTTGGAATGTTAGAAAGCTGTTCAATTACATGTTAAACAATTTTTCTCAGTAGACTCGCGTTGATCTTCCATGGATTAGTATTTCCAGTTAAAATATTGTTTTTTTTTGCAATGCATCTTGAAACTTCTGACCTTTCAATCCGCCCTTCATCGCCAACTTAGCCATCATTTGTAACTTAATTTCGCCAAAGGGTAGACATTTTTTTTGTTCAAACCATTCTTTTCTTAGATATGAATCATTTTTTCAATCATACTTCATGCAAGAAAAGTTAAATAATCTGTTCTACTTACGTAAGGGATTAGCGATATAAGATATATCCAAGTTTTTTCTCCACGGAAAAGTGAAGCTATTACAGAGTGCTGGTGTGTCGAAACGAGCTTGCATGTTCCAAATAAACTTTTACATGGAAGTTGATCGTGGTTGGCGGCGGGTTTGTGGGATCTTAACTTGGACGGTAACAGTTCCAGCGGGTCGACTTTCTGGAGAATCTCGTCGGAGAGACGTCTGGGTGGAGGGAGAGACTTTACCACTCCCGGTGGGGCGAAAAGGGATTTCTGGTGGACTCTTCATGCAAATGATGGAAGAAGTAGAGATGCGGAGCGGGAGTAGACTAACGAGTGTCTCGTATATGCGTGTGAGTATATATGATGTCTGTATGCTCATTGGTGTGTGGTTGCGCGTGTGTCTGAGAGCAAAATCTAACTTGGTGTTGCCAGTTCACGAAATTTGAACCTAGCTCATTCACAGCTTGAATCTCGCTCATAAGTGGAAAAGACGATGTGAACTAATTTTGTATAAATTAAATCTCATAAAAACCTTAACAAATATGCAAAACCTCTCTTCTTTTATGTGGCAATATTTTTTTATGATGCGAGGAATTATTAATCAAAAAATTATGATAGCACCTTAATTCCTCAAACAAATGGTTATTAACTTCTTGAAGAGCACTTGCAGGTTGATTACTCTGTTACTTAATTGAGACAAATTGGTATCAAGTGTCGGGAAGTGGAAAAAAAAAAAAAAAATATATATATATATATATATATATATATATATATATATATATATATACTTTCGTAGACGTAACACGGAAGTGCCGAATAGTACAATACACAGTAGCACACAATATAGAAACACAAAAAAAGAAGAACACTCACACGTTATTTCTTGATATTTCGACGGAAACAATCCGTCTTCATCAGACGATATAGAAGTAATGGATTAGTATATATATATATATATATATATATATATATGTATATATATATATATATGTATATATATATGTATGTATATATATGTATATATATATATATATGTATATATATACATACACATATATATAAGAATAATATGTACACACAAAAATATATATGCCTACATATATATATATATATATATATATATTTATTTATTTATTTATTTATTTATTTATATTTATATTTATATATATTAAATTACACATAATTACAAAATTAGGATGCAATATACATATGTCAAGAGAAGACTAGGACGGGTAGGAAAAGGGCAAGATGGCAAGGCCCATATAACGAGGACACCCACTGTGAGTGTGTGCCTGTCGTTCCTTCTATCTACCAAGGTTAGCAACGCCACTCCGAGGAGCGTAATGTTTTGTTCGCGGCTATGGGGAGGAACACGACAGCCGAGTACTCCCGTTTTCCAATCTCTCTTGTCGCTGGAATCCTTGCCCTCGACATTTTCCCCGCGGCTCTGCCCTCCACGACCCTACCCGTCTTTCCCTCTACATCCACTCTCTCTTCATTCTCTCATCCTCGCTTCCTTCCTCGCGAAATTGCATACCGTGACCGATTCTGATAAAAATCTTTAACTATTCCTACGTGCTACAAACGACTAATCATTTGATTGAAATACACAAAACATTTCACAATAGATGTAGTAAACATTTTTGCGTAAAGAACGAATTGTTCGTAAATTCAATAGACTGCGGATGAACAAGCGTCCTCATCATGTCATTCCTCAGTTAGAACATGTGTACAGCATGTTGCATCCGGTAGAGAAAGCTTAACTTTAAGACATCAAAAAAATTCTTCGTAAAATACCACAAATCATCGATAACTTTCACTCGAACTTCTTCAGATTTGGACTGATAATATTCTAATTAAGGCTGAATTTATAGTAATTATTTGATGCATAATGTACTAATGGAATCATAAAGGTAAAAACAGATACTAGATCATGGTTATTAGATTCATAGCTTCCGTAAACGGCGAAAAACACAAGAAAATCTAAAACCTAAAATTCTAAAATCATTTTCCAGGCCCATAAAATCCTATTCCCCTTCCTATTATCCACCATTTGCGCTTTTCGTTCTAGATCATTCAACGTTCGTTCGTTTGTGGGTTTGCAAATGGAGGTGAGTGTGTGCGCACCTGCTCTGGCCCCACATACCATGGGGTGAAGGACGAGTCAATTTGCGTAAGACCCGAGTCTTTGTGCGAGTTGGAGGGAACGGGAATGCAAATCGTGTGCAAACCTTTCCCACATGGTAGGGACCACATTATTTCGCGCCTGAATCCTCTCCTTATCGCGCTCCACCTCACCCCTCTGCATCCCCACGTTCCAAATTATTCACTGGATCTTTAAGTCGACTAATCTTCAGTGTCATGAAAAATATTATGCCAATCACTGAGGACAGAATAAAAATTGTTCCGCACCCTGAAAGTAAGAGAACATATTCCTATTCCTATTCCACATCAACGAATTTCCTCCCTCCAGCCCGTCGCCTCACTAATGCCTTTGCTGCTTATTAAAATCTGACGATGATTTGTACTTAATTTTTGAAGAAATGACTTAATCACTAGGCTGGCATAGTTCATGAGTTTCATATAAATCATACTCAGCCAAACAACAATTGTACCTACCCATATTGGTCTACCCCTTGAATGAAAAGGAAGAAATAAGCCGTAAATGTCAGCAAGACGAACACAGTAGCTGTTATGAACATTTCATTGGGAACGCTTCAAATATCCACCGTACAATTCTGCGACTTAGTTCCCAGTGATTTTTATCTATTCGGATCCCTAAAAAATCGTTCGGATGACCGACGTTTTGAAAAAGATAACCCTTTGTCCAAGCCTTAGTCCAAGAGTACTCGTTGGCTGTCGCAGCACACAAAAACTTACTTACTGCCGGCTATCAAGGACATGGGATTGAATGCCCAGAGTCAATATACAGAAAAGTGAAACAAATTTCAAGAATTGTCCCTTATTATTATTGCCTCTATCCAGTTTTACAAGTTATTTACTAACTGAACCTCGTTCATATCTAGTTCAAGAAAAAATTAAAGATAGTAATTTGATATATACTGTCGAGACTTTTTTCCTTCTTGTAAATATTAATAAGATAAGGTCGAATGCATGGAAATGGGTAAAGCAACTCAGCAAAGAGTTTGCCACGCCTTTAAGAATATCGCCATCGAGTATTGCGAAAATATTTGGCTGACGGACCCACATATTTTCTGCACATCCGGTGCAACTTGATAACTCTGTACACTCTATTTGTAAATCAGTGCTGCCTTATACAGAGCCCTCATTCGCGTCGTTCGTGACGACCACCAACGGAGTGGTTGGCGACGACGTCCCGTCATCGCTTCCGTACTGGAGAGCAGTCTCAAGTGAGCACACATAACACAAACAGCACACTCAAAAGGGCGCTCGCACAGTCATACGCACGCACAGGCCCTCACTTCCCGCGGTACACTCGGTCGTTCCTTCCTCGTCCACCCGTTTCCGCACCCCTCCGACTCCTCCCACTCCCTTTCCACAATTCCGTCATCCCCTGGCGACTGCACACGCATGGACAGGCGTCTGGGCAGGACCCGCCACGATCTTCTACCAGCCGGCCCTAACTCCGTCTCCCGGTCTCTTCCTTCCTCGTCGTCCCTTCCCCGTCGTCGCTTGCACTTCGGAATGGTGAGGGTTAAAAGGCATAAGGGTTTTAACATTTACGGGGGAATGTGCGTGCAACTTTGGGGTTGGTGTGTGTGAGGGAGATGAGAACCGATTCCATCCAACCCAGATGTGGGGGCAGAAGGGTGTGAGAGAGGCGGGGAGAGAGGAAGTGGATGGGGGTGGAAAGGGTTGAGCAAGTGGGAGAAGAGGGTCGAGAGGATAGAGAGTGGGAAGACGGACGGCGGTCCACGGTCCGGACGAGGGGGGAGCGGGGGTGGGGTTGGGTCGGCGGACGTTGCGGCACGAGTCGCCGGGGCCATTCATTTGTTCCCGCGCTCACGTTTTCCCAAGCGTCTTGTTTATCTGCATGTGCATTTAAAACTTCCAGCTATCCATTTCCCTGGCCTCCTCATTCCTCTCTTCTGAAAATGCGCTTTGTTTCACATTTTTTTATTCATCGTTTAGCGTAATTGCCATCTGATGTAAATTAGCTTTATTTTTTAATTCATCTGGATTTAAAGAGATTTCACCCGTTATTTTCCACAGTATGACACATTCGTGCATCGCGCACTTTCCGCACGAAGTTCTCAGGGACGTACAATGGTACAATGCTTGAAATTGAGATAATTCGAAATTTTGGAGAATAGCTGATCAATTTTTTTTTATAATTGAATTCAAAGCACGAGGGTTTCCAAAGAAAAATCTCATTTTATTGCTACTTTATTAACCTTTTATTATATTTCGGTTTGCTCGTTTAAAAATACATCTAAAAACATACTCGCTGGCAATAAAAAAGGAGAAAGTGGTAAATATTTACAATAATCCTTTTCCGAATTCTCATTGCAATGAATACGCAACGATGCTGAATCATCTTTTTATCCTAAGAAATAAAGAAACAGTGGAAGGCGAAGTTTGGCTTTAACAAATTAGAAAATATTGAATAGATCATTGTTTGACGGCATTATGTTCAGAAAAATACGTATTTCAAGATTTATATTCCTGCCTTAATGGTGAATTTTGTATATTGGCTGGGGTATTGAGAAACATGATTATATGCTTTAGGTTTTCTTACCTGATTCGTTGACTTTCTTGTTGTTGAGTTTCAAAATCAACTCATAATGATAATTGAAGATATAAATAAACATAAAGTTCTCAGATGTGATATATGTCAAAATTTTGATGAGAGAATTTGATGTAATATTCATTCTTACAAGGAAACACTTGATAAGGATATCTTCCCATACGTCTGAAAAACCTATTGCTCCTATAGAATTGAAACACATGGTGGCGTTCGATTGAAAAAGTAAAAACATTAAAAGTGCATAGTCCTCAATTTTGTTGTCTATCATTTTTGTATGTATTACTTTTAAATAAATAATTTCCTCGTATTGGACGTCTTCTTGTTTCATTTTTTTATTTTAGTGGGCTCACGTTGGGAACAGTTTAAATCAAATCATCACTAAAAACCACTCTCTTTTGCCTGCTGCGTGCACAAGAACATATTTTAATAATGATATGAAGATTTTTTAAATTCATAATGTAAAAATTAGACTGATTTTAGTCAAAAACATGCTCCAATTTAATCTTGAGTGATTGAAAATTATTAAAATGCTGAGCTCGGATTTGTGCTTCTGGGTTTAAAAAAATCAAATTTATCAGTTGTAATGATCACCGAATGTTTATGGAATGTTTCATAAACAAACAAAGCCTAAATTTAAATATTCTTAAGCATTACAACAATAAAAATGCAAATACCAAATAGAATTTAGGAAGCAACTCTGGAAATCATACATGGAGATTTTCGATCCAGGTCTCATTTAGTGTCTTCCAATTTTTTATTTATGTGCCAACATATTTCGACAAATCCTTTCATATTATAATGAGATCTACTAATGAACAAATATTTGAGGACCAGACCCAGAGGGCGAGTACTATACAAACTGTTATGCTTGTGGGAACAATTGTCAGTGTGTGCAGTATACTGACCACATATTTTAGTTTCCCTAAGTCAACGGGTGAATTATGAGCATTATCAGTTGAGAATCAAAGAAAGCATAAGATATAGAACACAAAATTGTATGTATTATTTAGGCATTAATTTTGAATAAGTTATAGCGAAATCTCAAACATTATTTTTTATTGAGTGCAAAAATAATATTCACAATTTTTTCCATAATCCACTAATTGTGGCAAGTTTCAAAAAATATTCGACCGTATCGAATGGCAGTTTTAATCTTGGGAAACAACGATGATTATACGAATGTTTAATGTTTTGGTCGGAACCAATGAACATGAATTAAAAAATACAATTTCAATCCCAACATTCGTGACACAGAATAATTTTAAAAGCCTTTAAGGCAAAAAGTCCAACGCAACATAATTATGTGAAAACTATTCAGTGGGAATTCGTAATGAAAGAGTAATTGACAAAACTCACTCTGATTAATGATAAAAACATTGCAAAATAGATACATATACACTCAAGGTTTTTTGAATAGTCGACAGTAAAACAATATTCAGAATATATTTAGCTTTGAACTTTGAAAACAATAATGATCGTTGTTATCAGTGTACATGAAAATTAATTAATGATTTTTTGGAACGCTCAAATTTAAAGGATTACAAAATTAATTTGAATTTCGCCCAAATATCCTTTTATATAAGGAAAGAGTATTGAAATTCTTTTGCAATTTTGATCGCTTTTAATAATAATATAACAGTTGGAAAATACGCAGAAGCCAGGTAATTTAAAAAGTTTTATCATAAAACAAAATACAGATTGATACTTATCTCTTTTCTACCATCCGTAGGATAAAATATAGCAATTAATCCTGATATTCGCTCCTTCCCGCCAAAATAAAATAAAATCTTCCCGCTTTAACGACAGTTACACAGATTAATTTAAATGAAAATGTGCAAATGCATTACGACTGGAAGATTAGGGATGGTAAAGGAAGAGCGGGGGTGGGGGTGGGAGAAGGTAAGGAGTTTTTAGGTTAGGTGTGAAGGGGGAGTCTTCATTCCACTACTAAAGGTTCCACCTTTGCATTCCACTATTTGGAATTCCAAGAACAAAAAGATGGTGGGGTGTGAAACATCTAGAAAACACGGATGAAAGGTGAGAGGGGGGAAAGAGGTGACGTAGGGGAAATAATGGGGGGGGGTTGGATAGATAGTGGGGGGTCCTTGGTGAGTTAAAGAAAGGGAAGACTGGAAAGAGGGTCGGTATGAGATGAGGGGAACCTTGAGGAGGGAGTCGGGAATGGTCTTTTTTCGCCATTTTTTTCGTAACCCATCCCTCTCTTGCCCCTACTGTTCATTCGTCACCCGGTTTCATTCGTAAATACACGCCCCGGTTGATTGTTGCCGTGGCCCGGGTGACAGCGCAGGCAGTAACCATTGAACACGGAGGCGTGGACAGGATCAGAGAGAGAGAGGAAGGATAGGGAGAGGGAAGGTCCCGAAAGTGGTTGGGGGAGGCTATTTTGTTTGGAGGGTTCGGGGTAGATGTGGGCGGGGGAGGATAGGGAGCGATGCGGGGAGAGGGATACTACGGTCGAAGGCCCCTGCTGGGAAGAGCGAGGGGGTGCGTGGACATTTGGTTGAGAGTGGAAGCGTGGGAGGAGAGGAGGGAGGAGAGGCGGACGTGGTAGGGGGAATAGGGTCGGGTCGGCAGCGTCCGAGGGAAGAGAGAGCGAGGGAGTCCTGAAGCGACCGGAGCGGAGTTTGTGACCGGGTAGGAGAAAATTTCGGTGGGAGGACGAAGAACATTTATTTCGGGAAAGGCGAGGAAAGGGGATGAAGAAAGAGAGGGAGGTGAGGGACAGAGAAAGGAAGATGGATAACGGTGACATTACACACGCGTCACGTGACCTTGTCCCACATGTGCGTCAGATGGCTGAAATGGCAAATGAATGCCGGGCAAAGTGTGCATGTGTGCGCTCCGGGGAGAGGGGGAATGGGAAGTTATGGGGAGGAGGGTCGCGGAGGGAGGGATTGGGAAAGGTTGACAAAAGAGGATATTTCAGCCGAACGGGTAAACGAAGACGGATTGATTCACCAGAAATTATTCTTCGGACATCCTTGTTTTTCGTAGGAATGCTCGCTTGGCCACGCTTCCTGTGGCGATGACGACGACGAAAAAAATGTTCCCTCAAATCGTTCGCGTGTTTCTCCCTGCGCCTCCATTCCGACGCATCCAGCTATCACAGACGGAGAGAGGGAGAAAGCAAGCGGAAACGACGAAATCGACGAGTGATGTTAATTAATGACATCATTTATCAGAATACTCAGTTTTTTTACATAGTGGGATATCCAGATGATGCATTAAAGCAATTCCTGCTCTAATCAACGACCTTGAATGAATCTAAATCATAAAGAATGAGGAAAAATATTACGAGGTAGGAAGAGTGTACTACTATCTAATTGTGCCACAATTATTGCCTAAGAGGAATATATAAATGCCCCTTATGAATTCTATTTTAGGGTTACGCTACAAAGAAGTTGCGATGACATCACAATGGCTGTTCGGTCTTAAGGAAAGATACAAGTAAATTTACTATACTCAAATACTAAAATTTCAAATTGGATATCTAGTTTGAAGTTCTTGGTATGCAATTGCCTTCTAACAAGTGGCATTTTCATTTTATTTTTTTAAAAACAGTTTTGAATGAATTTTCGATTTTCATTTAGTTAAATACATTCCTATGATTTTTCAGAAGGTTGATTTTGGACAATTATGTCTATTAGATTAGCGCAGCTTGTGCATATTATTCGACGAATTCCGTACACAAGCATATTATTGAGTAAACAAAATAATGAGCATAGAACAAAACTTCACTAAACGCAGGTATCTGGTTTAGCTTTGGAATTTAATGCACCAACTTTGTTCAAACGTTTACACGCCAATTTAAAGGCTTTTTGCCTTTTTCCTTGCCCTATAATGTCAGCATATAAAATCCCATGGAAAATTATCTAATGTCTTTTATTAATGAATTCACATATCATTCCTATTAAACTTCTCCTCTCTCAAACAAATGGAGAAAATCAGGCAGATGTATTTCGCATTTTAACTTGAAGGTTAATCAATACACTTAGCACAAAGAAACAATCAACTCTTTCATACCTTCGATCATTAACTTACCAAAAAGCATTACATATTGCCAGTGTGAAGCATAATTTACTCAAATAAATTAAGTAAAGTACTGCTGATATACTGAAATATACCCTTAATTCAAGATTTGGGAACACCCAAGGCGTTCATCATTCAGAATTTACGTCGTTGGCCTTGATCGATCTCGCAACCTGCCTTGATGCCTTCGGATGGAATTTGTCTGTTGTCCATCAACGTCTATGAAGAACGAAGAATGGCTTCACCCATAGACAAAGTGTAAGCCCGAAGAGTAATCGGATGAATTAATGAAAATAAGTTCGACACAGTGATAAAATTATTTTATGGCATGACAAACTTTACATGTCACATAATTTAATGAGACTTTTATTTTACAGATGAGAAAATATGTTTTTGTTTTTGCTAAGAGCTAACTTTGCGGATAATATGAAAGGCCTACGGGAAAAATGATAGAATTTTAACTTTTGATGAGTGTATATAGACATATTTGTTACAATGACAAATTATGCTATCCTATTGACCCAGCCAGCCAACATATAAGCAATATTACTACTGTAATATGTGTTGACAGAATATACCATTAACTCAATTGCATGGAAATAATTTTATTAGGCGTTTTATTTCATTAATCAACGCTTTTGCAGAATTCAGAGTAGAGAACTTGAACTTCAACAAGGCGAATGAAATACAAAAACCAATCAAATATTTTATCATCGCACAAAGCCTACGTAAAACAGAGAGTACATTTTTACGTAATTCTAAAAAATATATAAATGTGACCAAGCGCCAACGTGACACGTACAATTTTATTCAATTAGGAAATTTACACCGAGTTATTTACAAAAAAACGAACTGCGGCACGGAATACTAATGTATTTTTAGCAAATTCGTATTGATGAGTTATTACGGAATTGTAAACATTGTTTTTAACTAAAAAACTCATAATTCTTAATCCAAGTCTAGGTAATCGTGTTCCAAGTGAAAATATTAGTATGTTCCCAATGTTGTGCACAATTTACGATTAAATATCATCAAATTACTTCTCCATAGAAATATAATTCCACAGACTTGTAGAGTGAAATCAGTAATTAAGAAGCAAATGACCTTAAAGAAGCGTATAAATACGGGAATAACGCACATACCTGTTCTTTAGCAGTTCACCAACTAAATAGAGGCGTGCAAAATAAAAAGAAATTTGATTCTCTCCCCCCAAATGTTTTCGATAGCGAAACAGTAATACATCCACAAAATAAATGAAACAGTTTCTGGCGCCACTTGGTGGAAATTCTTCATATTGAAATTAAATTTAAAATACTTCGCCTTTCTACATAAACATATGTTTATGTGGAAAGGCGAATTATTTTAAATTTAATTTTAATTTCAACATCCACAAAACTTCGAATAAACACTAAAGTAGTTTGTTTTTAACTGAAGAGATAACTATAGATAACTAAACGATTTGCAATTATTTAGAACTACGACGGTAATCAACCCAGAGAGTTGAGGGTAGAACTCACGTAATACCCAACTCACAACTTGTTCAAATCCGGGTGAAATTCACACACCACAGTAAAAGGGCAAATTCCTTGAGCTTCCCTTAAGTTTCCCAACAAGAACCTGTACCCAAAAAACGACATCTTGAAGTACCAAGAAGCGTAACCGGAAATCGAACCAGGGTTCTAAAAGCCCAGCGCTTAATGGCATAACATAGTACGCACACTCATTCATTTTTAAAATAAAAAATAGAGAGAGTAAGATGTTACAGTGTGAGAAATTTTTCATAGGAAATTCTACATAGTAACTAAATAATTTGGTAAATTACGTACCTGTTTCGTATTACGTTGGCGCGCACACATAAGTAACCACTCAAAGAGGCCTGTATCAGGTTAGCTTAACAATTTAACCAATTCTCAGAATCACGTTTCTTGGATAATTAGAACATGAGTTTTTATCAAACAATTGTCTTTTATTTTTTACAATATGTGTAGTCAAACTGTGCGGAACTCATGCGCAGCTTCGTAGTTAATAGAATTGCGAAGTAGGGACACTTACAACGTTTTACGTCCCATGTGTCACTTTTCCACTTTCTCCCTGAATTTACTACCACATCCCCCTATCCATCCTAGAAAGCTGTGACGGAATATAAAATATTTATTTCCTTCTAAATAGACGCATTCAATTTTTTTGTTTTGCGATCGAGTTTTAGACCAACTGATATCTCTAGAACGTCTTTAAATCTGCAATCATAAATGTGGAAGTAGATATTCTGCCGCGGAATTAAATGAAAACACATAATCCGGAATGGATTTCCTTTATGACTTGAAGATAAATTCCATACAGAAATAGACCAATAAAGTCAACACATTTCTGTGGTCCAGACATCAAGCAACGCCAGCTGCTTTTCAGTGATGCTCCACCCAACAAGTCATTAAATTGGTTTGCACCCTTTTGATTGACTATAGTGAATATCTATGACGCTACCATTTCGAGATCTAACGGCCAAAACAAGCGATTTTCGGCATACATAGCTTGTCTGATAACATCCGTTTTATGATGCACAGCATGGAAAATTAAAATAAATTTTCAGTTACACTAGCCCTTAAACCAGTGTATTGGTTGGTCTTATTTTCGTCTCCTATCGATATAATCCAAAATGAGTTTTCGTGTGCTATATCTGGTTCTTTTTTAAACATTCTGTCATTTTTTCCAAGGGTAGTTAGTTAGGTTCTTGGTTCCTTGAAATTTTGTATAAATCATAAAGGCAGCTTCGTAATATATAAAATTTTCATCAAGACATAGACCAATAAAGTCAACACATTTATGTGGTCCAGACTTCAAGAATTTTTAAGATACATCAAGAAAGTTTCCAGAATGTACTTGAGATACATAAAAAGTTTTCTTCATGCATAATGTAACAGACTCGCAATGCGAGTAGGGCACACTGTTTCAATGCAGGATTTGAAAGGCATTTGCAACAACAGCTTTCATTTAACCTAAGTACATTTCGCAGTAAAACTGAAGATATCGCCTCAAAGCAGTGATCTTTAACATTTTAATAGTAATCATAGCTTAGCCGTTTCTAAGGCTTGATGGTCGGAAAAGGTAAATTTACTGCAGCATTCCGGACGAAAAAGTCCTAAAAAGCCATCGATCGGCTATGGGTCCATATCAGGGATCTTTATCGAAGAAATAACATTCCACGGATCGTACAGTAAAGCTCAATGCCTTGCCCTTACTTCAAGAGGTATACTGCCCACCTTTTCATCTGAGACGTACAGACCTCCTGATACTATATTGCGAGGCATTGTCGACCGCACACCATTGTAGCTTGGAAAATATCGTAAGCAAAAGAATAAAAAAGATCGCAAGAGCACTAGGAAACCAGAACTCGACGTTTTGGTGTGGCTACAATTTCTCCGCACGGAGAATTCGGGGACATGAAAGATAAAAATGAGAAAAACATTTTAAGTGATAAATAAACGTAGAGAAGAGGGAATGTTTTATATTTTCCTTCATTTTTCTCGCTTCAAGTTCGGGAGGCCTCTCTCTCTCTCTGTTGGCCGTCCTCACAATCTATCTGTCTTTCGTGGAAACCTCTCCAACATTTATTTTATGCGTGAAAAAGGAAGAAATAGAGAGAGAGGGTGCGTGGGGGGTGAGAAGGAGAGAGAGAGAGTGAAGTGGAAGAGCTGAGGGAGAGAAGACGGTGGAGTGGAGCCGGGAGGAGAGCGGAGGTCGGAGCGAGGGGCGGACAAAGAATCGCGCCGAGGGCATGAAGCCGCTCCCGGGCGCCCCCTCTTCCCCGGACCCTTGCCCTCACCCCACATCTCCCCTCAACCCCTCCCCACGACCGCCCATCCCCAAGCGGTCGTATTCTTCTCCACCCTCCTCACTACCTCTCTCACTCATTTTGCATATCCCGACTCCCTCTACCTCTCTCCGCCTCGCCCTCTCATTTGCCTCCTCCCGTTTTTCGTCCCCTCCTGACCTGCTTACATCCCAAAGTGCGGGGGAAAGGGGGGTTTTGCAAACCTCTGCCCCCCTCCCCGTTGGAAGTAGTGGGAGGCCACGATAACGCAGTGCTGCCTCGGGGGCGTTGGGCTCCCGTGTCATGTAGTATATTGGTCCGACATAGACGCTTCCCCCCTGCCCTCACACCCTATCGCGGCCGCTGCTTGCTACTCTTTAAACTGGGCCACCTTTGCGACCCGGAAACAACACTTAAAACCAGTGATTCCTCGCCCAAGAAAATTAAATAAAACTTAAGCTGCTTTCGGGGGGGGGAGAATTGACGTAAAAATTATTTCCCTCAGGTTTTTTGATTAAAATTCATCGCTCCTGGATTCGTTAACCTAGTAAATAACGCGCATTTTGATGTTCATCCGCAGACATCAGATGGATGCACGTGTTTGAGATTACATAATATTCGCTACCATAATTAAGATATCAGAAAAACAAAAAAGTTTGTTGGTCGTACAGAAGAGGGCAAAATGAAGTTCATATATTTATGGGAAAAATCTAGGATAACGATTACATCTTTAAGATTCAACAAATTCTAATTGGAACCTGTTATGCAATCATAATTTTAATATTTTTTTGCATCTAATTACATTTATCTGGTCTAAAATTAAAAGTTAAAAGATTCTTCCTCACTATCAAACATGTCAAGGTTGTTTCTAATAAAGCAAATATTGAAAAATAGGTAACAGAAATATAAATTACTAAGTTAAGTGATATGCCCGACCGAATGTATATGCTCATAGAATAAGGGCCGTTTGGTGACAGGAAAAATATACTCATGTTAAAAACGTTTTATTGGCACTTTTAATTAGTTACAAACCTACTTCACTTCTCTACATAATCGCCGTTCACTTCTAAGCATTTTTCGTACCACTGCACCAGCTTCTTTAACCCCTCTGCATAGAAGCTCGCCGCCTGAGAGTTGAACCAATTGACAACGCCGTTATTGAGTTCCTCTTCGGTTTCGAAACGTTGTCCACCAACCCACTGTTTCAAGTGCAAGAAGAGGAAGTAGTCGCTAGGTACAAGGTCGACTGTATGGTGGGTGATCAAAGAGTTCCAAATGAAAATCTTGCATTTTCTTATTGGTTTTGGCAGCAGTGTTTCGGTACCCACCTTGTACATGATTTGTGGTACCCGAGGTTTACCGTGACAATATTGTAGACAGTAGTGCGTCCAAGCTGCGGAAATTGTTCAGTCAGGCCATTAATCGTCAATCGACGATCACATCCCAGTTTTGTACTTGTAAAACAAATAAATCGGTCAGAATACTGGGCCTGTCACTTCGCTCTTCATCATGGGCATTTGTTCGTCGATTTTTAAAAGCACGGCACCCTTGTATAACCTTTCCTTCACTCATAACTGTAGGTTCATAAACTAGGCATAACTTTCGATGAATTTCAGCAGCCGACAATCCTATACATTACAGAATCGTATGACAGAAAAAACTTCACAGCTGGCGGGATGGACGATTGTCGCGGACATTGTTGTTTGCATGCACCGGCAAGCTAACGACTTCTGAAACAAAACAAATGCTGCTATAGCGTCTAAATGAATTGGTAGATGGTGCTGCAGGATTAAAACTGAGTTTCGAAGCGCCAATATTGAAATAATAGCAAACGGACCTTACTTTATGAATATGCCTCGTATTATAACATTGACTTCGTGGTGGAGCTTGTACGTTCTAATGACGTCGCGCAAGTAATTAACATGATCTGCAAAACTTGAAACATTTTACAAAAGTAAACTTAATTGCCGATGTTGAAAACCTGGTGTGTAATCACCTATTGCCATAGCTTTTGGGTACATCGTATATACACAGATTTGGCCAAGCATAATGTACACTGAATTTTGAAAAACGGGCCTGATGTTCTTCAGAAATAATCTCGCAAAGAAATAAATATAGGTAATTAAATTTCACAGCCGTAAATTTCTGGAATGTGGACTTTTAAAGTTAAGTTTTAAAGAAATAATCTGAGAGAGCTTACAGGGTTCGTCCGGAAAATAAGTGTACTGAGCTCAGGAAAAAAATTATATCACACTTTTACATATCTTAAGCTAATATTCCTCAAAATAGGACCCTTGTGAGTCGATACACTTGTTCAAGCGGCGTTCCCATTCCTGGAACGCTCCCGCGAAGGCATCATCGGGAACCTCTCGAAGACACGTCGTCAGGGCCTCTTTGACGGCGTCCAATGTCCCCGTATCGCGTTCCTTTCAAACTCCTCTTTATCTTCGGGAACAGAAAGAAGTCCGGTGGTGCCAAGTCCGGGCTGTAGAGCGGGTCCGGCAGCGTTGCCACGCCGTGCTTGGCCAAGAAGTCCGACACGACGAGCGCGGTGTGAGACGGCGCATTGTCGTGATGCAGCCGCCAGATGTTTTTGATCGCTGGCCGGACGCGGGCGACTCGTTTTTGAAGCCTATCGAGCACTTGGACGTAAAATGCAGCATTTACAGTTTGTCGTTCAGGCACAAATTCGCAGTGGACGACTCCCCTTTTGTCAAAAAAGACAATGAGCATCGCCTTGATCCGAGATTTGCTCATTCGAGCTTTCTTTTGACGGGGTGATGATGGGGTGTGCCACTCCGCACTTTGTCTCTTCGACTCCGGGTCGTACTCAAAGATCCACATCTCGTCACCCGAAACAACGTTCTCTAAAAAATGTGGATCATTTTTGCAGTGATCCGCAAGTTGTGTCGCGATTTCCAAACGATTGAGTCTTTGATCATCACTGAGCACTTTCGGCACCAACTTTGCACAAATTTTTCGCATCTGCAATTGCTCCCTAATAATCTCGTGCACTATTGTTTTTGGCACATTACCCTGCTCCGCTATCATCCGAACACTAAGACGACAATCAGAGTTCAGTATATCGCGAACTTTTCGCACATTTTCGTCGGTGAGTGTCGTTGATGGGCGTCCAGGCCGTGGTTCGTCGTCGACCTCTTCTCTGCCCTCCACGAACATCTTGTGCCACCGAAAGATCATGTTTCTGGACATGGCTGACTCCCCGTAAGCCTGGTTAATCATACCGACAGTTTCGGTAGACGATTTCCCAAGCTTTACCGCAAATTTGATGGAATAACGCTGCTCCAAAAACTTCGGCATCGCGTTCCGTGACGTGGGTCGAGCGTGGAGGTTCGCGTTAACAGAGCTCCTCACTACACCACCGCTCAGAGCCGACTGCCTTTTTCAGCGTCGCTTGCCAACATACCCCCCTCCAATCGCAGTCCGTCAGAGCGGTGCTGGGCGCGGCTGGAGCGGCGGGAAAAAATCAGTACACTTTTTTTCCGGACGAACCATGTATATCTGCGGAAGCTGTTTATAATATACGAAGCGCATTCCCAGCTATCGGTATACATCATAATATACGTTTTTAAAATAAATCATTGCTATATAAATGATGTGACAGTCTAAATATCGATCCCTATTTACCTAAATAAATGGAAACCTTAATTATGAGTGAAATTAGTCCAAATCATCTTTATTCCCACATTGTCCCTCCATTTATGGGAGACACCCGTTGAACTTGCGAGACACCTTCAAGTCCAAAGGACCACCTGCTGGCCCCCTTTTTTCTTCACCGCCCCTTTCCGAACAATACGTCCACCCACCCTGCAAATGCTGCCATATTCTTCAACCCGCCACGCTCCCTGACTACGAAATTCCAACCCACGAGTTATTCCTTCGCCGACTGCACTTCAAAATATATTATAAACCGCCTCTCCTGTACTTTCTGTCCTACCTTCAACGTGGGTGAATGAACCACCACCCTTCTCTCCCGCATGAATAAACATCGCTACTCCACTATATCTCCTACTTTCCTTAATTATCCCATCCCTATTCATTCTTATTCCCTCGACCAATTCGATGATCGCTTATTAGTCCCGGTGATTTTAACCCTTCCTGAACCCACAGGGAGTATGGAGGAGATGAAACGCGAGATGGCGCTTATCTGGGTTTTTCAGTCATTTAAATCATCTCCCGGGCTCCATTCAGGCAGTTTGCCACTTGAGGAGTTGATGCGCAGGCTACCTCGTACGTGGGAAAAAGCACCAAGTACTATCTCTAGCGATAAGACTTCGACCTTCATGTTGCATAAAACCCTGCGAATATCAGCGTAGATAATGTCTACCTCAGTTACTCCCATTTTTACAGTTGATATCCCATATCACAAAGCAACATGTATATCTCTTCATCAATGTCAACTTATCTTGTGCTGCAATGTAATTACTAAGTAATTTGCTGGTTATAGTATCGAAGCGTTTGGCGATATACAAAAGCCTCAGTGTAGGCACCTACTAATCCCTTGTTAGATATGTTCCAAGTGGAACCTAACCCCAATCTGTAGCACAGTGCTGTTTGTAAATTAGTATCTTAGCATTTCAATTATATTTTTAAATCTCCAATGCGAATTTTAGGAATATTCTGATATTAACTTAGGTTTTTTTAGGAAAACAGAATAGCATAAGGTTTTCTTCTTAATAGGCTTGCAGCGGAAAACATTATTTTTAATGCAAAATATTATCTTAAATTGTCATTTTTATGCTATTTTCCATGTTTAATATTTAAGTATAACACAAACAATACTGCCAAAACACTTCCGTTTTGGATCGTGGTTCCCATCACTTATTTCCTATCACCTAGTACACGGCATTATCGTAAATTTAATATTATTCTGCTATAACTAATCCGCGCGTCACTGGTTCAGTTGTTGGAATTTAAATTAAGCGAAATTACTTCATTTGAATAACGGACAAAAAAATGAGTAATATTAAATAATACTAAAGAATTTTACTGACATAAAACTCTGCTAATAATGTTGATAGAGTATGCTTCAGGAAACTTATTAGATTTTCCGTGTTAAACTTCTTTAGCACGCAAAAAATGATGATTTTTGAGAGATGTGTACTTAAAGTCATTTGGCAGATTTTATTGTGGACTATTATCCTTAAATATATCTAGAGACGGTTCAAAGATTGAGCTGTTGACTTTCCAGACTCCCTAACAAAACTACCCATGCATTTCCAATAGCATTCCGTGAAGGTAATCCAATAATATTAGACTATTGGTAGTAGACTATTGATGTGCTTACTTAGTTTGAATACGTAGCTTTAGGAGTATGTTTTGGCTAGCTAATTCCCGTAAAATCGGGATATCTTTTCAAAAGACGCTTGATACATATCATAGATATTTTAGTATCAGAATACCCGGATACGAAATAATAGTGAATGAAAAAGTTCAACATTTATTTACTGAATCTTCCGCATATCATACGTGAACGGAGGCATGACCTAACTGTATTAACCAAGAGTATTTCAGGGAAATTAGGACTCCCAATTCTGTACGCAATAGGTTAAAGGGATGAAAAAGTATTTTCCTTACAAGGAAAATCTTTTAAAAAGGGCGTGTGTCCGAAAAACGAAATCTGAAATTCTTGATGGCTGCAAGGGTGTGTAAAGTAACGAAAAAGAAGTTCAGCCGGCTTTGAAATTTCTGAAGTTTCGCACACTTCTTTCGTCCCCTTCCTCGGTTTCTCAGCGAGGGAGAAGACGGGACCTATAATGGCAAACCCATGTTCCTCCTGCCTCGCGCCCGGTTCCACATATGCACTTCACTCTCTTCCATCTTCACCTTACTTTAAAGCCCAACTGTCTCACTCACCTCTCGCCCCCGTTCTGCCTTGCTTCCTGCACTCAGTTCTAACATCCACTTACGTTGAAGGCCGTGTGTCTTGTTCTCCCGAACAGGTCGTTTGAAGTGCACCACCAACTGCAATCGCCTGTTTGGACATGAGACACTGGTATTGTAGCTTTTAGACATAAACCTAAATAACGTTAATTGATTAGTTTCGACGGTTATTTGAAACGGGTAAGGGGAAGGCAGGAGAGTAACCATGAATGAATGCCTTCGTCAGTGTTTGGCACATTGGAGAACTGTACGAGAACGCCACGTAAGGAAACTGTTATTGTTATTCGTAGCTTGATTTCCCTAGAAGAGAAACTCATAATTTTAATATAATTCAGTTTGGATATATGTATGAATTTATTTAATTGTAAAAGTGATTTAACATAATATTTGTCATTAAATTGCAATAAAAAATCCCCTCTAATTGCAGATTTGGTGTCTCCCACTTTGTTTCTTTTTACAGACTTAATGTAGAATTTGGTGATCATTTAGGGAAAACAAGTGTTTTTGATAAAGAGAAGTACACTCATTTCAATTATTCAAGCAACACAAAAATATATCGCTTTTCATGACAATGTCCTCCCTTTGATTGAAAAAACAGAGAATTTTTCAAGAAAAAAAGAAGGCAGGTGTATAAGGATTAATTTAAGAATTGGGTAGCGAATGAATTAACTTTAGTGCCCATTCAGTCCGGTGGTGATCGCCCACGTATGGAACCCCTAAAGAAGAAATAAATTCGGATCCCATCGCCAACTACGGTTACCCGTGACGTGCTTAAGAAATAAACTTTAGGTCACGTATCCACGCTCCTTGCCCACTCTAGTGTTTCCGTGTTAAGTTCTTAGCAGAAGTTACGGTGCGGTTCCATTCTGGTAAACTTCAAGCGCAATTATTACGGCTTTTACTTTAATCCCACATCGGGCATTGTGCGAATGTATTTTTTTTGTTGTTTGTTTCTCTGCAGTGCAAAGAAATACACCAGGCTAAGTTTTTTTACCAACTTTTCTCACTGAGCCAACATCTGTGACCTCTGGTTAACCTTCATACTCTGAACAATTACATTAATTTAAACGCTAAACTGGCAAATACTTATCAGGTTGGCTTGGGTGTAATTATTCACATGAGGAACCATCGGAGAAAATTTTAAAAATGCTACATCGGCTTAATTACTCCCGTGATATAATCTGAATACGTATATGTGCATGTCCATTATAAGATTTGAAAGATAATTTACGCTGTTATATAGTAAATGAGATGATTAGAAAAAGGCACATTATCTGGTACCAGTATTGCAATAAATCCGTCTTAGCCCTATAGAACGGAAATATAATATTTGTGTTCAACAGGCAGGTTTTCCTCTGCATTATTTTATCGTAGTCATGCAATCCCGAAGGATTTCGAGGATTAAGTGCATTCTTTCATCGTGACAACAGATGAGAAAATAAATGCGGAAAAGCTATTTATTTCCCTCCACATGAAATTTTAAGCCTACTGGTACACATGTAAAAAAACGCAACTTTCGTCAAAAGAACGTGTTTGATGTTTTTACGATAAAGGGCGGATGCATATGCTGCGGCAAAAATTCTGAGACAGAAACCGATGCACAGTTTAAACAGGTTACAATGTGCCGGTTGCCTAAAACCCTAAGTGCGGCAATGCTTTCTACCATAGTTCAGTGCGTCGTATCATTTCTCATCCACGCCGCCAGGGGGTATGTTTTTGCCTCATTATGCCCCTCGTGAATTTATTATGGCTTCCTCTTCGGCTATGCCGTCCCTCTCGGTCCTTCAACAAATTCCCAGCCATGGTACTTTTCCTCTTACTCTCTCCGGCTCCCACGCACGGAAACTAATGCTTTCCTTAAAGTACGACCACTCCATTTCAAGTTTTGAAACCTCTCCAGCAGCTTGACAACGTTTTTCTACCTCCTGGTTGAACTAGCGCAAAAAAGACCATAGAAATTTTTGTTTCTCTAAGAGAATTTATCATAGATAACGCGACCATGTATTTTCTTTTTTGGTTGCGTATCGTGTACTATACAATTTTATCCTTATAATTCGCATTCTAGTAGAAAAATACTGTCGTAAATTAGTCAACTATGTTCAAAATGGATGTGCAAAACTGTACCGCAAGTAAGGAATCGCTCTCTCCCTACTAAGTTTATTTTCCGAATTTGCACGAGATGGAAAATAGAAGACAAATTAAATAAATCCGGCAAAAGGTTGCAATTATTCTTAAGGACGTATAAAATTGTAACTCTAATTGTTTACCCATTAGGCATCATCGCATTGCTTTATGCGTCATCGTGGTGCATAGTAAATGAAAGGGGAAACTTGAGGTGGATCATATCAAATAAAAGAGTCCGGATATTTTTACATGTATTGGGAATTCTTCTTTGTGGCCTGAAATAGCCAAAACATATAGAAAGCACTGATAGAGACTATAATTTCATCACTGACCACAATTGATTAGCACATACCAATATTATAATAAATCAAGCTAATAGCCGATAGCCGGGTACCTTGTTTACATAGTTAAAAGAGAAAATACGAAATTAGGGGAGAACATGGTTTCAATATAAATATGTGAAGCCATGGTAACCCAAACAAATACATTCCTTAGTTTCTCGTCAGTCATTCTTATATCCGGATGAAGGTGGCTTGGACCTTCAAAATATCGAAGTGAGTTATATATTTGTTGGCCCTTCTTTTTGCTCTAACCCAGTATTGGTTATATCGGCATAAGCATCGGTCCGTTAGCCGAAAGTCCCGGCCAAGGAAATATTTTTTTACTTGTGATCTATTCGATTCTGACTTCCCCACTTCTATTGTGCTCCTATCACTTCTCCTCATATCTATTTCCATGTGAATAAATACATTTAGATACACGACCCAAACACACATATTTTGTGTGTATGTGTGTGGATTGCGCTATTCCAGGTGTGGAGAGTTGGACTACTGACTGGGAGGGCCCGGGTTCGATTCCCGGGCAAGCCTCTCTGGGCACCTGCAGCTCCACGCAGACTGTAATTTTCGGGGACTAGATCTTCCTGGGCAAGGCAGTGGCCCCCCTACCCTGATGTGTGAATTTCAAACGTCGTCGGGCTTATGCAGTACTGGGTGCACTCTACCATCACCTACCAAACCGACCTTCGGGTTGATTACTGTGTTTATGTTATATATATAAAAATATTTATTTATTTATTTATAATTTATACACATGCATAGAACATCAGAAATGCTAGGCAAAATTAATTATTAAGCTAAGATCGAATTGATGCTGAGAGATTCCTTAGCTAAAATTCACTAAGATGGGTTATAACTGATGGCCTGTTTATTTCCCACACTAATGAAAATTTAGTCATCCATGGTAAACTCCGACCCAGATTCCACGTTTATTATAAAAATACTCGTTATTAAAGACCACATCTCATCCCTCTATTTACTCGAATGCATGCATCTTCGGTTGGCGATTTTTTTTAGTTCCACTTCGTCGTCTAGAAATCCCTTTTCGACTTCGTTCCCATGGTTCATTCACTCACTTGAAGATAAGTACTTTAAATATGGGTCTCGGGAAGGTCACTAATTGACTGCGGTAGGAAGTGGCGTAGAGCTTTAATGGAAGCATCATTTTGCAGGAGACGGAAGCAGAGTGGAAATAAAACGATCGCGTATCACCGCCTAACGGGATATTTTGCGAACTAAGGTAGAGCCATGGGTTAATTATGTAATGGAAGTATGTTGTTGGAAAATAAAATGTGGATATTGACAGAGGAAATCATTAAGGAGATAAGTAAATGGAAAATATAAACCATGAACGCAAGGTAATATTTTTTCTTGCTTTGAAGATCACACTTAGCCCATATAGATTTTTTTTTGATAACTTAGTCGGAAACCACATAGACATTATGTAGGGTTACTGAAATTTGAATCATAGAATGAGGCCAAGAAATAACCATAATTCCAGGGAACATCACTTCATTCAATACTATTGCCTCAGTAATGTTACTTTTTTTAAATGATATCTTTAATGAGGTTTGGCTGTGATTTTTTCTTAGCATTACATTTCTGGTATTTATTTTCGCGGGTCTTAATGTATTGAGTTAACTATTGCATGGGTGAATGAAAGAGTAATCAAATTATTTGCATTATTAAATTCAAAATTATTCCTAATATTATCTATTCTATACCTGAATTGAACATCCATTAAATTTTCTACCTTTCAATACATTTAATATGTTACGAGCACATTTTACGCAGAAATCCAAATTTATTTGTACATGATAATTTATGGATACAAATATATACACTATTGTAGTCAGGCTTCTTAATGAGAAAGTGAAGAATGTCGAGGACAACGTCTTGTTCTCCAAGAACGGAGAAAATGCAAAATAAATCAAACGACATGTCTCACCACTTATTTTTTCCAAGAATTAACTAAATTTAATGGCTTCATTAGCATTAGCATTACTACAATATCACAAGCAGAAATAAGCTGGTTAAATAATGAGTGGACATTAATAAAAATGTAATTTTTGAGCCTGAATTTCCAACTCTCTTCCGATATGTTTTATTGGTTGCTATAAAATGGGATATTAGACGAGATATCACAGTATTTATTGTCATATGGTGTTCATTATATATAATTATAATATTTATTACTATGATATCTAAACGAATAAAATAAGTAACACGATTATAACATTACTTATTTGTTTGAAAATAAATTACTTTCAAGAAGAATAAATCCACCATACTTCCTCATTCAAAGGAACTATTGATAGCGTTCAAGGAATGAATGAGGCTGTTTAATACATTTAATTATAATTACCCTCCGCTAATTTCCAAGCCATACATTTTGAACCGATATCTTTTTGCGGAATACCTTAGCTAATGATGAGAATTGCGGAAAAATCAATAGTAAAAATGTCAAACATGAACTATTAATCACACCATCATAATATTTAACAAGGTTAAATAGTGTATGAGTTCTTTTAAGTTATAGGCATTAAATAATTTTGCATTTTGAATCATCTTCACATACCAAACAGAAAATGCGTCATCTTTATCATCAATGACTATGAACTGTAATTTACCGTTGGTTCATATTTCCATGAAATCATCTCTAGTTTAATTAGATGCAGTATTTGTGTAACTATTGAATGTAGAGTATTTATTGAATTTTCTAATCTGAATATGCAATAAAGAAAAAAAATCTGAATGCAATGAAAAAAAATCTGAATATGCAATAAAGGCGTTTCTGATGCCATGATTTTATATCAAATAAGCGCTGAGATGAACATAAAGGTATAATAGTTAGTACGAAAATACATAGAGAACATAATGCTGAACACAGTCAGAGCTATCATCCATATACTTTTTCATTCATCGCACGCAGACTCCAGCTTCTATAGAGCAATGAAAAATCCGGGGCCACGGGCATCGCATGTTTACTGCCCTGGATTGAATCTCTGCCGTAGAATACCCTGCTTTCCGATCCGGCAGCGTCGTATTTCGACAAGAATACGTGCGATGCAGCGCCGAACCCACCAGACGGCAAGAGCTCTAAGCCCCGTGACCCCTTCATGTCTTTTCCCTCAGAGCAAGCTGGCCTAGGATTCCAGGTTATCTTCTTTTGCTAACGGAGACGAGGTCTGGCGTCAAAGAGGTTGCCGGCTTAAATAGCACAGAATGCATGTGTCCTAAGATAAAGTTTTGTAACAATAAAAGCCATTCTAGCCAGCAGTAGTAGGAAAATTTAACGGAGTAGAGAATTGTCATAATCATCACTATAAATTGAGGAAATGTAGTTTAAGTATATTTATGATTAAACACAGTTTGTGATGATTTTCTGAGTACATATTCTAAAAACCCGAAAAAAATAAATTTCAATCATTCGAGTCTATTTCCATGCCAATTATGTTTTAAATAACCTTACACAGCTTTCTATATTTGACTTAATAATAATAATTTCACTTTCCAAAATTGGATCAACCGTTTACAGTAACTTATTCCATCTAAATCGTAAAAGCTACAATAGCATTAAAAAAGAAGACAAAAAGCTACATCTTCAGAAAATGATCCCAAAAATTTCTGCCGAGCAATAAAAGAATCAATAAGTACATTAAGACTTTATTTTGAATCGAATTGAATTGAAAAAGTAAGATTTTTTTGATCAAAATGAATTTTTTTTATTTAACTGATAGCAAGAAAAGGAAACAAGCAAATGTTCAAAATGGAAAGACAGCATGAAGGATATTCTAGAGTTACCAAAACCTAGAAAGCTACAATCATGCAATATTTTGAATCTAAAATAAATATAAATTGAGAATTATAAATTAAAACAATAGGGATTAAAATAGAGCACAACGGCAAATGAGAAGAAAAATATATAATGGCAAAGGATTGCATTATAAATTTAGATATATAGATGATATTAACGATATATGCAGTTACATAAAACAATATTGTCCTGCTAATACAGATAAATTTAAATTTTTAGTACCAATTAATGGATAGAAATCATTTACATCATGACTGCATAACATATATTACAATGGAGTCAAGAAAACACAATTACAGATCTAGTTGTGAAAGAATCATTGTTGAAGTAATCGAGCAATTGAAAGTGCCTAGTATTGAACATAAGATACGAGTATTGTCGGGGAATATTAAATAAATATACTGAGATTGCTCTAGCCAAATAGTCTCAAATGTCGTGTCCAATGATCATTCCTATATTTCCTAATGTAATGTGAAACCATGACTGAGATTTCGAGGGAGTGTATTTCGCTTCCACTAATTGCTGCACTGAAGACATTACGAGAAACGTTAATTCGAATTATTAGAGATGGAAGTGATGTTTAAAGCACAATAACGCGCCATGATGATGTTAAATTATACTCCCTGAAAGCAATCGTTGGAAGTAAATTTAGTTTTACGTGAAATTTAGCTAATCATATGATAAATTTAAATAATTAAACAAACTTTGACAACAAAATCCAAATGAGAAAATAATATATTAAAATATCTGTTATAAAAAAAAGGATTCCTAGATAAAAAATAATATATTTCAATGCCTACATGAAACAAATTAATAATTTTTCTAGCGGAAAACAAATAGTTTAACAATTACGTATATTCAGGTAAATACAGCGAGATATTACGAGGATGTATTATCATGCAATTATTAATATGAGCAAGATTAACCCTAGAAAATGATGGGAAAAAATTATTCACAAAATACTGGCAACAAATTACTTTAATTAAATGAGATGTTAAAGCATAATTCCTGGGATGCATTTGATTATTTACAATTGCTTTCTTTTCTTCAACCGGCTCATGTAATATTTTTGAGCCACTTGCAGATCAATTTTCTCAAAATTAGCTCCATTTTAAAACATTTGGTCAAAAAGATACATCTGTACGACGACTATTACAATTAGGTGCGATTATATATTTTTACTCTTTCGTTTTAATATGCCAAAGTTTAATATTATACTCTATTCTATGGTTATTGAGCAAATCAATTTTACTTCAGTATTCATCTGTAATACTTTGTTCCAATCCACCAATTTATAATAAATGAAAAAGAAACACTTTGTTCCAATCCACCAATTTATTACAGGTACGACTAGTTTCGACGCTACGGCGTCATCCTCAGGTACCTGAAGGATTCCTTATTAAAACTTTACACTCTGTTTAAATCTTCTGACTCTGCTTTAGGGGAAAAATGACTCTTTCCAAGCCTCCTTTAGCATGACAGAAGTCTTCGCTGATAATTTGTTCAGGTAAAAGCAAAGTTAGTTTCAATGAAGAGCATTGCTGTCTGCGAGTCACTATATTTTTCCTGAGCGGACTAAACATTTTTCAAATTGAAACTGTTGTCACAGATAATATTCTGGAATCATGTAAATAAACTTGGACTACATCAATAGTTAAGCTAACGTCCGTTGATTATATATGTCTAATTAGTATTTCTTTGCTATATTTTTTACACTGATATGTTTACATATGCGTGTGCATAGAACATTGGTGAAAGCTAAAGGTGTAATCTCCAGAAAAAATATTAAAAACTTAATATGTAATTAAATTTGTACAAGAAATATGCGGAAAAATATAATTTTTTCTTAAAGAGCTCTCGTGTATGAAACAAAAGCAAAATGAGGTAAATAAATAGATGAAGATTTTTTGAATTCAGGTATGATCGAAAATTAATGTCATGTAAAATGACAACTAATACTTCCAGTTCTCCTATTAAGAGCAATCGATTAATTTAAAAATTTTGTAGACGACATCGTCCTTTAATGAAGTTAGCAGATATATTGATTACATTTATATATATTATTGTATTATAAACAGTACTGCTTATATTCAACGGATTGGATGTGGTACACCAACTTTAAGCAAACAATTCGTAATTGCAAAGATGTAACTCACCATTGTCAGTAAAGTGAACGAATAAACAGAAGGGACATTAAATAAAGACCGAGGTTTAGGAGGAAACCGAAATAGTTATATATATATATATATATATATATATATATATATATATATATATATATATATATATATATGTATATATATATATATATATATATATATATATATATATACACAAACACACACACACACATATATACATATATATTTATAAATATATAATAGGTTTATGCAAGGTGAAATGGAAAGAAAGCGGGATTATTGGAGTGATAATTATTGAATGGCACGAGGAATGACTGTGGGTAAAAAGCATTTGAGTTCTGCAGGAGAAAGGGTTTAGTCATCACCAACACTTGGTTTAGGCACCAAAAAAGATGCAGGTGTACATGGAAAATGCCAGGTGATCCAGAAAGGTATCACTTGGATTACATTCTGTTTAGGCACAGGTTTTGGAACAGTGCGGTCAATTCGCACAGCTTCCCGGGAACTGATGCGGATAGTTATGAAATGTAGCGTCCGTTTGAAAAAGATAAGGCAGGATCGTCGGGTGAGGAAATGGAATGTAAACACATTAACTGGATTGAAAAGAAGGAGTACCAGCAAGTTGCAGCCTGCTGAGAAAATCATGGATGGTGGTTAAGAGCTGAGTACTATCGAAGAAAATGGGTATGTTTCAAAGAAAGGGATATCGAAAGCCGTAAAAGACACTTGAGGAACCGTTAACGGAAAAACACCAGGAAACCATAGATCACGAATGAGATAAATTGAAAGATAGATGAGAGAAGAAAATGGAGTATTGTTAACACCGGGATTGGCAGAAGAAAGTACTAAGAGTTCAATAATAAATTGAGACGGGCAACAAATAAAGCATGGTGTAAAACGCAGTGCGAGGATGTAGAAAGTTTGCAGAGGAAGGGTGAAATTGAGGCGCTCTACAGCAAGGTTAAATCTTTATCGGGAAGTAAGAAAGGAAGATCTGTGCTAACAGTTAGAGATAAGGTGGGTAAGATAATAATTGACACAGGAAAGATCCAAGAAAGATGGAAAGAATACATAGAAGCATGGTCTGATAAAGAACTTAGGCTAGCAAGGTAAGACAGAGAAAAGAAACATAACGTAGATGAAGATAGCTTTGGTCCCGGCATATCCGACGATGATAATAAGAAGGGCATTAAGGGAGATCAAAATAAATAGGGCCGTGGGGATGGATAACATTCCAGCGGAACTGCTCAAAGCTTTAGGAAAATGTGTGAGTAGGAGGCTACATAGGCTGATTCGTAGTATCTATGAGGAAGGAATCTGGCCGGAAGACTTAGTGAGATGAGTGTTAGTTCCTAGTTCGGAAAAGGTGAAGGCTACATCATGTAAGGACTACAAAACAAAAAGTTTGATATACCACGCAGGTAAAGTTGATCCCAGGATCAACAAGAAAAGGATAGACAGTAGGGCAAATGATTTTGTAGGGGATGATCAGTTTTGGTTCTGGAAGGGGAGAGATACTCGTGATGCCATTGCAGTAATGAGATCACCAATCGAGAGGAATATAGAATACAATTATGACGCATTTGCCTGTTTCGTAGATTTCCAAAAGGCTTTTGATAGTGAGAATTTGTAAAACTAATGAGTGTATTGCAGAAAATAGGAATAGATTGGAAGGACAGGAGGCTAATACGCAACCTGTACATGTCTCAGAATGCTCAGGTGCGAGTGGGAAACGGAGAGTCCGGTTGGGCAATGTTAGGAAGAGGTGTAAGATAGGGTTACCCATTATCACCGTTGCTGTTGAACGTATATCTGGAGAAAATGATTGTAGAGGCATGGAAATAACTAAAGGTAATAATGAAAGGTGGTGAGAAGTCCGTAAAACCAGTTAGGTTTGCTGATGACCAAGGTTTAGTTTGTCAGTCAGCTAAGGGGTAGCTAGCATTCCTGAGTGAATTGGAAATTCAGTGCGACAGGCATGGGAAGAGAATCAATATTAATAAAACAAAGTTTATGCGATTTTCCTGAAGTTTAAGTTTGATGCAGCCACAGTTTAAGGCCCTTAAACAAGCAAGAAATGTTTATCAAACGTGCAATCACGCCGGAATGTGGTTTTAAATCATATAGGTTTATTTATGGAAATGGGTCATTTACTAACCGTTGCTCTTACTTTCTCATGATTCAAAATTTTTTCGCGTAGACGGGAGAGCATTCTTCGTTTAAATTTCTGAATCTTATTTAATAACAAAATAGGCAATGAAATATAGTAAAAATATAGCAGATATATCCTATTGATTAAGAAAAGTACTTTAATACTACCTTGATCAAAAAGTTCCCGGAATAACCACCGTGTGGCGCTCCCATCGTTCCGATTTGAGTTCTGTTTTTTTTGTTAAATTGGTACATCTGTTGTTGATATTCCCTTTAAATCTTAGTGTCATAACTTGACATTTGCAAAAGTTACGTAGCCAAGAGTACATCTATCTCTGTGTGTGTTGGTGATTTTTTACAATTGCAGAAATGGATTTAAATTTGCAACAACGAACTTGTATTAAATTTTGCGTAAAAAACGGATTTAGTGGCGCACGGACGTTGGAAATGTTGGAAAGGTGTTTCGGCAACGATTCTCTAAAAAAAACGGTCGTTTACCAGTGGCACGAGCGGTTCAGAAGTGGTCGTGAGTCAATCGAAGATGATGAACGCAGTGGCAGACCATCGACATCGAAAGTCGGTGAAAAAATTGATAAAGTAAAAGAAATGTTGGTCAATAACCGCAAATTAACCATCAGAGAAATAGCGGAGGACTTGAACATTGCCTATGGATCCGCCCAAGACATTGTGGTTAATGATTTGGGTTTCCGTCGTGTAGCAGCAAAGTTGGTGCCAAAAGACCTCAATTTCATGCAAAAAAGAGACCGTGTTGACGTCGCAAAAGACATGATTTGCGAGGCTGAATCCGATCCCACATTCATCAAAAGGATCATTACTGGAGACGAGACGTGGGTTTATGAGTACGACACGCAATCCAGACATCAGGCAAGTGAATGGCGTTCACCAAATGAGCCGAGACCAAAAAAACCACGTCGTTTTCAGTCAAAAAAGAAGGCAATGCTGACGGTTTTCATGGATTACAACGGTGTAGTGCATCATGAATTTTTGCCAGAAGGCCAGACAGTAAACAAAGAGTATTATTTGGGCGTTATGAGACGTTTGCGTGAAGCAATTCGCCGAAAGAGACCAGAAATGTGGGCAGAAAACTCGTGGATTTTGCACCATGATAACGCACCGTCGCACAGTGCTATCATTATTCGTAATTTTTTGACGAAAAATGCAACAAATACCATCCAACAGCCACCGAATTCACCTGATTTGGCTCCCTGTGACTTCTTTCTGATCAATCGAGTTAAAAAAACCATTACGGGGAACGCGTTTTAGCAGCCGAGAGGAAGTAATGGAAAAATCGCAGGAAGCACTGATGGACATACCGAAAACCGAATATAAAAAATGTTTCGAGGATTGGATCAAGCGCTGGCATAAGTGTGTTGCAGTCGATGGGGATTACTTTGAAGGGGACAATATAGATTTAGATGAATAAACTTGTATTTTTAATTTTCTGAATAAATTCCGGGAACTTTTTGATCAAGGTAGTATATCGTGTGGCAAATTAAATCAATTAATCAATAAATAATTCCAGAAAAATTAAAATTTTATTTGCCAACGCCAATTGTTTGAAAATACTACTACACGAATACTTCAACAATAATAGTTTTCCTTATCTATATTTACTACCTGGGATTTCAAATATTCTGTATTGTATAACGCCAATTGTTTGAAAATACTACTACACGAATACTTCAACAATAATAGTTTTCCTTATCTATATTTACTACCTGGGATTTCAAATATTCTGTATGAAGATACTGAATGTATTTATTGAATGGAGTTCTTTTTTTTTCTTTAATAGTGACTTTGATAATTAACTTCACTTTAACTAACATTTTTAATAATCTAAATCAATTTCCTAGATGCATATATGGGTTTTTATTTGAGTCTCTTTTGATTTAAAGTTCATATGATGACTAATTTGTTTCTCGAAAAGACTGTAAAGACCCTCCAGCAAGACCACCATATCATTCGTCACATGCAACCAAACTACACTACCCTTCTGTGAAACTTGCCTACGAAAACGTATCAACGACCAGTCTATCTTTCTAGCCAAGAAAACGGTAGATGAGTATTGGGTGATCCCTCTGTCGTAAATAACGGTAAGAGGGCAGATTCTTGGCTCAGAAAGCAAAGATTCTTGAGAGAGTACCACCTCACGAGTGAACTAGAAACTCGCGCAACATAAAAAATACGGTAACTTCAACACTTTTGTGGGCCAAGGACTTTTACAGATAACAGACAATACACTAGACTCTGTTCCTTTCTAGATACTCTTTCTACTTACTCATTTTTTCCATCCGCATCCTCTAAATTCTTACCTTCATGTAATTTCTATGGTCGAAATATATAACGGGGTTGAGAAACCCACTGGTTCAATTAACTTTCATCTTTTATTACTTTCGTGTTGCCCTCTATAACTGGTAAAAAAACAATCTTGTTTTACTCTTAAATTATTAATATTTTCTCATAATTCATTCTTAGGGAGCTCCTTTTAATTTCTTAGGAACTCGCTTGAAATTCGACTGCATTCCAAAACTTTTATAAGAATTAGGCATGTTCGTGCTAAATAACATGATGCGTGACTTACATTGAATGCTGCCACACACACAAAAGTTCATTGACTGCCCAAGCGGGCAAGTATAAACCGTCCCAGTGAGTGAAGTCCCACCTTTACCGGTCATTATACATAAGAAACGCATGGCACTGTGATCCTTCATCCAAATATATGATATACTAAAGTATTCATTCGGTTATATAATACCCCTGTATTTGCAAACAATAACCAGTCAATACAGAATTGGCATGAAAATGACTAATGAATGACTAATATTAAGGAAGGGAAATACCCTGTTGGCTCTAGACAAAGTTTAGAAATATGCCAATGAGATTATCTAATACATTTCCAAATAGATCAAAACAAATACTTTATTTCAACGCGTTACGAAAAAATTTTCCAAACAATTAATGTGAGAGTACCATATCATACCACAATATGCAGTATGGCCCAGTGTAGGAAAAACCATATTATGCCATAGCGCGCGTAATTTGGAAGGATAAGTAAGCGAAATTGGAAACGTTATACATTTCACAATGATACAAAGAATGTAACCGATTCAGCTTAACGAGGAAAGAGTGCCTTTGCCAGATGGAAAACGGAACAAAACAGGAAATAAATTATATTTACTTCAATATCAACTTAGTTATTTCCTCATGTAATACTCTTATTTAGTCCAGTTTTAATAACAGGTAGAGTTCAGAGAGAATACTGAAACTCAAAAGAGAAAACACATTAGCCATACTACCTTTGGAGCATAAGTAAAGTATGCTCTATATGCAAATCGCTTAGAGACCCATTCAAATGGAAGTCATGGTAAAAGAATCAAAGAATAAATTTACTCTCTCTTCGAGCTTGTTTTCCACACATTTGATATTTTAAAACTAAGCTCAAAATAAGTAAGAGCGAATATTTAATTAATTTGCTATCAAACCCTTTTTGGGATTCAAGGATTGCATAAAGTTGAATTACGTTCAAAATTCACTTATTTAAGTGCATATGAGTACCTAAAAACCGGAGAATACCTCTCGCGTACAATAAAGTTAACATCAGATAACAATGATATTTTGGCAACATTGGCTAAACAAAGGTGATGACGCCAGTCCTTTAAGGTTGGTTACAATTTAAGACAATAACTACTAGGCCTTCATCATTGACAATCATAAGGCTGTTAAATATATTATAATAAATAAATCATAACAGATATAAAGAAGTGCATTATTCAAAACCAGCGATTACTCAACATGCTTTGCGAAATCACTGGCAATATTCTCCTCTTTCGAAGGCAAGAAAAGTTAGGTCATCCTTTTAACTATAAAGAGAAGATGAAAATAAAACAAATGCGTTGCTCATCAAAAAGAGGATATAGTATTTTCAACTAGACACATTTTCTGAAAGGATTCATCCAGGCAAAGCCCGACAAGATCCTGTTTGAGGAAACGTTTTTTGTCCTCTGATTTCGGTGAAGATCCTCGGAGAATGAAATAAGCTCGAGAGGGATTCTCGAATCCGGCCGTCCCAACTTCAGCGTCAGGTGGGACAGGGTAGAAGGCCCAGTGGCGTATGAAAGCTTCACTCTTCCTATTCCCTATCCAATAGCACGGACCTTTCCGCAATATGACACCTCCAACTGCGATCTACTGCATCCTATCTACACAAGCCGTCGAGCGGAATACTTATGCGACCCCTAGACTCATCTCCCGTTCAGGTCAAGCTGCTTCACACTCACTTTTAGTGCAACTGTCTATCGATTCTGTAGTCGAGTGAGGTCTACATTTCGAATCTAAGTTGTGTTTAAATTGTGTACATGTTAATTTTTTTCTACAGATATATAACTGCTGAGATGTATATATTATTTAGATCTGCCGTATATATTATAGATATATTATTAATTGTATATTTATTTACAGATTTATCTACAAATATATAGTTCTTATCAGATAGTTATTTTAAATACCTTCTCTTGCATAACATTATCCAATATAATTAAAGTTTAAAAACAAATGAACCCACCTTTTGATTCTTTATAATTGCTTTTCGATAAATTATCTCAGATACTTATAAACTGATCCTTTGAAAAGTGTGAAGCCGTAGACACTCAAGAAATTCGTAATTAGCTTCAGTTATACACCACCTATGTGTAGTAAAATATCAAAAGTTGGGGCAATGGATGATGAATGAAGGGTATAATTAAATAGTATTTCCACGCCCCTCCTTCAATTCCCTCGAACAGCATCTTTATATAAGGACGGATAAATTTTCTGAGAACCTATATTTAAACGTAAGCATACGTAGCTAAGCATTAATTTTCCATTCTCTCCCTCCCAGAGTGCATTTCTTGCGAGTAATATTTTATTCATATCCATCCAAGCATGAAGAGCATAATCTGCACAGAAGCAGGAAACGATTAACAAACAATGGCCGAGAGGGAGAAAAAACTGGAGGCGAGACCAGGCAACAAAAACTGCCCAACTCATTCATTCAACTCGACGATTCCCTTTTCAATTCAAAAACCTTTCGCATTTTAAGGATCCAAAAAGTTAAGGGGGGTCCTCAAAGTACAACTAGGCAGACAATGGGCAGTCATGGGATGAAACAACATAACCACTTCCTCCAAATCTGCGAAGCGGACGACAGACATCTTCTTTTTCACGGATAATGGGCAACAACGGGAATTACTCAATCTCCCTTCTTCCTTATAAGATGAAAAACAAAAGGCTTGATAGCAATAGGAAACGCTATGCAAGGATAGCTTTAATGATTTATTTAAAACGAAGGGGCAGTCATCAAGGTTTGAGGACACAAGGGTGAAGGACAAAAAACAATGGGCTTATTGAAATTGGGGAAGGGTAACTTCCTGTCAGTGAAATGAAATATCAGTAAGCCATAACCCTAGTAAATGCGAAATAAAAAAAACACTATTAACCTCTGAATTGTATGATTGGATATGTGAAATCATTGTGAATTAGAAGGTATCCCACCAGGCAGATTCGGCCCCAAATATTTATAACTGACTTTTTTGAGCGTGTCTGCAATATTTTTAGGAAATTCTTTTAACTATTTATCTACATCATTATTTATTTGAATTTACCCAATGCTAGAGAAGACATAAGGATTTTAATATAAACAATTTGCCTTTATCTAAAATTAATAAATCGATAACTATTTTTTTGTGTTTTTCTTGGCTGGCGCCATCTCTCTTTTCTGTTTTAATTATTATTCACATCCGAGACACTTTCCTTCAAGATATATACACACACACACACACACACACACACACACACACACACACACACACACACACACACACACACACACACACACACACACACACACACACACACACACACACACATATATATATATATATATATATATATATATATATATATATATATATATATATATATATATATATATGTACATATACATAAATTTGTTGTGTGTATATGTATATACACACACAATGTTAGTTGGGTTGTGTTTTTTTGGGAGAAGTAAAATATTTTTTGGTAATTGTGTCATCCAAAACCTACCTTATAGGTTTATTACCTAATAAAAAAATATATATGATTATATATATGCTCTGAAAGAAAATTACAAAATTTGATCAAATTACACGCGGGTAACGATGGGTGTATCAACTATTATACATTACAACTCATTATATATATCAAACTACATTAAGATAATGTCTGACTAGAACAGCAATAAAATAATGGAAAATTGGGATATTTTTCAGTCATATTTCAAATTTACTTCAATGCGTGCCAACATGCTGTAATGGGGGGAAGTAAAAGCTTTTACCGGAAACTTTTCATCTATTATTAGATGTATCTCATAATCATCAGGTTAAATTTAATGCTATTCTGTGATATCGGCAATCAGAGTTACCCTCAGATGTATTTATGATAATCAGCCAAAGAATTTGTGATCCAGCACAAAATTCACCTCATCAGTGTTTCGGGCGATTTTCAAATGAGATAATTAACCCGTTTGAAACACAACTCCAAATTCTCATCCAGTGCTATCGCTTAACCACAGTTACCTACCCCGGGGATATTTTGATAGGTGGGAGGTCATCTCGCACTAGATCCAACGGGGCGTAGAAATTACGCATTCATGGTTGGGCAGGTAGACCCTTTCCACATGTCGGCTGTTTTTTGCCAGAAGCATTTCGTACCCAGAAATCGTCACAGTCATGGCTCGAATACGCGTGCCTCTCAGAGAAACCACCATTTGAGCTCCAACGCATTAGTAGTGTGGCGTGGATATTTTGACTACCCCAACCACTAACTCTACGCTTTGTCATTACTGAATTGAATGCACATTTCGTACATAAGGATCTTGATATGGTTCCAGAAAATATAGGGTAGTTGAAATGAGGTAGTAAATACAGGTATTTGCTGAATTTCTACATATTAAAATTTTCTTAAGTTTCTTTACGTATCAAGCCCCTTATAAATTTACAGATTTCCATTCATTTAATGCTCCGCTTTTTCTATGTAAATGGTAATGCAAACTTGACGAGAGATTTTAGAACTCTACTGGCTTTTTTCAATATTTCACATGATATCCTAATATTTTGGCAAAGCTAAATTCTTCATTATTCCATTACTTTATTCCTGAATGAAGGCGTGTACCCAAGAGTCTCTTCTAAGCGCTGGCTTCCTACTTGCCCACTAACCAAAAAATGCGCTTATATTTGAATTTGATCGACTAAAAATCACCAGTAGTTGACCACTCAATATAGGCCTCTGATAAAACACAGAACGTAACATTAACAAGTCTGTGGCACTAATCACCATTATACAATAAAATATATGAGATGTAAAAATATATAATACAAAAAAACGAGACTATTCAACTCAATTCGTCCAAGATGCGCAATATTTTCCTCCCTCTGCCGGGTGGCAATGACATGATATGACTACTGTTTGTTATATCATGTCATTGCCACCCGGCTTATCGCCTAACAGCAATGTATCCCAAATAAATAAATAAATAAATAAATAAAGGGTATTTTTTTTCTGTCATAACTTTCAAAAATCCATTTTCAATCTTTACTAGCTGAATCCCTTCTTTCTACCAACGAATGATTCTTAATTAAACAACAACATCACACTACCATTTCCAACACCTAGCACATTTTTCTCCTCTCTTTATTTTTATTCTTTTTCACTTATTCTTCCCTGCGCACATCTGAGAAGTAACCAAACTATGCCCATTCTATTGTCTCAGTTAACGAGTTTGGGTATATACAAAACTAGGTCTCGAAAAATAGTTTTCCCTGACGTTTTTTTCACATCCTTGCTGGTACACTTGTCATAAAGTACTTCCCTAAAAGAAAGTGTCTTAATATAACCAATTTTGCCATTAACCTCAATCAATATCTTCATCTAAACCATCCCGTTAATAGATTATGGTTATCCACATCCTCTACTTGGCGTTCTCTAAATTAAAAAAAAATGTCTTCATACCTCCTGAAAACCTCATAATAATCTATTTCTCATTATTTCTGTTTTCGTACCGTATATATTGGTATAGTAAATCTCCTAGCGGTAATGGAAATCCACATACATGATTCACAATTCATGACTAACGCAAGGCTGAAAATTGACAAATTTGAATGATTACATAATTTCACACCTGCTATCAATCATACATCTAACCTTTTCCTTTTTAATATTTTCGCCTTATTCTTTGATTAATACGTCCATGAAATTATTCCTTTCAACAATTGGTTCGACTCGGAGGAAGGATTCAGCCAATTAATTGTAATGTGTTAAATGAACTCGGTGAAAAATATGAATATCCAACTGTTAGATTTCATTTGGGTATAGACTTTTATCTCTATTAATTTAAACGACTGAGATTGCAATGCTCATTTGATACTTATAGAGGGACATATGCATGTGAGCATTTAAATGGAAAAATTCCGTGATTTCGTGTTGATTTTGTACTGTAACCCACGTAACATTTCTTGATAATAACAATTGCGTTTGAGAGAATTCTGCAAATATGTCTTCTTATAGAAAATCACAAGACCGGACACCATCTAAAATTTTTTTTAAAATTCCGATTCGAAGAATATTCTCACTTGGAAAGCGAAGAATAGCGACACACATGAGAGCCTTTAATGAACGGCCGTTCCAAGATATAATCCGAAGTTCAATTTTAAGTGAGCCATGGTTAAGTTGAACTTCACCTGGGGAGACTTGACATCTTTATACCGATGGGTATTACCGCAAAAATATAATAAACCCTCTCACAACACAATGAGGGAAAAATTGTCCTGGAAAAAAATCTCGCCGTAATTTCATGAATGGCATGCATGTCATGGAGCGGAATTTAGGACGGTAATTAATTTCGGGAACGAGGCGATTGGACCACGGTCGTTGTAAAATGGGAATGGGATGTAGCGAGACAGAGAGAGAGAGAGAGACGGAGAGCGAAAGAGCAAAAGAGGAAGGGGAGTGAAGGCCGCGGATACCGAGAGAGAAGGGGGTCCAAAAGGGTATGGTTAGTGGGGGGGACGGAGGTCGAGGGGAGCAGGCAGGGGATGTGAGTACGGCAGATGGGAAGGGACTGGCGGAGAGGGGACCACTATAGGAAGTGACGCATATAAGGGCGTGGTTTCGCAAGGTACCCCTCAGGCCCCACTTCCCCTGGACAAAGCAGGACGGTTACATCGTCCCGGTGGTCGCCAACCGGAATTGCGCGGTGGCCCTGGTGAGATGAAGAAACAGGGGTAGGAGGACGACGAAGGGCCGGGAAGGCGAGGAGAAGCTGAGAGACAAGAAAAGAGCAGTGTTAGGGGGGATGACGGAGAGAGTTGGAGTGAGATAGTGGGAGGAAGGGCGAGGGAATGTGCGAGGCGGGTGAGGGGAGAAGCGATAGTAGCATGGTGCCCTTTAAAAATTAAAGGGCGGCGAAGGGAGAGGAGAGTGAGGACGAAAGTGAGGGCGAGTGGAAACGGGAAGAGAAGTGAAGAAGGTGAAGTGAGAGGAGGAGGTGAGAGGGAGAGAGAAGGAGAGAGTAGAGGAGAGAGAGAAAGGTCCCTCCTTTATCTTGATCCCACTCTTCTCCGGTGGCGGCTGACTTAAGCCTTTTTTAAAGCTCAAGCTCGGATGAAAGAGAGAGAAAAATGAAAATTTTCCCCACACTTTTTCATCCATGCGATATTTTCCCGGGCGGTCACTTTTTTCTGCACCGGGTGCGATGCTGCCTCGGGCGCGTGGGAAGAAATCGTTACAAAAGATCCAAAGGGGAAAAAAGGGAGCAGAACGTACAAAACCGTCGATATCCTCTCGCTTAAACTTTGAGGGACGAGCAATGGAGACTTTTGGCGGAACGCGAGCATCTGTTCGCCTTGCTCACTTCAGGACGTTCCTAAAATGATGTGAGCCTCTGAGATAGGTTATACCTCCATCATTGTTCGAACTTTCAACTGAATTTTCGCAATTTGTTACAATAAAGTATTTGAGTCGAGCATTTCCGTCACAGTCGTTTTAATCTCAATGAGAGAGCGAGTAATATAGGAGGATAATCAAGGGAAAGTGTGCGAATTCAAATTATGGGTATTGTGACACAGACTCTACGATCCTCACTAATTGAAAATTTTTCATCAATAGTATAAATAAATGATAATTCAATTTAAATTCACTTTTTATAGGTTCTTTGTTACCCGAACTGTTGTATGATTTTCACAAATATACTCTCTTGGTGCCCATAATAATTTCAATAGTCAAAAATTGTAGCAATTATTGATTACAAATAACACCCAAAATATTAGATTTCTCTTGAGCTAAAATTTTATTTGACTGATGATTTTACAAAATTTTCTGCAATTATATGACTTTTAAAAACATGGTATTTTGCCACCCTAATCTATCTAACTCTGGCAGAAGTTACCGAAAATTGACCTGTACAGTTCTAGTTCTTTCTCGGAAAAACTTTACGTTTCGTGAATATTTTATGTAACAAATAACGTTATATATGGCATATATTAGGGCTATTGTTTCGCTTGAATTTCTATCTTGAAATTTAATTGTTTAGAAATTCATCATATTTTATTAAACGTGAAGTTTATCAAATAAGTTTACATAGCACATTTATATCCTCCAGCTGTATAATACACTAGGAGAACGTTACACAAATATTGAGAACATATCCCTTGTTCAGGTAATTTAAACGTGACAAATCTGCGGATTAAAAACGTTTTATTCTAATTCACTTATGCAGCAGGGCATGATAGGTGTGTTTAGTGATGTATTTAAGCCGCAGTACTATCGGACCTTTTGATTTTTTCAAGCCTGTTGAATCTGCGTTCGACTAATACGTAGGTGTATTCGGAATAATAGTGAAAAACAATTTCCTATACTCAATTTACTAAATTTCAACTAAACAAAGAGCATGCTTCCCTTTGAGATACTTCCTACGTTTGCACATACACAGTTTATTAGTTTATTAATCATGAACGTTATTTATTAGTATGCACTCCATATTTGTTTTAATATGTAACAGGTAATCATTGAGAAAAATTCCTTATACATGCACCCGAATACATATAGATTTCAGAAAATTCTTTCGCGTAGATTCTCATCCCTGTCTCCGAAACCTGAGCCTCTCGTCTTTCTGCCTTATCGACCGCCGGAATGTGTTGACTTTTGGAGTTTTCAGCAACTTCCTTTTGTCTGCGGGTGTGTCTTACACGCACATTTCCCACGATACGCGCTTCCCTACCAGCCTCCTTGGCGCGCCTATTTTTTCCTCCTACTGCTCGCGTCACAGCCCCACCCGCAAAGTTAAGCAGCACCGCCGTCCTTCGGCCTCGCAAAAGCAGAGACACTGAGCCCAGTAATCTCTATCTCACGTTTCCAAAGCGCGTTGAAAGCAGGTTTTAGGCATGGATTTTGGATGCCGAACGAAGTTGCGGAAACCGCGGCCAGGGGTGGGAACGAAGATGTGGCTGTTATCCTTGAGGTACGGGAAACTGCAGAGCAAACTTTTTTCCATCAAAAACCTCGAAGACGTGCACTTGCGATAACTGAATACCTGCAAGTAATTTCACGAACACTACTAGGACCCCGAGTCAAAACTACTTAACCCGACGACACTACTCCTTTAGGCAACCGAAAATTACTCATATCACGGATTTGTAAAGCAAAAATATTTCAATATATCACTATATATTCAATATATATATTCAATATATATATATATATATATATATATATATATATATATATATATATATACAACTAATTGAATCTCATGAATTCCTCACCAATAGGTTAATGTATTTAAAAATTTCCTATTTTTATAAATTGTATTTAACTAATAATAGAGAAATGTCCCGAGACCACGTCTCACTAATATCAAAATATACATAGAAGTCGCAGAATTGGATGTCATTGCATTTTAAATAGCGTTGATAACAGGGAAATTTTAAAATAATCAGGGAAAAAGTGATACGATTTTACTACTATTGAATGCATCAGGAAAAAAGTACGTGGTGTCAAAGAGGTCATCATTCGTAAGTTTAAATGGCAATCTTAACTTAAATACACAAATAGGAGCTAAAATTGGATTTAATTATGAAGCCTAGGTAAGTAGGCAATCTCAATACTCGCATTTAGAAGGGGGTAATGTAAGGTAAAGTCATGATCAGAAATGGATGAATTGATTACCCAAATATCACTTCCTGCTAGATGACAAATACTACTCACTATGTGACAAAACTGATACTACGACAGTCTACTCCAAAGTAATATTATCTGATTTCCACCAATTTTGTAGAATGAATTTGATTTACTATGCCAAAATGTCTCAAATCATAATGAACACCAATTTAATAAAAATTCCTCATTTTAACTGAGGATTGGCTCATGGAAGCAGAAATATATAGGTATTATATACTTTTCTACCCTTTTGAATAATATCTTCATGAGTGGAGGAGTATTTATTTTTTAGATATTTTTTTATCAGAACGTACTTGAAAGAAAATTCACAAAAACCAAGGCGTACCCAATGATATACCTTTTCCAACGGCTATTAAGATATGCATAATTTAAATACCTACAAAACACTCCTTGAATGTCCTCTTTTGTGGCAAGTAAATATATTTTCCCCTGAACTTTTAACGGTTCTCCCACAATTGCATATATAGACGATGAGTAAGAAGTTCGATAAATTTGGCTCACCTTAATTGACGGAAGTTGGTTTACACTTCGTATATGTTTTTGGAAAACTAGTTTCATAAATAAAAAGATACTTTATAATTGCGCCATTGCATCTAAGTAGGTAATTGAATAACTTTTCTTACTCTACATCCGATCAATTGGTAAATGATTTAATTTTTATTACACTTTTTTCAGCGATACAAATAATATATACCTGTGTATTTTTTTAAATTTCCTTCCTTTCAGATGGGTAAGCCATTGTCAGCCATAATTTCCGAAGATAAGACCTTTTTCTCATGAAAATTGATATCTTTCTTAAATTAAAAAACTTACGAGATACTAAGACGTTGACTCTTAAGAAGTCATCCAACAATGTGCATTTAAATGCGACAAGTTCAAACAGCAAAAATCATTTGCCTGTCAAGGAAAATGATAGAAATGAATTTATCCATACAATGAATTTATATATACTGGATTTGTTGAATTTGAATACCTTTCCTAGTTATTATGAAACATTAATGAACCTTTATGTGTCTAGATTTCAGATTTTACCGAAGACACGTGCGTTTCCTCCTTAAGTTCAATACAGCAGAAAAGAGCGTGCCCTCGAGTCACAACCGAACGGACATGGAGGATTTCCCGTTTGGTAGATTTATACAATTTGCCCAAAACTTAAAAAATTCAACACCAACCAGTATTTGTTTCACCTATAAAAAAGTTTCGTCAATTTTCGTGATGGATATAGAAGGATTGTTACACCTAGTAAAAGGGTTCAATTCTAATGACAGCGTACCCTAACCCCAACCGCCATTTTGGTTGTTTACGGGATATTGCTTTGATGTACATAGATGAGTGATACAAGTTTCTGGAAGAAAGCATGAAAAAATTGTTGGCATGAATGCCACATGAAGGAGAGGTAAACATGGACAGGACTGATTTGGGGAAATTAGTGAGAGAGTTATCACCGTGGCATAACTAAAAGCAGGCATAATTGACTAAACCTTCTCAAAAGGGAACTTTGCGTCGTGGAGGTATTAAGGTATCGTAAGTGAGTTAAGTGCTTCATTGAGAAACCGGGAAGAAAATTTGGAAGGAGAGTTCACGAAAACCAGGGATGAATATATGGACAAGCAAATCGATTAGAAAGCGGAGATTAATTTTATCTGTGTGAGACACGTACCAGAAAAAAAGCAGGATTGGTAGGATAAGAGAAAAAGAGGAGATTTGTTTTCGCGTAGAAATAAGTGTTTTATGCCTTGAGCCAAACGGCAGTAAACTGTTGCTGTTAGATGCATGTATTATACGATCTTAAAGAAACATCGGGTTAGATTATTAAACAAATATGTTTATATTTCGATAAAAACGTTGTCAAAATTTAGGGTTTACCTAATTAATACAAAGAGTTCTTTAATACTTTATTATGCCATTTTAGCCATGTAGCTATAAACATGGATCCGAATCACCATCAGGTATTTCGGGCATAACATGGGTATATAGGATATATGTACTATTCTTATTGTACTAATCTGGCTTCAAATTATGAAAAGCATGGACTTAATATGTGACCACTCGAAAAAGACAAACAAGTCTGAAAGGTAGGATTTATATGTTACCGTGTTTCTTGAAGAAATAGCATTACAAATTGCTTTCCTAAATAAAATCTTCCAGGAAATAAAATTTCTCACACATAGCTTTCTTTCATACCCCGAGTACTTAGTTTTGTACTTTTCTCAATTGGTTACCATCCATACTTAGCTACACATAGTATGATAATCTAAAAAGATCAACATAGTTACACAAACCAGTTTCTCTCTTATTGTGGAGAGACATTAATTGGCAAAATATTATACTCTGTATGGAGTATAGTCCACAGAAAAATCTTAAAAATAAGATAAAAAATAGAATTAATTTTCTTCTTTTCAAAATTAAATATGCTATTAAGAAATATTTTATCTACGTTGTGATAAATACTAGGACTTATTTTCTACACCCGGAAGCACTAACCTATTCTGGTTGCATTTTTGTCACACACGTGCTTTGATCTATTCATATTACACTATTTATAAGGAGAGCCTTTTTTAAATCTTCCTGAAGGTTAGACAGCTTTCCTTGATCTAACTTTATTTTAATATTAGGCGAATGGGTGAGATGAAGATAAGGATGGAATCAGTATTGATTCTGGAAGGGTTCCAAGTGAATGACCCTTTGACCCGAGATAAAAAGAATTTTGGAAAAGTGCTGAACATTAAATGGAGAAATATAGAAAAATAATGAATTTAAGTTGTGTTGTTAAATGGTAACTATGGTCATATGATTATAATTTAAATTTATATATTTAAATTTCGTCATTTTTTAACAAAGAAGTACGTTCAACCCAACAGGATGAAGGCTAAAATGAAAGATTTCATGGGCTGTAAGGTTCTTCCATAATGAGATGAATTATACCAATCGTCAAAATATATTTAGGAAGTTTCAGAAAGTATTCCACCATTAATGAACTCAAGAAAACATTATTAATGAAAATGGCGTCATTCTTCTACAATTATTTTTACTTATGACGCATTCTACTTCATTTTTTAGCATATTTTCATAGAAGATTTTTAAAATATTTCTCAGGATTGACCACGTTGAAACGCTATTTAAAAAGTCATCATATAACAAGGTTGAATACTTTTAAATATTGTCATAAAGTCAAATTCATTACACGGCATGCCGAGGATATTAGTTTTCCTTTTAGTGTTTCAGATGCATACCATATTTAAAATGTATAATCAATTACAAATAACATTTTTTTGTCTTCAGAACAGGAAAACATTATAAAATTAAAATTACTTCAAATTCAAAATTTACAATTGGAACTAAATACTTAAAAAAATAAAAGTATATCTACTATTGTTTTGGATTTTACTTAAACAAGTCAACTATACATTTGTAAAGGTCAAAATCTTATTTATTATTTCTCCATTGATATGAGTTCATAAAATAAAAGAAAAACTCGGCTAAGCTTAACAATATTGAAATATTATTTAAATTAAGCATTTAATTATAGTCCCTATGTAACAAAATTAAGACTATTTTGTATATGAACATTTTCATTTGCCAAATGAAACCCATTTTGTACGGCAGAGAATTTATTTTCTTTCATTTTACATCCCCAAAGGGAAATGAATAATTAATGTCTTTCATAGCCTTTGCTTCATTATCAAAATGTAAGAAAATAATTAAACCTCGCTTGATAATGTCACGACTAAAATATAAATTTAAAATTATAGTCGCTACCTAGCTCATTATTTGTCATTTCTCATTTGTCAAGTAGCTATCTATTTTCAAGCCTAGTAACGCCTAGGGAGATAGAGGGAGGTTAACAGGCATGATTAAATTTAACCATACATTACATGAGGTACAATAAAAGTAAAACTATTGCAAGGGGAAGTATTACTTTTAAAAATCATTTCGCAGCATATTCCGCATGTTAAAATTAATGTATCAGAACACGGATAGAAAAATAGGATGGTTGGAGGCGTAAATTTTTGGAAGCTACGTATGAGTGTTCCCTTTTCCAGGACGGATAGAAGACTTAAAGAATCAGGAAAATACCAAGTAATTTTCCCATCATTCCATCTAAGCACATAATTAATTATCTAAAGCCATAATTCAAATCAGGAATAAGGCTGAAAATTGAAAACGGATTATCAAGGGTCAAATCTGAGCACAATATTACGCTCTAAAAATGAATGCTACAATAAATTAAAACACAATAACCACTTTGAAAAGAACACAAAATTGATGATTATTAGCGGTTTTTCCTGGGCTGAAAGAGGTTAGTTTTGAGTTGATAATCATTCATCCTCAAATTGATTTAAAATCCATAAATAATAATACCCTAAGTTGGCGAAATAATCTTTAGATAGTAATCTGTCTCTAACTGTTGATGATTTGCCTAAAAATGAATACCTGAGACAACTGACGCAATTGTTTGAGACGGATATTGAAACCAGTTTACATGAATAATTTTGGAAGTTTTATGCTTACCTGCCACACTCTCCGATACATTTGAGAAACATCGATTAAAGCTCAGGCCAACACAGGAAAAAAATTGGAGAATCGCAGGTCTACATGTAAAGCCTTATCTGTGTGTTAGGATATCGGGCTGCAAATGGGCCTTGTTGGAGAACGAGAAAAATGGAGCATACAAAGACGTACGAAAATCCAGTCTTAAATACTATATTCCTTCTCCTAATTTAGAATGTACCTCACCCTAATACGGCAGTCAGCTTTGCGACTGGTGAAATTCATTTTCAAATCGCTTCATGGAAGGTCGATTTCTCTAATTGAACAAAATACGCAAAAACCAAGAGGAAGGGAGAATGGGTTTTCTTTGTGGCTAATATAATAGTTTATCACTCGTGTGCCTAGATTCGGATCACACCGTTGGCAACATTTTTCAGTCTTAGTCTAATTTCTACTTAGGTTGCCATGTGGAGAGCATTCCAGGTGGAGACGGCTGTCTACCGGTTGGGAGAATAGAGATAGAAGTGTGGAAACTTGGGCAGCTTTTGTTAAGAGTAGGCTAATTCCGACACTATATTTAAACACTATATTGCCATCCTATCCCTAATCCTTGAATATCCTGACTCTACCAATTCTTAAAAATTCTTAATGACGCAAATGACCTTAACTTTCAGTTGCCTCACATTTTAACATTGCGAACAATGATAAACTAAGCACGCCTAATCTTGAAACAGAAGGTTTATTAGCCAAAACCGGATAACGACAATTAACACCAACTTCTGTTTTCTCTATGAGAGAATATGAATTCTATTTCGGCAATGATTTGTGTTGAAGTTAATGCATAACAGTTTCGTCAATTGCTAGATGCCTTTGAACGGAAGAAGCTTCCATAACTATCGGCTGAAATACATTTTAATCTGTTATATCTTAATGCATCGTACGGAATCTACCAATTGCTTTTAAATCTTCATAATTTTATTTCATTACGTTGAATCAGTTACCACCCATGCACAGATATAAAATAAAGAATTGCCTAATCTTGAATTAAAACAGAAATATTTCAGAAAAATTCCCGAAAGAGAAGTAGAAAATCCTGAAAAATATTAATACCCTGTTTCCATAAGTTGTCAAATTATGGCTTAAAAAAAAAGAAACCATCAATGTGAACGCCAAATACAAGGACTTGGAAAATCATATATTTTTGTGTCGATATTCGAGGAGTTTGGTGAACGAAAAGAGAATGGATAATTCTGAACAAAAGTAGACATTTTTTTGCCGGTAGGCGGTTGGGGATCACTAGGAGGTACACTTCCTTATTTTGGTTAATATGTTGTATTGATTCCATAATCAATTCATCACCTAAAACAAATGCCACCGTACATTTATAATCAATGTCTACTATGTTTTTGGAAAAATTTGTTGTCTCCAGTGTAAGTTTAAGAAATTTGCATGACAGGTTGAAATGAAATGCAATTATTGACTTTCTAATTCTACACAATTCATTTAAAAACACAACCCGGGTTTCGAAGTTGAACGTCATCATCAGGTGGTCCTCATAGAAGCAAACTTGGTACATATAACTTCTGATCGGGGGAGGGGGGTTGGTTAGAGAGGGAGAGTGTAAGGGTAAAAAGGTTAAAATATAGCCGGGAGGAAAAAAGAATTACATCTTTCAGTGTCAATCGTTGATTTGGAAGAGTGGTATGTGTAGGAGTGGGGAGTGGGAGGAATACAAAATTTCGTTGGCAAGTTCATCCTTGCATTGGACGCATTTCAAAATTTCCAAATGCTCCACAGAATCGAACCTTTCACTTTTATTTTCAAAATGAAAAAATTTAGTTTTAAAGTCACTTTCGTGCTCACTCTCGATGAAGAGCTTCGCAAAGAGGGATGTTATGTTCATATTCCTTACACATGTTTGATTCTCTTTTCTTCTCTCTTTTAATTTTCGTCCTGTTTGCCCAATATACTCATCGTTACATCGGAGCACTTTAATTCATGCAATCCCCACCTCTCGTCTCTGGGAACTAACAGGGAACTTAGTATTTATTGTGAGAGATCAGGTTCTTAAGGTATTAACCACTGTACAGGAAAAGCTAACAAAAAATTAGGATTTATGAGAAGAGTACTAGATTAATGTGATGAAAAGGTCAAAGAGAGATTTTATCTGTCATTAGTTAAGCCTCATTTAAAATATTCTTCAAGTATATGGAATCCTCACGAAGTTGGATTAATTGCCGAATTGGATCGCGTGAAGCGTAGAGGAGCTATATTTGTAAAACTTTGATATGATAAACGTATGAGTAATGTATCAAAAATATTAGAGCAGCTAGGCAGGGAATCACTCACGGAGCGAAGGTTAAATTACAGATTGAAGCACTCGCATGAATTGGAAGGAAATCTCTTTAGCAGTTATGTTGAAAATGTATTATTACCCCCAACGTACTACTGTAGAGGAGTTGTAATAACCTAATAAAATTACAGAGATGAAGTGTAGAACAGATTGCTTTATGATGTCATTTTTTCCACGTATGATAGGGGATGATCACCATTTAAGTATTCTCGTAAAATTTATCTTTTTGGTCTATATTCCTCACAAATGTCTGCCATTCCCTATTTTTAGATAGGAAAGACGTTAATAAAACAAAATCTGTCAGTCAAATCCATCTACCATAAATGCTATGGATTAGCCCATTATAACTCTTTCGTACGAGTGCTGCTATTAATACTTTGAGGCTTGACACCACTAAGTGCTTTAGGCGCCATCAGACGTTTCCATCTGCCAGTTTGACCCAATTAAAGCTAACTTTCTTCAGAATATTTTGTCGTTTGATCATACCTTGGGGAATGGAGCCGAAAACATGGAGTTACTCGTGAACACTTTCGTACAGTGATTGTCACCCACTTTCGACGTAGATTATCAAGACAGGAGTGCATCAAGCAACTTAATTCCCCTTTTGGTGATGAATCGCCATCCTCTGCCACTGTGAAATGCTGGTATAACTAATTCCACCATGGCCGCCGTTCGCTCAGCGACGAAAGTCGTGAAGGTCGTCAAAAATCATTTGTTGTACCAGAAATCATTAATTCTTTGCAAGAACTAGTATAGGAAGATCGTCAGGTGACTTACTTTGAATTTGAGGCATCCTTGGGGATTAGTATGACGAGCATCAATAAGATATTGCATGAATATTTAACTGCGAAAAATATTTATCCGCGGTTGGATCCCGCATAATTTGACAAAGCTGAAAAAAAGATGCTCGTGTCAATTAGTGTAAAGAAATGCTCAATAAATAAAATCGCGGTGCATTAAAAGCTGTGTATAACAACTAAACAGGTGAATGTTAAACCTATGTATATGAGCCCGTTGGTCTTTTAAGACGAACCAAATGCAACAAAAGTGATTCGTAAATGAAGCAAATGATCACCTGTTTCTTCGAAATAACTGGACATGTGGCAATCGTGCCGTTAGAGCAATATACGAGAGCCGTGAGTTCTGAATGGTACACGCGCATTTACTTCCTGGAAGTGCCTGTTGAAATTCGGAAAAAGAAGCGGCAACGAAGAATCATTCTTCATAACGATAATGCAAGCTCTCGCATATCGGCTGAAACAACTACCTATTTGACTGGCCAAACGTCGAATTGATCGATCATCCTCCCTCCAGCCCTGATTTAGCACCAAATGACTTCCTTTTAATCCCTATTATCAAGAAAAATTTGCGTGACCAGCGTTTTTCGGCGCCTAAAAAAGCCGTTGATTCACTCCAAAACCATGTTTTGGAGACACCTCAATCGGAGTGGAAAAAGTGTATTGAAAATTAGTCGAGCGCATGCAAAAGTGAATTGCTTATCACGGAGAATACTTCGAAAAACAATAACGTCATTTTTAACAATAAATTACTGCCTCTTAATTATTAGGCTGAAAAATTAAATGGCAACCCTCGTATACCTTTCTCTAACTCGTTAGGCATCTCCGCGGCCTTGTTATCCATCCACATGGCCTTATTTGACTTCAATTTTCTATCTTGTAATCAAGAATGCCCGGACCCAAGGTATCCCCATCTATGTAATATTCCCTCCTGCCACTTCTCCCTGGCTCTCTTCCCCTCTGCAGTATATTGCTCTATAGTTATCGCTCCCATAATCTCCGCTTCCCTTACATCTCCAATTGCAACTTCGGTTTCAAAAAGCCGATTGCGCCTATTTTCTGGTTTAGCAGGTCTATTATACCTTATTTAAGAAATGTCAACTTTATAAGATTTGTCGCTGATACCCAAGTCTTTTTTTTTTGCTTCTACTTCAATAATTTTATAATTTCTTTAAGTGGCGAATCACGGAGAAAAATGCTTCACAGAGATTAGAGGGGGTGTAGCTTTTAATTTATATTTTAATCCCATTTAGTGTAGCAGATCTCGCTCTTAAGCATTCATATGATATTGTTTCTTTATGAAGCCTAAGAAATTATTTGAGCAATATAGCACTCTGTGAGAGGAGCTGAACTCTCATTGAACTTCGAATCAGGTACATGACCTTGATTCCCTCCACCTATTTTACATGTATCACAAAAGCTTTAGTAGATACAAAACCAATGTTTTTTCATATTATTGTTGCTTTGGCTGTACGATTCAACTACAACTTATACTCCCACTTATCTTCGAAAAAAGGTCAAAATGTGCGGAAGATCAACAATCGACCGTTTATTTGTTTCAACATGTTTCCATCCCCTTACATATGTATAACTGAGGGTAGAAATTTCATTCACAAATAAGAGGGCATAAATGTTACGCGGATTAATAACATACGTTTTTCAAATTTTAATTTGTTTTTCTCTGCAAGCGGAACTTGTTTAGTTTAGGCCATCTGGCGCGTAACTTCCATATTCCCTGAATTCCCTCCTCAGCTTCCTTAGTATTTTCACTAATTTAATTTATTACCCCCTCGCGTTTCTTGACATCCCACAAATGTGAACCGAGAGAATAAAAGACGTGGCTTTAAGTTTTTTCATCATTTCCTCAACGTTCGACCTTGTTCGACCTCATCCTCTTTTCTCTTCATCCAGCTCCATTTTTCACCGCATCTTTAATTTACACTCCTACCCCTCCTCCTCAACCCCTTAACCTTCCTACTTCTCTTGCCTTCCTCCATCCCGATTTCTCTTCGCGCAAATTGTCTTCCTTGTTCCTCTGACCTCTTTTTCCACCACTCCTAATACACTTCTACCGTGACCGCCAATCACTGGGTTAATTTAATCCTTTCTATTTCTCCCCCCCCCCTCAGCTCTACACCATTACGGCATTAAGCAAAGGAATTCAAAATACTGGGTAAAATATTTTGACAGGCACCACAATATTAGACTAGGTGATCAAAAACCCCTAAAATTGTATTCAATAATAACGAAACCTAGATATATGTATTAAAAGAGTAAACACAGTTTTCTTTCTTCTCTGTCAGAAGTCAAGTCCTATTGTGAGTTTTGAATGAGAAAGAACACATTGTGATAGCAACCTAAGATATTAAACCTTAAAAATGGGCAAATATGAGAGAGATTCAAGGCCCTCAATTTTTGTTATCAACCTAGTGAGTGGTCAAACAGGATAACTTGGAAGCTTAGTTTTTTCTCCTTCTAATTACATCAGATACTTAAAAAAATTTTAAAAAACTTATTTTAAAAAATCAAGGAATTTAGAGTAAGTTTTTCAATAGCAATAAAATTTCACTAACTCATTGACTCATCACTCACATAAATGAGGTTGTTTTATTTGGTCGAATTCTTTGCGTAGCAATGAAAGACCAGCAGTATTGTAAACTATATGATTTCCATAGAAACGAAACGTTGAAGCGATCTATATATCGCACGTCCATGAGTCGTCATTATTTACGATATGAAGAAAAAGACCCAATGATGTTATCGATTCTATGGTGAGCATTCGTAAACCAAAAGAAGTCTAATTATCAACGGATGAATTAGAGAGTTACAACATTAATTACTAAGGTGCAGTTTCACTTTGACACAGTTTATCCAATTTGTTTTATTTTCAATGTAAGCTAAGTGTTTGCTTAAAATGCATTACCCGCATGGGTCAAATTTCAATATTTTGAAACACAGCCTTCAATCATCTCGCAGCGTCTCGCACTGCTTTTGCTTCACGCGCGCAAATATTAGCGTAACACGATTATACGCACAAATTTTCCTTCGCAAACTCGATTGCCCTTTGAATGCCTATGCTTGTATGCGACGTACATGTATTCGCTGTTTCAATAGAAAAGATTACTTGCCCGCCACGTTTTGCCAGTATTGGCTTTCACATCCGGTTTTGATTTGCCCAGGCACCGTCGTTGTGGACACAATACAAGTCGAAAGAGATGATGCCACGAGCCAGACACGGGTGGTGTTTGAGGAACGAATGGAATGCTTGTTAGAGTGACGAGCAAGATGAGGGGCGAGAAGGGCAAGAAAGGAACGGCACGAGGAAATCGGAGTAGTGGAAAATGTTAGTGACAGTGGTGGAAGCTGGGGTTTGGCTCTGGAGGCCCTCAAGGACCCCCACGTCAAGACTATGTAGTAGTTGAGGAGGGTTTGGGCGGATGGGTAAGGAGGATGACAGAGAGAGAGGAGAGGGACTTGTCATGAGTTATACAGTGAAGGTGGAGACAGACCATTAACGGAGCAAAAATTAGAATTCAGTCTCGATTTACATGATGCTAATTGTGGATGAGAATGTGATTGTTGAAAACGAAGTGATTAACTGCTGCCGGAATCCTTAAGTGCTTTCATTAAAGTTATAATTGCTCAGAAGCAGTCGTTCCCAGGTTTTTGTATTTTCTTGCAAAAAAAAGTTAGTATTTTAATGGGAACAACTTTTCTAATGCCTTTCTTTGACTCATTTTAAAACCCATATTTATCACTTCTAAACGCATGCCTAACATATTCTCTGTATGCCGGGTAAAGCTAATCGTATTCATTAGCACAACTAAAATCTTCAAGCTAGGGTATTTTATTTCTCGGTTGTGATTTATTTTAAATGGGAATAAAACTATATGATAGTTACTGGAGAAAATCTATTTGTAATAGTTTTAAAGACATTTCGTTTTACTGTGTGGAAAAAATGTACAAAATATACATTACTAAAAGTAAAAATTTGAAACTACTCGTTGCATTAGTCGTGCTTCTTCGCTTCACTGATCTAATTCATGCACTACGTTAAAGCCCAAGGACAATGAATACCAAATAACTGAGATGGAATACAATATTTTAACATTTCGCAATATTACGCGAATATTATAAATGTGGCTAATTTTAAGATAAAAATTAGCGTGAATACTTATTATATAATCATTTCCCTCTGACTGCATATTTCTAACATGATAATTATTCATTCAAGCTGGAAAAATGCATTAACTTTAAAGAACGACCGCAAAGATGTTTTCAATGAGAAGGGTATTTGTTTGTTAGTTTCCCAAAGCAACATTGGAAAAACTTACAAAAGATATCTTTAACCCTTTTTAAATCAGATAAGAAATAATCAAGCAGTGCCTATATGATTGATTTATGCAGCAGTGGCATATATTTGCTCACATAATAGTACCTGCAACTCCTTCATAGTCATCTTTTGCCGGCGTAATGCAATGTTTAATATATAAAATTGCATTAAACCGCAAGTAATTTCAGTTCCTTAAATTCATTTAAAATAAAACTAAGTAGATAATTCTTCATCGAGAGAATATGTTCAACTTGCCCAAAGTCAAAATAGAAAACGTCGTTTTACTTAGATAAGTAAACAAAATTATCCACAATCATTCTGTTTTTGGATTTTCTAAAAGATATGAGTAACTTCCACCCACTTTAAAATCTAATATTTCAGAAATATTTTAACAAAAAATATTATAAACATACAATTAACTAAATTAAGATACAAATTACAATAAAAATGTGTACATTACTCAGTACGTAGTGCAACTGAACTATTACACTCTATAATCAAGTGTATTTCCTTATTGTTTCGATCTCTGGGCAAACGTTTTGCACAGAGCTCCATTTGATGTTACCTCATTTCTTAGACCTTTGCAGCTCGAAATATTGTCTTCATCCCAATTTTTAGCTGTACAGGTTTCGCTTATACTATAATGATTCCTTAATGCCACTAAGTCTATTTCCGTCATTCCATCGGCATTCGCCACTTTCATCCAAATAATAATATTTATCCCAATTGCATGTCTATCATATGTGACAAGCTAACCTTAGTTTACTTCCTTTCCTTTCCACGTGGAATTACCTAATTCTGTAGCATAGTTCGCAAACAACATATCATGCAAGGTAAAAAATTCTTCTACCATGAGGCCTTATTCACCTGTTGTTTTAAAACCTATTCAATTCTCCTGAGAATATGAGTGGTGGTGAACAAGGGTTTCCTTTTAATTAATTCACCAACCGAACCTGAAGTAGAAGGTGCAAGCGTACGAGAGAATATGGTGGAGTCTGCATGGAATGATGAAAGACTCTCAGAGGGCATATTATTTTTCTCATCCTCTCCTCCACCACTAGTGTTGATAGCTGAGGTCGGTTTGGAAGGAATAATATTTTTAAGCGATTTTTCTTCCTACAAGCAATACGCGCTACCTGGCCATGTTTTTCAATGTTAAGTAGTAATCGTATACTTGCATCGTATAACTTATAAGAATCGTTTTAAGAATTATTTATTTGGAGCAACAAATTGCACATAAAATTAAATTCAACACTGAAATCTATAAAATATTTCAAAAAACTAAAATGTTGAGACAATATAACTCAATTTTTTGATTGAAATTAAAACATATTTATCAACAATAAATACTTAAAATTCAAATTTACATTGAAAAAAAATTTTTTCATTGAAACTGATCGCATTTGAGTTATTATATTAGTTTAAAATTCATTAGCTTAATAATATGTTTACAAGGCAATAAAAAGGAAATGAAATCGAGGATGAATATGGTAGCACAACTTCCTTGCAGTATTTACGAGGGATAAATCAGGCTAGCAAACTTTGCTATCAAATATTTCATTCTATCCTAAAAATTTGAAAATATAGATTATGCCATTCCTGCAGGACCATAAGTTTGATTTCACACGCAGCCAATGTGGTACTGATGATCATCATTAAGAAATTGAAGAAGGGGTAAATGAATACTTAGGGGATGGTTATTTCGGATTCAGGAGGTAAAAGGTATTTTTATACCATGGAAATAAAGAGGTAACTAATATAATAGAATGTGAAATAACAAACAATTTTATTTATTGTTTCGTAGACTTCGCAAAGGCATTGAATAGAGTGAATTGAAGTATATTTACGCATATAATACAATATGTTGGGTTATATTATAGATAAAATGAGAAAACTAATAATAAAAAACAGGAGTAATAAAATTAAAACAAAATGATGTAAGGGAAGATAAACATTAGAGAAGACAATCACAAAAAACGTTATGGTTCTTTCACTAGAACACGTAGAATAATGCGCATATTTAAGAAGTGTTTTAGAAGGAATTTGGCAAAGTAATGAGCTCATTATAAAAAGAATTGGGGTGCTACGGAAACTTTTACAAAGAAACAGGATCTAATGTCGGCCACCTTAAGTATAGATGGAAAAACAACATTTGAATGAACATTAAAGTAAATTAGGGCTTAGAATCAAAGCAATTGGTGGTGCAAGGGTCCACCAAAAACCTACTGCAGAGTGTGAGACTACTACTCACAGTAATAATATATATTATTTGTATTTTTTCAACTTACTGTACAATTTGAATTTTTATCAGTTACTTTGTACAAGGTGACCTTAATATCTAACAATTTACAAATAAAATAAAATTGAGTACCTCACCCTACAATTTGTTTGACAAGACATGCAAGTATTGCAAGTAGTAACATTGCAACGGTTTACAGGGATTTATTAGAATTATGTTTACCGTGAATCTTGAAAGTTTTATGTTGACTGAACATATACTCTCTCAATTATTACATTCATTGATTGATTATTTTGCTGATATCCCTGCCATTAAGGTTTTTATTTTTCTTTAGCTTTTACAATTGCTTTATACATAAACTTGTATATTTTAAATGGGCTTTCATTTTTTATTACTCTTCACATTTCCCGCATGATTTCATTCCCTCTATTAACCATTACGGTATCTAATGTTTATTGAAATAATTTTTTTTACTTTTCACTCTATTTACTTAATTTTAAAGGTTACAAATATGCCTATATGCGACTGAGACATCAGACCTCCATAGCCCAACAGGCCTAAATCTATTCTCGTCTTGTTTTCACAGGCATAAGGTATCGAAATCATTAAAGCACGATATTTAAAGGCTAATACGATGGAAAACAGGGCATAAACTCGTGGCTTCATGCGTCAAATCTAAAATACATCACGGTATTGCCAATTTAACCTAGGTAAAAACTCACTCTGACTTCTACTGTCAGGTAACATGAGGAGAAAATACATTGGGGATGGAGTTGAACGCGCATACCAATCCAAAAAGAAACGGTGCTTAGGAGCGAAAGATGCTGTCCCCAGAGAGAAAATATTAGAGCGAAAGAAAATAACAACCGGAAAAAATACGAGGCAGACGCCTTCAAAATGAAAGTCGAGCAAAAGAAATTAGATTCCATTGGTTTAATTTCGCGGCTGGAACTCCAAATGAACTCCAACAGTTGCATTTCCCCAATTCCTAGCATTCCTTTTCCATTCTTGCCTTTTCCAGTCGCTGTTTCTCTCACATAGATCTTGTTTTTTTATGTAACTTTCTTCCGCTTCCTGAATTTGTCAGGAATTGGAAATTATTACCATATACCAGAGCATTGCTCCCCTAAGTTTTTCATACAGAAGTAAAGAATTTTTAAAAAGATGATGAGATACCAGCAGAACAATACCTTCATTCAGAAAAATAATTCAACCGTTCATCTGTTTTAGCAACATTAACGACCAAGAATTATGATTAAAATTCTAAAATAGTGTCTGAGAAATATGGAATCCATGCTGAGTAAGACAATGAGCTCTTCAAAAATTTAGAAAAATATATTTAGGCTAGAAAAAATATTTCCTGACCTTATTAGGAATTTAAAAAAAATTCTTATTTATGTATATTTTTTACTTACAATTACGAATATTAAAAACCGAGTTCAAACATCAATCAGAACAAAAGAAAAATTTCAAAATTTACCATAGATTGCGACAGGAAAAGTGTTTGATTCCGCTATGCTAAGTATCTTCACCAGAGACGATTTGGCGGGTTATCCGCGGAGGAAGGACCACTCAAATTGAGGAGTCCTTCCTGCGCGCAATTCTGCCCTCAAGTGAAATAATGGTGACTCAGCTCTTCATTTTTACTGTTTGCTGAAGTAGCACCACCAGGACGGGGTCATTATTCAAGAAAACGCTTTCAGTAAAAGTTTCACTAATGTTAACAATTATCTAATACCTTAAATTCAAATGAAAGATAGAACTAATACGTATTAATCATTGAAAATGGCGGCCGAGAGTTATTATATTTTTTACGGTATCGTGAGTTGTTAGAGTTGGGATTTTGGGGAGCAGAGTAATGGCAAAGAAGACAGATCATGGAATTTTTTTAAACTCCTAGTCACATAAGACCACACAATTTGATCTTTAATTTTACTTATGGTCAGTTGAAATCATGACTCCTCTGACAGAGTTGTAGACCAGATAACGGCATTCCGATGAAATATTCTCTGCCAAATGAACACGATCTTAGCCCCTCGGTTTTCGATCTAAGGCACTTTTTCAATCATCAAGTTGACCCTCTTTGATATAGAATTGATAAAAAGTAAAGGGAGAAGAACGGAGATACTAACAGGTACAATTCCGGGGATGGCCTATGGGCACCAAGGGAGGTGATGTTTTTGGGCACCAGATCTTCCTGGGAAACCAAGACTTGCACTGGGAAGGTAAACGGGCGGGCCTATTCTGATATGTGGATTTGACCCGCCGTTGGGAAAACTCCTCAGCTCAAACCTCATCTATCAAGTCAAATATTCAAGTTGATATTATAAAAAGTGTATTCTCTGAAACTTCCCGCGTCAAGCCATTGATTTTCACCAAAGAGTAGTAAACATACGTATCAACAAATTATCCTACAGTGGAATGTATTTTTTCCCATACTATTCCATCTTTATTTGCAAAGGTATCATTCGTATTTTAGTTCATTAGGACGACGAGGGCGCTGGATCATATTATTCTAAATTGCCCACGAGAATCATGGTTCCAAAGGATATTCGCATGGGACTATAAATTGTCTTGGTATCAAGCCAAGCCATTTCCGAATTCCGGTCAATCAATTACCACTATTTACAGTTCCTTTAGCGATTGTTAACTTTCACATACTTCAGCTTGCTCTAAACCCCAATCATAATTGATAGAAAAAATAAATAAAAAGAGAGCTGGGAAAATGATCCGGGGGCAGCTGCAAGAGTGGCGAGCCCTTTTCCTTCCGGTCACTTTGATTTCCCCCGGACGCCAAGCTCACAGAGACAGCGCTGACTTCATCCCATCAGGGCGGACATAAAATCCCCTTCGTGAACGTTTACTAGACTGCCCCACAAATTAGCCGTGACGTCATTCGGGTTTTGCTCCCTTCTTCCCCTCGTTCAATCTCTTAAGGCGAGCGGAATTTACTTACAAGTGGGTCACTGCTATGGTGATCGTTCTTTCCTGTACTCTCTCGAGAGAAAAAACACTTGGAAATCCTCCTTAACGGAGCCCACCTCGGATAAGAAACTCCGAAGGGTGGGTAGAGCGCAGTCAGCCAACGAGCTGAAGGGTTTCAGACGACGAGGAGATGGCGAATCCCGTTGGAGATTTAGGGCAACCGGATATTGCCGGCCTTCGCCTCTATCCCCCACTCGTTAACCTTTATAACTCCCACTCGAAGAGGTCCTCCAAGCCCCGAGTAACCATCGGCATCAGAGAGAGAGAGAGGGAGAGCGTAAGGATGTATGATCTCCCCGTGGAGAATGAGCGATACTTTGACTCCGCTGAAACCAGGCGTACAAATTCTACGTATTATCCGAAATCGCTTCAATTAAATCATCCTCTCTCCAAGCGAAAGCACTTACACATGCTTTTCAATTCCAGCTATATTCATTCCGACTATCATAAAATGCTCCATCGTCTGAATCACGGTGCACTTAAAAAGTTTTGCTCTATAACTTTCTGCAAATGCTCAGCTGCCTCCTTAGTTTTACTTTGCACTTCTATGAGCTTAAAATTTTTGTGGCCATTAAGTATTTTAAACTTTTCACAAGCATTAAGGTCTTATGGTGCTTTTTGAAAGAATTATAACGGTTTAGTTTACTTTTTTCTTGCAATGAAGTTTTCAAGAGAAAATGTATTCATCATGACGACGAAAAATCAAATCTTAGTAGGCTAAGTTTAAACCCATAGGCGTACTCGCATATTCTATGTCATCATAAACCACAGGAATACACTAATTAAAATATCATTCTCGTGTAATTTAGGGATAATTTTGGTTGTAGCCGTATTAACTCTTCTGACGTTTTATACGTCTATTTAAGTAAATTATATTTTTGTAGACAAATTTCCTCATGTATTACTCTTATTATATTTTGCATTAAATAGAATATTATGTACAAACAGAGAGCTAATATGTAGAAAGATATGCTACGCATAAGATGTGCTAAATAGATGGTACTTATATATTTTTACTGGAGCGCCCTCATTTTTATGGACTGGGAACAATATCATAAAAACTTGAAGTAGATCACAATGTAATCCATACTCTTTTGATCAAAAATAAAGGTATAATTTTTATAGAAAAAATTACAGGAAAAAACTGTTGACTTCCATACTATAATAAAAAACTTTTTTTTTACATGGTTGCCATAATTTTTCTCCATACTTTGCATAGCATTATACAATCCGATATTACATTGTTCTGATCACGCGGCAAATATAAATAAAACACATTTCAATCATCATAGAACGTAACATTTAGAGTATTAAAAGCACTGACAATCATTAGTAAAAACTAAAATTCATCAAAACGTTTAGATGGTCCTTTAGTAAAAAGAAACAAAAAAAATCACTAAAAGGAGATAAATTTTAACTGATGATTAAACGACCTTAATATATGGAATATCCTTCGCTCGTGTATAACATTCCGTGGTTAAACGCTCACTCCACTTTTCAGCGTGACGATTCCTCCTAATCTATATTTTCTTCTATTTACTCCTATTTTACAAGTCAGGAACTTTTATCGGTTTTCGCGAATTTTTTTTTCTCTTCGATCCGCCTGATTCTCATTTCCAGTAGGAAGATTCTTCACATTTAGCATTAGAATGCTCTTTCGCCCACCGTGAGTTACAGCGAACGCATATTTCCCCTTTCCGAACGAATAGATATCGCCTTGAATATTGGAAAATAAAAAACGCGAGATTATCGGCTTCGGGAGCCTACATTTTCCAGAATGAGTACATTGAGGGGGTAAAATAGCACTTCTCGTTTAACTCGAGCATCCGTACCCTGGCAAAGGACACGGAAGTTAATTTCTTTTAATTTCTCAGGAAAAGATCGTCACCCAAGTTTTATCGGTACCAACCAATTCCAAGAGGAGGAGGACATTGGATTCGGTATCTTGGCTAGTTGGTCCAGTTCATAAACGCTAAGGCTGTAAAAAGGCAAGAAGTGAGTGGGAGGAGAGAAATAAAGCGCCCGATCTTCTCCCCATCCTCTTGGTTTTTCCTCCAAAGAAATAACCTTCGGAGGGCCGGGGTAATAGCTACGGTCCTAAGGGAGGGAGAGGACGGCATGAGGTATTAAAGAAGGTGCAGGTATTTGGTCAAGGTCCTTGCCAGGAAGACCAGGTTGAGACACAAGAGATGGAAAGATAAGAAGAGAGGGAGAGATGAGCAATGGAAGGAAATGTTGAGTACGAGGTAGATTGAGGAAAGAGGCAGGGGAAGTTTGAAACGGATTGGCAGGCAAGACTAAGATTGGTAGACCAGGCTCTTAATGAGCAGCGTGACCTTCTAGCTCCTGTAAGACGTTCAATCGGCCTGATGAAGGGAGGAAAATAGGGTTAGTAAGAGAGAGAGAGAGAGATGGAATTAGGTAGAAAGGGAATGAAAAGACGTTAGAGGAGTGGAAAATCGGATCGCTTCGAATGCTTGACACGAAAATGAAGGGAAAGAAGCTCGAGGTAGGAAGAGGCAAGAGAGAAAAAGGGATGGGGTGAGAAAAAAGCAGAGCCAGAGGATTCATCCAGCGGTTTGGGGAAATGTGCGCTCGTGCTCGGAATTGTAACGTGTCCTTTTAGTTGCATGGGAGACGTTGGATGACTCTTGCAGGAAATGTCCTTGGGTAGGTGGCAAGATGGTCCTGAGCCTAGATCCCTTTATGTCCCACCCCCTCCTAACATCGTACCCCTCATAACCCACCCTCAGAATCAACCCTGGAGGAGCGAAGGGTGGAAAGAGGAATGGTTAGTTAGTAATGGAACGGAAAAAGTAGCATTGCAGTTTTTCATGGGAAAATTACGTGCCTCGGGAGGTTATGGGATTTTTTTTGGAATACGGAGGGATCGTTCCCTTATTTCCCGGCGGTGATATTCGATTTTGCCCATGCTCTCTCAAATAAAATGAATAAAGTGAAAACGTTCAGGAACTCTTTGAATCGTCAAATTAAGTTTCAAAGATTAACTTCAAGAAATGGAGTAAATAATATGTTTAGATTGATTCTCGATTTTTAAGACAAAATTAGCACATTAATATGGAAAGTGGTATGAATTAGGTAAGTATTCATTCATCACTGATGTATATGATCTTTGATCCAGCCATGTGACAGAAGTAGTTGTTTATTTACCAGTTTTTGGGAGTGTAGAGACAATGCCTATTCAAATTTATTTTGCTAAAACATAATGGAGATCGCTCAAAACTTCTTTACTGAGCGTCTTTACGAAACAGGTGCGTTACAGGTGATAATTCTATTGTTCATTTAAGCCAAAATATTTTCTCATAATTCCAACTGTTGGTGAATTTTGACAAATTATAGAAATATTTTAAATTGCATAATTATAAGTTTGAATTTTTTCAGATAGAATATCCCTTCTCTATCACCCTTGTTCAGTACATACACTTTTTTTGTTCCACCAATTTTCTACACAACTGGCATATTTTATATTAGTGACCATTAATTAATTTCATTTGGTTTTTGTAATCCATAACTTATTTCCTGTCCACCTTTATTTTAGCTTTATGGATTATATAAAATTCTGAGTCCATTTTATTTTTTATGCTAAATATTCCCATCGCAAATACTTTTCAATTTCATTTTTTTCGCACTACGTATTACATCTCTTGTGCCTACCAACAACATTCAGAGCTTCCTTTTTTCGAATTTTCGCCAAGGGAAAAAGTTTGTTTCTGAACGAATTAGTAGCAGCGTAATTTTGTACGTACATTCCATCTTTTTCATTGTGTGATCGTTACATGATATATCCAGAAAACACCATGGAAGGTCACAACCTATAACTCTTCAAGTGATATTATTAAATATGAAGTTTTCTCTTCAAAGATATATTGCACCATGATATTGTGTAATATTTATACTCATTTTGTTAATGTCTGCCCACCACATTATTTCGTGAAAAAATAATTTAGCTGCTTTCAAGAAAGAATTATTTACCTTATTAAATGAAGAAAAACGTTCTTATTTAGAAAGAAAATATTTAAAATATCTTACAAATTCTTTATCTGGTGAAACCCCTTCTTAAATATTATTCGGATTTTCACCATTCTCTAAGGAAAACATAAATTAGCATAATCAGGCATAAATGACACTGAAGCATAATTGACACTAAATCACACTAGCTTTCCTGACACCAGCATTTCGACTTGGAAACTAAAAAAACAGGAAAAATAACACTATTTTCCGAAAGACAATATCTCCTCGATATCTACCTTGCATTTCTTAATCCACTAATATAATGCTAATATGCTTATTTGTTAACATTTATTTTCTAATATTAGACTGGTTATTGTGTAAATTAATAGAGATATTAATCGCCGATAAATATTAAGAAATGAATTACCACAGTAGGCAGTAAATAAATCCTTATTATGTTTATATAATATGCGTACAAACTGATTGAAATTTAATTAAATTTTTCCAATTCAAGCTTGTTATGAAATGTAATACCATCAAAACATTAGCTATTTATAAGATGTATAATTGCATTGTCTAGGGAACAAACATATGTCATATGCAGCGAGATAAAAGTCAATTAATAAATAATGATTAAAATAATGATTTCATTAGGTCATGCAAATAGGAACACGGTTTATACTCGACACAGCTAAAGATCTAAGTTATCCACATGCAAGTTACTTGAAAGCAAATGAATACATTGCTATTAATTTTTTTAATGATTCTGCTAAACATTCGCGAGGTTTAATGCTATTCATTCTCAAGCATTATAATATTCACATTTCTAGTTTATTATCTAGGAAAGTTTTTATAGCGACAGATATATTCAACAGCTAATATCGATATTTTCAGAATCTTGAAACGTGTGAAACAAAATTCACAATAACAGAGGTGGTAAGAAAGGATAATAGTAAAGCTACCAATTCTCACGAGAGATCTAAATAATTTTGTTAAACTAATTTAAATAGCGGCTTATTACAAAAATATATCAGTTTGTTTTATATTCCAGATTGTTCATTTTATAAGATTTAAAAACAGAAAAAGAAAGATTTAGAAAAGGTACTGGGATCTTAAATTTCAAGATACCGGGGGACTAGTCTTAAATCAGTTCCTAAATATTGAATAATCACGCCTTCTTCAAATCATAACCTCATTTCAAAGAGAAGAATTAATATTTGTCCAACCAGACCCGACATTTTCTTAAAAAACAGCAAATACTAAATTTCTAATAATTTGGTACATCACCGATTAATTCCAATTTTGCTGGCATTTACTAATAATATTAAATGTATCCAATTAAAACATAACCTCATACAGTTTTTAATATTTCATTTTAACCTGAACTTTCGTGTTACTAACAGTTTGATTAATTTCCATCGTTTCCAACAACCAGCGTCTCTTTCGCCTCGCACAGAAAATACATGACAATTTCATCTTCCTAGACTTTCAACCAATTCAATTTTTAAAATATATACACACCCAGGGTATTACCCAACTCTTCGTGCATCATTCTTGATTTTTCATACCCATGATTTATAGTTATTACTTTTTGTAAATGATGTGGTTTGTCCTTAACATTTATAAACCTGGTACAAATTATTACGCACTTCTTGGCTTATCAGCCATAACTTGCAAACATTATCCTTGAAACTCACACCACGCACTAAAATTTTAGCCTTAATAGAATTGAGAGAAGTTTATACATTATCAATGAAACCAACAGTTAATAGTTATTTAATTCTCTCAAAGACCAAAATAAGATTTAAAATATTTTTCTTTCAAATTTGAATTAAAATAGCCTTCTGCAGCCAATATATTCATCAAATATGCCTAAAGGTTATGAAAATAACCTTATTGTTGTCGTACATTGTATAATAAAGATGAATGCACAAGCAAGCATTACTAATCTAAAAAGTTACCAATAATAGGGATCATAGTTTTTTTCAAAGAATGAAAAAGAAATTCTATGTATCATTCAATAAATTAACCATAATCAACACGTAATGCATGGGCTAAATGCGTATCACAACGCAAAATTCAACAATAATATCAAAATACAATTTAAAGTAATGACTCGGTTAAAAGTTACTTTCGTGGTAGCTCCCGCCGTTTCCTTGATATGGCCAAGGGCGAAATAATTAAGTTGTCACATTTTCATGATATTTTCCATAATGAAAACTTTTTCCAAGCTAATGGCAGCAAATTCAGCAAAGGTTAATTAATTGTAACTAATAAAATAAATAAACAATACTAAAATTCAATCCCCAAATTGACCTTGTTATTTGCATTACACATGGAGCTCAAGCCATAAAAATACTTCTATCGAAGACACTAAAGCACTCACTGTGAATGCACTTGGAATTTGACGGAGGCCAACTGGGAAGATGAGGGAGGACTGCTAGGTGAAAATCAAAGCTCCTGTAATGGTTATCGGTAGCGTAAGAGAGGAGAAAGATTTTCAACGGAAGCCCGCGACCTGCAAACTCTAAAACAGAGCGAGGTTATGCCGACTTTATAGACCAGAGAATGGAAGGGGAACTTGGTATGACTTGCGCATATGTCGTTTTCACAAATACTGCCGACGCAATGGAGGATGCCTGGGTGTCGTAAACATCGCACTTTTATATTTTGCTGGGCGTAATGTGACTATAGACCGCTGCAACCTCTTAGGCATGATATTCAGGGAAAGGAGGCCGACCCCTTGATGCACGGGCTCGCTGCATTGGCTGACGTAAGCTTTTGTTGGGAACTTTGCCTACCCCGAGAGAACAACAGGTTTGAGAGTACTCCTGCTTTAGTGTATTGTCAGCGCGTCGGATGATGGGTGGTCTCTTTGGCATTAATGATTGAGTGGACGTTAGTGCTCCAGTATCCATTAAATAACAAAGCCTAGGCTCCATGGACGGAGGATCTTACGAAGCTCCAACAATGCAAAAGGAATGTTGTTTTTGCATTTTTTGGGGAAGAAAAGGATTGACCTTTCTTAAAATTTTCCAGGTAACAGTATCACGTCATGGCGGACCACTGCATTTCATTAACATAAGATTGATGGAATGGCTTCTCCCATTATCAAATAATAATCCTTGAAAAAAATGTAAAAGAGCTAATCCGGTATCTTAGGAATGAAACTCCCGATATCTGCTGACATAAAGTTGAATAATAAAACAATAGACGATAATCCTTTAAAAATTATATCTTTCTTTTATTTAATTAAACATCATCTAATGGATCTCTACTCTTGTGAGATATTCGGTCCTGGATATAATGCTTTTAATCACAAATATAAATTAAAAGACCATACGTGAGGTAGATGTATTGCTACAACAAAGTACAGTTTGAAAATAATTTCTTTTTACAAATTATTGTGCCTCGGATATTTAAAAGCATTAAATATCAAATTATTTACAAAATTCTCAGAAAAAACTTGACGGGGAATTAAAAAGCTGAGTACTCCAAGTTTACGTAAATACATTCATTATATAACCCTATAATAATCTAATCTAAGAGAAGATACCAAAAGTGTCAACACACTTAGTTTTGAAAGCGCTATTTTGAGAATATAATAGTTACCCTAGGTGCGTTAAATTGCAAAATTAAAATACATTGGTGGCTCTGAAAGCTCAAAATCTCTCTTCTTTTTTCAACGTTAAACTAAGCAGACCATCTAAGAAATTTAAGATCGCATTCCTTCTTACATTTTTCAGAATATATAATATAGTATAATGGGTATAATATGATTGCATTAAATAATGTGTTTTTTGTTTACCATCACTACTTATTTATCAAGTAATTATTTGTAATTTATATTTACGCTCACAATTTATAGAATAGTGTTAACATTTAGCCACATTTTGTCATCACAGGTAACCTTAATGTCGAACTAATTAATGATGAACAACGGTATTAAGCCTAACCTTGTTGTTTTAGAAAGAGTTAACTCGAAAGTCACTGAGTCCTCATTATTCAAAGAAAAGAAAACCTGAATATAAAATTACCACACAAAAAGCTATCTTTCCGGTAACAATTAATATATTCCAAGACGTTTACATGTTACATAATTATATACGCCATTTACTTAGTAGCTTTGTAGATGCACTTTCAAGCTGTCGAAAGGTGTTGCTAAAATGATGTTGCTAAACTCTTTGGTGTACCTGTTTATAATAATTCGCTTTAACTTTTTTCCTCCCCTACTTCCCTTCATAACTACATGTTCATCCAAATCGTCATCCAATGCACACATCATCCAATCAACGAGCGTGATAGTTCTACATCAATTCATTAAAAAATCAAACTTCGACATTAGAAATAGGCAAACACGGGACAACCCGGAGTTTTATTAATAATGGATGGGTACAAATTTCATCTTGATGAAGAGTTTTCAGAGAACAGGTATGAGCCACACCAATCCATTTTTGTCATTTTAATTTCAGCATATTAACCATTTAAATGGCGCTACAGCCCTTGCAACCCTTGCACATAGATGCACATATTTTGCAAAGTAGGAACTAATACTAAGGCAGTTTGAGTAAAAATAATAATAACTTCTTTTTAACCTTTTATCCTCCAAGTTGAAGTTTACTTGTGGCATATGAGGAAAGGAATTTTTCATATGCCGTATTTCTCACGTTGAATTCTAAGGTAAAGTGACCGATTTAAGTCTAGAGATAGCGCTAAATAGTTTAGATATAAGAAAAGTTTCTTCACTAAAGAGGCATTACAATTAAGACCATGTAATTAAAATGTTTTAAAACTACATTGGGGCACAATAGAAGAACAGTTATTTAGAGCGTACATTTGGAAATATAATACAGCATGAGGATTCTATAGAATATATTAGAGCATGTTAACACATCTCTAAGACACTACAACGTAAAAAGGTAAATCACGTAGCTTGTAATTGTATAATTTAGATAATTAATATTTAATAAATTATCCTAGTTATATCGTAATTAACTGATGATTAATGCTCATTTTTTTCTTCTCAAATGCAATTGTTAAATTACACCAACTTTTTTAAGAAAAATAACAAAAAATATTTTCTGCTATAACAATAATACCATTTAATTTGAAACCATGTGGTACTAAATTATTATATTACTCAATCTTATATTGGAAATAGAGATACGTTTTTCATAAATAACTAATAAATATTGAGGTTAAAACATAATAGTATTTGCATAAAAATATATATTATAATGAATATGTTATATTATTTAAAATATCAAATATAGGGTGGCATTAGTACTTTAATTGATAGATTCACTGACTAATAGAATACAACAAAAGGAAGACATGAATTTTTAGAGGAATCAGCGGAATTTACTTATAGAATGATTTACACCGCAGACCCCATTCAGAATTTAATAACTTGCACCGCATGTAACACAACCGTATACATTTTGAAATAATGCTTCCAAAACCTAGGGATTTCTCTACTTATCACACCGTATGACAGGATTTCCATGCTTAAACTCACGAGTATCATGACCACTTCTTATTTCTTGCGTATCTTTATAATTTCTTTCACCATAAAATTTTCCTAAGACTTTCACTTTTTTTCCACCATGAGTATAAATACTTCGAGCTACCTTAGACATGGCTTATCCTTGCACACAAGTATCATCTGAACATTTTGTATGATAAGGTGAACAATGAAACGACATCAAGGCTGACTAAAATGCCCGTTGGGTGATGCCGCATATTATGGAGAGTTCTCACGAACTCGGTCAAGTTTTTAATGTGGTGTTCAAGTTTCCCTCCGAGAGTAAAGAGAATTGCGGTGAGATGCGAGGGGTAAGTGCGAGAGGTAATGGCATTCACAAATGGTCTTAAGAGAGTTCTATCCTTTTGTATCTTTGGCAATCCATAAAATCCGGGAGGTACAGGAACCTGCAGGACAAGGTTCCTCCTTTCTACTAGGACCGTCTAACAAAGGGGCAAAGACTCTATAGTCCGGAAAAGGGACGTCCTACCAAATCCAAACATCTCCAGAGAAGAAGTGAACGCTTTCCAAAGTCTAAAGAAAGCACGACCATTGCAATTCTACAGACGGATAAGGGGAGACGCCATAGTGTAGAGAAAGAAGTTTACCACCAAAAAATTCACGACATTCTCGAGGACCCGCATATCGATCACTTCCTCCGGACCAAGCGGTCGGCAGAAGAAGATAGACGCATGCCTTGATTAAGACAGCGGAGATTCCAGACGAAGAAAGGAGGAACCTATAACCACCGGTAACTGAACTTCCCAGAATCCATGAATTGCGAAGGTTACATAAGGATGCAACTCCCCTGGGGCTACTTGTGAGCTCCGTTGGCTCTCCCACTCTTGACCAAGTATTGTGAGATGTGAACACTACACATAAAACTCCACCAAGTTTGTTAGATTTCTCCATGATCTACGAATTGGCTCTACAAACATCTTAGCAAGCCCTGATGTTTTCGCCCTCGTTCACCGTGGTCCCTCTGAAGAAACCGCTTCATTTCTTGAAGGCCCCCTTCGACAAGGTATCGTAGCATTATTCCAAAACTTATTGATTTCAACGTATTTTCTGCAAAATGGAAAATTTTTCAAATAAACCTATGACTTCAAAATGGTCTCAATATTTTCACCACTAATGGTAAGCCTCTTTGTGGAAGACTGAGGAGCTCTCTTTGGCGATACATAAAGCCAAACATATCTACTACTATGGGAACCACACATTCATTATATGGTCCCTCGGAACCGAGACTCTCCATCAGTCCCTGAATCACATGTACAACCAGTACCCAAACAACTATTTCGTCATAGAGATGGATCAAAACCACAGCCTCCTTGACATCCAGATTGTACGCAAGGAAGACGCAGCCCTGGAAAATCATGTGTATCGAAAATCGACACATACGGGCGGACGGAGTCATCACCACACCTCCCAAAGGAGAAAAGTCTTTTCCATTTTTCGCCTACCAAACCACATCTATCGCTGAAAAAAGTATCCCTTTTGAATACTAGTACCCGTACCAATAGACGATGTTCCGCTAGAATTGATACCGTAAAAGTGTGGCCCTTAAAAAGGTCTTTCGGTGAAAAATATCCGAAAGAAAATGCAGCCCTGGTAAGGACTTCGGAAAAGAAAATAAAACGATCGCCAGAACTTGTCTTGCATATATCCCCACCTTCGCGGTTCAAGTATCAAGGATTTTGAGGAAGCACAAAATAGAGACGATCCATAAGGTATTACTAAGGATGAAACTAAGAAAACATCATGAAAAGATGTGAAAGATCATCTACGACCTAAGATTCCGGGAGTTTTCAACATTCCATGTTAAGGCGGAGAAACTTAAATCGCAGAGAAAGGCAGCACGGTAGAAACCAGAACTACGGAGCACAAGAGGTGCATTAGAATGGGCTATCTCAAAAAATCAGCCGTCGCGAAGCAGAGCCTATCCATGGTCATTGATTTCTCTTCCATAATGCTGAGCTTATTAGCAAACTACACCTACGCCTTCAGCCAAGCGTGAAGACTGTGCTCTAGAAAATAAAGGCAGCAAGGAAAAGGAGAGGCAATGTGGAACAGCACAAATGTGATCCGGTATCAATGACCTCAGGAATATGACGGAGTTGGTCAACTCACTGAACAAAAACCAGGAACGATGAAAACTCACCAAACTGTTGAAAATAAAGAAAGGAAACATTTGAAAATATTAATAAACTAGAAACTTTCCCTAGGTCAAATCTTACTGGGCAAAAGCATGAATCAGATACACTGAAACGTACGACAGTGATTTTCAAAGTATATGTGGTATAATACGTGTTCCTTGAAAATATGCTGAGTTTCGATGGAATTTGGAATATCCCATCTAAAATTAAAACCAACCGATGTTTTTTTAAATATGTTTGTAGAGATAATTTTCAATTGAAATGTAAATACTGTTACCTCTCGTAAGGAGAAAGGCAAAGCACTAATGATATGAAATAGGCTATATTTGCTCTATTTTTGCAGTTTTCGCGTGATTTAGAACAAAATGTTTTGGCGATATGCAATTTATATCCTTGACCAAATTCGAATATCGCAAAGCATTAATAGTTGCCTAATGTTAACTTCAAAGTAAATAGATATAATTGATATTCATGGTGATAGATACATTTTATGAATGATTAAACACGTTTGATCCATCCTCGTTTATTTTCTTTTATTGCTTCCCTGAAATAAGCTTACACACAGTCGGACTACGAGCAGTTAGTTTATATTCAGATTGAGTTGTAACTGCATTGGTAGTTATATGTCAAGATGCGAAGTTCTACAGAATATGGGCCAAGTTGCACGGTAGTAGATTCAACTTTGATATTCGGGGATTATTGGAGCAAATGTGGACTATGATGGAATTTCCTAAGGTATCCTACACAATAGTGCACATAGAGCCACAAATCGAATCACGATCTTCCTCCTAAGATCCATTCCCATCGTCTGCATTCTTTGCCCCAACACACACTAGCGCAGGCATTGAGCCTTCTCTGCGCCCCTACCTCCTCCCACCACCGTCTTCTCCTCACCCTTTCTACCTTTTTTCTCCACTTCACACGTTAAGGTGTCTTTAGAGCCTCTTCCCACTCTCCGTAACCATCCCCTCTCCCGCAACCGAGCAAACTTCTTTGAAGCCTGAGAGAACATCTGAACAGATCAGAAAAAGCGTTGCGATCGACAAGGCGTTTTCTCCTTCCTTAGGAAGCAAAGGGATTCCTCGGGGCAAGGGCGTTGGGTGCTTCTCTCTCTCGTTATTCCTACACTCCCAACACCTTTCCTGCGACAGATTTGAGAGGGGCAAAATATTCGTTCGCTAGAGAGTATTATCGACGGTATTCTTCGTTTTTTGAATTCAGTCGCTCCTGTCCAATAGTCGAAAGGCACCATGACGTCAATGGCCAATCAAAAGGAAAAATAGACGCGAGAGGATACAAAAAAAAGATCCAATAAATCGGTTATTTAGGAGAAATAGTTTCAAAGGACATTTTCCGTTCCCTTTTTACAAGCTAAAAATGAAATAATATATAGTTTAAACTTGAGTTTGACAAACATATTTTGCATTCGAGTTTGAGATTTTACGTTTGATTCAATATATACGGTCAGATTTCCATATTATTGACACCCAATTTATTTGTAAAATTCGTATGATACTAAAGCTTGTCGACGTATATTCTAATGCAAATATTCTTATACTGCCTTGAAGTCTGCCTTGCGTTACACAGATACCCAGTTGGTCAAAATACTCGTTGAGCACCGAATGAAACAAAACGAAATTACCTTAGATGATATCTATTCTCTCTCTCACTAAGCCAGCTTAAAGTAATGCATTTTATTCAGAAGTCATTCTGCCAATATACAAGGATAAAAACTTAAGAGAAGTAAACGTAAATTAATGAAAACTTTTTTCAACAAATCGGGGGTATTTTGAGTCACACCATTAAAAATGCGTCTCAAAATTTCGTTTACATACTTAAATACCTTCAATCGATACAATTTGTAAATCCGGAAGATTTATTTTTAATTATGCAGCTTACACTGCAAAAAAAATTTCAGAAGAGCAGAATAGATTCATTATATATCTGTATAGCAAATTTGCAATGCCAATCGTAAATTAATGAGAACTATTTTTTTGACGTATTCCTTACCAACAGTCTTCACACTAATTGCATACCAAATTCCTTTACTCTCGCTGTTCGTTAAATTCCACAACGGTCACATGATTGAACTATTGTCCCACTTGAGTGCTTTTAAATGCAAATGAAGTGGTAAATTAAACTGAGAGCGATCTTTTTTATTTGATATGTTTACACTCAATTTAATCTGGCAGATGCCCATACTATAGGGGAAACAAATGCTCATTTAATCTTTTGGGGCCCTCTCTAAACGACCTTTATTTTCAGCTACTTTTTTCCCCGCCTTATCGTCCTGTATTCTATTTCAGCGGAAGGAGAAGTTTTCCTTTTGTCATGGATTCAATTTCTTTTTCTCACTCTCCTTCCACGTTTGTCTTCCACCCTTGCACAGGTCGGGGCCTCCTGGTTTTTTACGGAAGGTTGGAGGGCTGAGGGAGAACCCAGTCCTTTTCCTTAAACCCCCTCACTTCCACATCCCGAGCGCCTTCTGCTGTCTTTCCTGCACAAGTCTTCCTTATCTCTTACTCCTCACACAATGCGCGAACATTTCGTAGGAAATTTTCCTCTCGCCCCTTTTATTTTTTATGTCAGCACCTCTCATCCAACTCCTAGTTCAATCTGTCACGATATCTTCTCCACTAACCCAAAGAAATGCATCCGAGGGAGGAGAGAAGAACGGTTAAGGGATACGAGTGAATAAGGGAGACTGGTTGGCCACGAAGAATCGCTTACTTCTTCCATTTCCATCGGACAGAAAAATGAGAAAGGAGGGACGCAGACAGAGAGAACGAAAGGTTAGATCAGGGGAGGCATTTCTCTAAGCTTTTCCTTTTTTCCCCTTTAGCCAGCTCGGTACGCACGCCGCCCCCCTTCTTGCTTGAAATGCTTCAAGCTTTCATCTCATGTGGTATGCGCCTATTTGATCCCAAAGTTCTTTGCCCAAGGTTCTTTCCCTCCATGTAGAACAAATGTATACCCCCCCACTCCGTACGTCCATTTTCATACGCCTATTCACTCTTTTTTTAATTACTACATTCATTCGTCTACGACTGTTGTCCATTCCCATTACCCAACTTATTTCCAAGGTTAACCATGGTCCAGTCAATGCCCATTGACTTAACAAAGAATTTACACAGAAGAAGTGGATTTAGAATCAAACATGACACACGACAAGTGCATTAAAGTATACAATTGTGATTTATTGAGATCATTTCTATGGCTATATGTTAGATGTTTTTGTAACACTTGCAGACTCACATAAAATTCTGGAGGAATTCAATTTTACCGCGGCCTTTTAATTAAAATATCAACTCCTCACTTTATGAAAACCTACATTTTATATGGTCTAGAACTACCTAGCTTTCATATTTTTTCAAATCCTCTAAGCCGATAATTTATTCACTATCACGGAAATTACACCCCTTAGCTTTTAAGCACGGTTCAATAATGCATATGATATCCTGAATCGGCCCTTATCCCTATTTCTGCTTCTATTAGTGTATTAATATCCTTTATTTTAAATTGATAAGTGGTATTTCCTGAAATTTTATCTTAAATCGTGCCTTCTTTCATTCCACAAGTATTTTCCTCGGCAATTTGCGGCCCATGCATCCATTATGACATAACTATTGTCTCTAAGAGTTTGAAACATTAGGAACAACCTAACATTTCCTTAAAGTATCTCATAGGCCAATGTAACATTTTCTCCCATTGTCTTCTACGTCGTTCGCACAAATATCTACCATCTCAAATATTCAAAACGATTAGGAACGCTGAATGTACTTCTATACAATTAAGATGTAATCATGTCAGATTCTTCCACTTATGATTATTGCTAATTATCTAGGAAAAAGGCGTATTTTCATCAGGTTATTTCGGTGTCACATTCTCCAGATTTTAATAAACATACCCACTTAATAAACCGCTTGGCAAAAGTATATTGAAAACACAACCCAATGAATTCATATGTGGTATTTTATACAAAGAATTTATGCTCACTACCACATAACCAGTGGCCGCAGAGGCTAGAAAGAAATAACAGTATTCAAAAAGGTACGTTAAATTGTTACATCTGCCAAAATTTTTTTGTTAAAAAAAATAACTTCGTAAATTTAATATATTTTAGACGCACTCTTACTAAGAATATTTACAAACTTAATTTGATGAATAAACAATACACATTTAACTTGGGGGAGAAGTAAAGAATAACCAAACGAAACTTGTGTGCCAATCATTTATAAAATTATTTATCATCGGCTTGCTACCATTTCTTTTGTGAATTCTTAAGCTTAGAGAGAATTTAGGGTTAAGTTAATAACCACATCAAATTACATAAATAATGCAGTAAATAATTTGAACAAAATTGGCTGCACACAATCAATAAAAATACAACAGTTATGGTAGAAATTAAGTTATAATAATTTATCAAAATCGAAATTTGCAGTTATTTGTTCTCCATGCGTTATGGTTGCGAATTCTAACGGAAAAATCTAATCATATTTCGCAAAATATTTAAGTTACCTAACCGGATAATGGTCAATTTGTGCCGAACCCAAGGTCGTCGATATATAAATCTTAAGTGAAATAAACCAACGTTTAATTTCAATGTTTGATAAAGTAAAGCCTGAGAATTTAATTCATTGCTCTAAATAAATAAATTAAAAATTGCTAAAAGATAAAGCAGGGAATGTGGGCTAGGCATTAGAATGTAGAAGCCTTAACTGGAATGAAAATAAAGAAGTACTAACAGGATTTAAAGACAATCATGTGTGAGGGAAATGAGCCAAGAACTAACGATTATAAATTTGTAGGTATCAAAAAAGGGATATGGAAAGCTTTCAAAAAGAAACTATAGGAACTGTTAATAGGTTAACGAATAGTAAGCCATGGATCACGGATTCGATGATTACAAAGACAGTTGAAAGAAATAAATATAAGAATTTAAATATCGAGTAAGGTAGAGGGAAGTACAAAGAGTTAAAAATCAATTGAAACAAGTAAACAATAGATCAAAAGAAATGTGATGGAAGACGCAGTGCGAGGATACAGAATCTTGTAGAGGAGTAGTGAACTTGGTTTGTGATACAAGAAAGTTAAAACAGTATCGGGAAGTAAGAAGGGAATATTTGTGTTCACAGTTAGATATTAGACGGGTGAAAAAATAGTTGAAACAGAAACGATCCAAGAGAGTGGGTAGGGATATATAGAAGAACCGTATGGTAAAGAATTTCCGCCAGCAATATTACACATAATATGAGAAAAAATGAAAATAGCTGGACAGTGAGATGGAAATGGGCACTCAGGGAGATGAAATCAAGTAAGACTTTGGGGTAATACAGCATTCTTGCGGAACTACTGAAAGGTTAAGGGAAAATGTGATTGGAAGAGCCAATATGGACTTATTCGTAGCATCAATGAGGAAAGAATCTGACCGAAAGACTATATTTGTTAAGTGTTACTTACTATTCCAAAAAGGTAGAGCCTGATTCATGTGATGACTACAGAATATGAAGTTGGATTACACACGCAGGTAACGTGGTTCTCTGAATCATCAACAAAAGGATGGTCCGTCGGGCAAACGCTTGCTTAGAAGATCAGTTTGGGTACAGGAAGGGGTGAGACGCACGTCATGCCATTGTAGTCATGATATCACTAAAAAAGGAATCTGGAATACAATCAGGAAGTATTTGCCTGTTTCTTGGATTTTGAAAAGACGTTTGATAGAGTTAATTGGGAAAAACTAATGAATATATTGTAAAAAAATAGGCATATGTTGTAGTGTAAAGGAGCCTAATCCTTAACCTTTGCATGTCACAGGCTGCTCAGGTGCGAATGGGATGGAGAGTCTTAATTAGCAGTATCAAGATGAGGAGTGAGCAGTGTTTTTCATTCACCTGCGCTGCTCAACGAATATGTGGAAGAAATGACTGAAGAGGCATGGAACGAATTAAAGATAGAAATGAAAGTCGGTGGGCCATTTATAAATTCAGGTTTTCTGAACACGGTTTTCAAGCACGGTTGAGTGAAATATAAACTCAATGCGATTAATATGGGATTAAAATGAATATTAGTAAAGCAAAGGTTATGTTTTTTTCAGAAATAGGGAGGCTTTTGACATTAAAAAAGGAAAGCGAAAACTAGAGCAAGTAGAACAGTAAGAAGAGGAAGGCTAGGACATTTGAAAAATTCTGAAAAAATAGATTGTGTAGGTGAAGTAAAAATGCGTGTTGACTTTATTTCCATTTCATGAACTTCAAAGAGTTTATATAATAAAAAATCATTTGAATGAAAGATAAATTACTGCAGATCTAAAAGGAAATTTGCCATTATTTTTTCACACATAGGATATGGAACGGTTTACGTATCTCGGAAGTGTTACAGGCCCAAATGGTCAAAGTAGTAGTGACATAAGAAGAAGAATTGCGTTAGGTAAAGAACCTTTTACCACAAGGATAGAATTTATGGAAGGTAAATTGAATAAAGATGTCAAAGAAATGCTTTTTAAAACTTTGATATAGAGCGTAGTTATGTACGGCTCAGCAACATAGTCATTGAAGCAGGATGTTAGGCGTGGATTGATGCTTTCGAAATGTGAGTGTGGAGAAGGATGGAGAAGGTTAAGTGGGCAGAAAGGAAAGCAATGAGAAGGTTCTGGATATAGTGGTGGAGGAGAGGATATTTTTGGGGGACATTATAACTAGGCAAGAAAATTGATGAAAAGTATATTGATCGGCTGTGGGATGTTGAAGACTGTGATAGAGGGAAGAATGTCAATAAAACGAGGAAGTGGCAGGAATAGGATAGAAAGTCTGGACGGGATGAAGGGAGGAAAGAAGTACACAAAGATGAAGAGAGACTTTTAAAGCAGGTTTGTTTTTTTATACAGTAAGAAACAAAATATTTATTTGGTAGTTGCGTCCATCCTGTCAAAACTGTGAGCGTCCTTATCTTCCAAATATTTTTTGTGGAGCCAAAAATAATATTCTCGAATTTATTTCACTACAAGGCATTCCTATTTATGAACAATATTTTTTTAAGTTTTCGTATTATTAATACCTAGCAATGAAAGAACTTCGTGCTTTAAAGCCAACGATTACCCAATTACAATCTGGTTTCGAGGGCATGCGGCGACTGACGTGGTATTTTTTATGTACCTATAAATTCAAATACGCCTCATTCAGTTCTCCCGGAAAACTATTCACTGATAATAAGGGTGGTATAAAAGAAAGGAAGTTCAAGTAGAATAATCAACTACACTGCATTTCAATTCGATTATAATTTTGCCATTTTTATCAGTACATCAGCAGAAAAACTCTGTAAAAATAGACTGTGCGGGTGTAGTAAAAATGCGTGGTGGCTTTATTTCCATTTCATGAACTTCAAAGAGTTTATCTAATAAAAAATCATTTGAATGAAAGATAAATTACTGCAGATCTAAAAGGAAAGGTGCCATTGTTTTTCACACATAGGATATAGACCGTTTTTTGAGGTTCTAACCTTCAAAATTAAAGCTATAATTCAGCATAATACCTATTATAGCTCCCCAATCAGCAATCATTTACTCCTCGTTATTCTCCTATAATATTTGGAATAGCAAGCTACATGAAAAATATAATATTATCACCCATCTATTTTTTGTTCTGAGTAATGTTCTATTTGCATCTTTTCCTACATAATAATATCCCGAAAAGGAAAATAAGATGGCGGAAGTAATTAAATTATTAACACTATTTTATATCTATATCCCATTACGGTGTTTAATGTATAATATAGAAGAACGCTTACGGAATATCTGGCTCAATATGACTTTAAATGACTTTATGCCTTCATAATTCCGACAATGTTCACTTAGTTCATTTAATCCTCAAGTTATCCAATTATCTTTGCCATATTAGCCAAAAACATGGAGAGTGTAAGAGTTATTCTCTTCTTGTTTCAAAACTAACTTTTTTTCACCATTTCATTTTTCTTCCTTTCCGTCTTTAAAAACTTTTCTATATGCCACCCACAACTTTCGATGGAAAAGAACTTCATCAGTCTTAATTCATTTCCTTCATCTAAAAGATATTCTAAAATATATCACCGGCCACTCTCTATGGAGGAAATATTTATAAAAGGAAAAAAGTTGATGTGCCGCAAGAACGAGCATTAAATGAATATACCCCTACTTTTGCTGAACGAACTTAGACATAAAAATTAAAAAATCTAAAGTCATCTTTACAAGGATAAATAATAAAGTAACAAGTCTTTTCCTGGAATGAAGTAAATTCATAAACCGTGCTTCGCTTGTCTCTATGCTCACTTATTGACCAACTTATTGTTTCGCACTCATTCCAAGTATCATCTGGAACCATTCTACTCGAAGATATCGTTAATTACTAAAATAATATTGTCTCCTAATGACGAACAGTTGCTCTAGACTAGAGTTCAACTTGCCCTTTCTATCAAAATATTACGTGAATGTAAAATATACCTTTTTTTCAAATGAAAGTTTCCCATTCAATAAATCGATTCGGAAAATAATTTGAAAATTTCGAAACTTATATCCCTCCCTCAAGCATATGATTCTGTACGAATTTAAAAGTATTTAAAGCAGTTGTTCTCCCTTTTTTTTCTTGAGATCATGACTTCACTAATTCGAATATATTTTTAAACAACCACGTAAGTTAGTCATTTATCCAGTCAATCATTTTCCCATTTCAAATGGGCAAAACCTTCCGCAGTAAGCAACATTGAAATTTCTGGCATCTACTTCGTTTAAAACATTACTTTAATTAGTTCTACTGACTCACAGTTTTAAACATAAAATGATGAATGACCAACGTCTTGCAATCAGGTATAAGCATTAGCTATTATAAATGCAAATTATTTTCTCCAAATTAGCTACCAATGACTATATATTCAGATAACTATTCATAGATTTTTGTAAAACTAATCTTTTTTTATTCTATATATTTTTTAATTCAAAGAGAAAATGCATGATTTTTTCACATAATAATTCACTGAAATTAATTTTTAAACGATAGTGATATTTCGCCACCCAGGAAGATTTTGAATTGAAAATATCAGGGTTCATATCATACTTTTGGGACATCCAGCCTGACTAATCACTTTTCCTCCATTAACGATTGTATGCTTTTTGCTGTTGAACTCTCCTCGATACATTTTCGTCTTGCCTTTTTCACACCTCAGCCTCCTTAGCTCTTACCGCCACTGAAGCCCTTTTGCGGCTTAATCTCGAGCTACTCGAATGACGTCCTTGTTTGCTCTTCCTTTGAAAGACCCTCGCAGAAGTCGTTTGTTAGAAGTGTTGCCTTTCCTTTGTGCAATAATTGAAAGAGTTACGTTTTTATTTTTCGTTAATCTCTTCCCCATTCACAGAGGCTTGCATCAGGGTAATTAATCAACTAGTCTAATTTTTTCCACTAACAGTTTCTCAGATCCATGGTTGCCAATTCCTTGAACTTCTCCTCCACAAGTTGTTTCTTTGATGCTTCCATTTCGAGTTTTCCCTGGTAACTTGACTCTATAGCAGAAATTTAATTTTTTTTATTAAACTAGATCCACGGCATTGAAACTGTAATCGTCGAGCATATTATTTTATCATAACATCTTTTGCCCACTACTGAAGAGATTTTGAATAGTCTAAGAATATTCAATATGTGATGAAGAAACAATTAATGGATTTGAACGTATATTACCTAAGAGGCGACGTAGAATTCAAAATACCTCTTTATGATTATTTTGATAGAACATCTCAAGGCAAGTGTAATCAAATTAATCGCTTTTATACGGGTAGAAAATGTTATTCTTTAGCAAGATTAATTTTTTACTTTTCACACAAATTTTACTACTTGCAATTTTACATTAGTTATGATTAAAAAGACACACCAAATGAATTTAAGAAAAGCATTACTTAGGCATTACATTTTTCTCTCATATATTGTAGAAATCCGACTTTTGTGCATTTTAAATGAACCAACTTCCGAAAACGCGGGTTTGCGGCAGCGGCAATTCGCCGATTTTTGTTTTTTAGCAAGACATTCTCTGCAAAAAAATTGCGGTTAGATTCCAAAGTTTCCCCTCCCCGAATTTTCCAAATTATTGCACACTTTCACTTCTTGGTGCTTTTCCCAAGCTTTTCGGTTTATACCCTCCTCCACCTCCTTTGGGTAGACCGACCGTTCCCAAAGAAATCTTACCCTGGAACCCAAACATCCAATTTTTTCCTTTCCCTTGACGATGCGATTCTTCCACCTTTTATCGTCCTGAGCTCTCGCTCTCTCCCCTTCCCCCACAATTTCCACCCGTCTCTTATCTCCCTTCTCTTCCTACCCCACATCAAACTCCCGCAGATCCCCATACCACAATCCTCCGACTTGATTCATCCAGTTCTCAGCCTTCGCCGTCTTCACTCATTCCTCCCTCCTATCTCCGCTTCCACCGCATCTTCAACGACCCACATACTCCTCCCCCCTCACTTCGTCTACGATTACACTTTTTCCCACAACCCTTCCCTCAAAAGCACTCCGGCAACAACAACAACAAAACAGGACCTCGACCCCTGAATATTCCCACTTTCTCGAGGGAAACCTTCCTCCCCTCTCTCCCCCTCTCTCTCGCCTTACAGCCTTTGTGCCCATCACCCATTTATGCACTCCCCCTGTATAAAAAGGGGAGGAGAAAGAGAAGAAAAAAAATCACTCTTACACCCTCGTCTCACCTCATCTCTTTCGTTCGCTCGTTCTTTTGGCCACCATTCCACACCCTCTAAAAACCTGGAACATCAGCCCGCATCGAGAAGGTCCGGTCTTTACAATGCAGTGCCTAGAAGGAATTTTTCGAGTTTCTCCACTTTCCCTTCCACAAATCCCTACGATATCTTGCAAAGAGAAGGAGAAGTAAAGGAAGGGAAATAATTTCATTCCTTTACATAACAGAAGAGCGATAACGATTTTCCCTCTTCCGATCGTTTAACGCCAAGGAAAACCTTGGATGAAAGGGTTTGAAAAAGTCTACGTTTAAAATATGCGGCAAAATTTGAAAGTGTTTGCCTCACCAAAGGTTGGTGTACACAATGAGGCGTCTTTGCCGAAAAATTACAAAAACTCTCTTCCGCGGGAAATAGAATCCGAGCTTTCGATTATTTTCAGAACCGCGGTAGCCGTTGCCAAATGGAAAAGCTTAATACTCGTTCTCTCAATTCATTTCAAAAAGGCCTTGGTCGTCAAAATTCCATTAATTATCTGTGCTACGAAAGGAAAGCCCATTGAATGCTATCCTCGAAATTCGGACGATGATTCTGCGTAATACCTGTATCTAATCGCATCAAATTTCATTTTCAAGTTCTAATAAATACGCGTTTTTATTTCTTTAATTTAAAAACTTTTAATGAAGATCATAAATCTTTCACACACATTCAATTACGTAATGACAATTCAAATGTGGTTTAATATAATGAAGAGCAAATATTACTTTGAAGATGACTCATAAATGCGCACAAACACACACATATATGTGTACATAAATATATATATATATATATATATATATATATATATATATATATATATATATATATATATATAATTATATATATATATATACATATATATATATATATAATATGTATACACACATTATATATATACATTGGTGTGTATATATATATATATATACATCAATGTTACAATGTTATAATATTACATACTATATATATGTGTGAGCATGTTTGTACGTGCGTGTATGGTCAAGAGCACCGGCCCGGCAAGTCGAATGATCCGTGGCTCAAGTCCCTGTCAAGAGAAGTTTTTTTTCCGTTTTTGATCTGCTTGAATGCACCTCCCCCACCTTTCCTATTTTTTTGTGTGCTTCCTTCCATTTTCCTCATATCATTATCCATGTGAATGAATATGTGTTCACCATTTGGGGGGTTTTCGTGTTTTTATACACACACGCATATACATATACGTGTATAAATATATTGACACTAGCACACAAATACTATATGTACGGATATATACAGAGTCATACAAAAAAATATGCATATACATACATACAAATACACACATATTTTTCAAATAATACACTTACCGGAAGGATACTCATTCCAACCAATCATTAATCAGTCGTATAATTCATTTCGCTATTCACTAACAATAATAAAGGAATCACTGATTCCAAAATCACTCTTGATCTCTGAGTGAGTCATGATGGTCGATCTGTTCCGGCATTATAATCACATTGGCCGACATCGCGATATATCATATACGACAGTTCAGAGATTGTATTAGAAAAAGTCTAATTTAACTTAAATAAATAATCCGCTTTAAAATAAACAAAGTACATTAATAAACTTTATTTGGCTTCACACCTAAGCAACGAATTCCTTTCTCAGCGGACCACTATCCCTGTTTGCTCTCGCACTGTCTACGCCATCTCTTCACACACCCATTTACCCGCCTCCCTAATAACTAAACTCTACCTCCCGCTGACGTTATTCATCTCGTGGACACCGCGGAATTTCTTTCAGCGTTAGGTCATTCCGCACACGGCGACCGCGCCGCTCTCTGGCGATAAACGTGCGAACTCTGGTCATAGTCGTACGTTGAATCTTTCAAATGACCTGGGAGATAACGGCCGCTCGCCAAAGCAAAACCCCGTTATCTCCCACCTGAAAGAGATAGAGGTACTAAAGTAATGATGGATGTTTGTTTTTGGTCGGTTTTATTAAAAAGAATAGGAGCTGTAATCGCAACTGTATTGCTGACGGAATGTCAAACCGTTACAATGTGACCACTGCGATTATGACTACACGGTTGAGATAATCGATCGTTCACGACCGAGAGATGTTTATAGGGCGATAGCACAAAATTGTTCCGCCACGAAATGCTTTCATACCATTATGATCCCAACGGTAAAATATCTGAAAACTTTTAAGCCATGCTGTGGGATTCAAGTCAGATTCGTTTTACAAATTGCACAAGTTTTGTCCTCTGCAATATATTTCTCGCATTTATTATTATGATTTATAAAAATTTTAAACACTACGGCAAGACGGTTAATAAACTTCATGATTAAAAGAAAAATAATGACCGTGAAGCATTTAACAACCGGTATGATTACAGGCAAATATATTGAATACAAAAATGAATGATTTATTTCCAATTTAGGTAATTAAGCGTAATTGAAAAGATACTCGAAGAGACTATACTTGGTATATTTTATCAGTATAAGACTTAGAAAACAGCGTCGCGCAAGGCATATGGTTTGTCAGTAAAGTGAGAAGACTTCCAAGGGTGCTTTCAACAGTGGATGGAATTAGTGCATAGCAACGAATGGAGAGTACTTTGAAAGGTACAAAATCGATTTAGACTAAATTTTGCAAAATGAAGTTTTTATGGCCTCAGTTCGCGTATTTATTGGACACACCTCGTTTGATCAGCATTTAATTCATTTCGATTAGAATAGAGACGAATGGAATTTGAGCATTTCGTCCTGTGACATATATATTACCAAAACAGTTCTGTTCGGAAAATGCATAGTCTCCAGGATACCGACTTGGCTTATAATAATGTGCAAGCAAAGATGTTGTGTCCCCACGCTCTTAGGAGGTTAATCAACCCACTGGTTTGTTTCCTTCTAATTGTAAAAAAGAATTTCCCTACCTATCAAATGAGTGAAATAAGGGTGCAGATCAATTGCATACTCCCTGATGCCATGATTTGGTTGTAATATTTATTTCTCTTGTTCGGTGTTTAATGCCAGCATGTGTTCAAAATATTTTTGGAAACAATAGCTAGCAATTTCAGGTTCACTAGAACTAAAATTTTTCTTCCAGTCCACAAAAATAATCCGTTTCTATGTACTGTTCAAATTATAACGTAATCATAAATATTTACTCGCTGATGTGTCTTCTCTATCATATCAATGCGACCAAATAACGTATTGCTGCCAATTGAAGACAATATTCTAAACTTTATGTTATTGTCATAATAAATTGTCAATTCTATAGCGAATATACTATAATTTCAATTTTTAAATAATAAAAATTTTATGAGATAATTGGCATATTTCCTATTTTAATAATTCAATAGATCATTAATTTATACTTTAACTCTATAACATCCCTAACTGACCCGCTGTAGTAATTAATATTAGCCTAATTCATATTGAATTTTGATTATTTTCATCCAGCCCATTATTAGTATTGGGATGTGTGTGTAATAGTGTTCTAAAGAAAATATGATTGGGATAGTTACAGAGGATACCTACAATAAACACGGAAACATCATATGGATGGATACGTTTTACTACTACAATCAAAAACCACAAAAACAGCAATCAACCAGAAGGTTAGCCAGATAGATTATGATAGAGGTGACCCAGTACTAAGCCCAATGGCGCGTGAAATTCACCCATCAGAGTAGGGGGCCAGATCCTTTCCCTGTGCCGGTTCTAGTTTCCCAAGGAGAGCTTGTACTAAAAAAATCACTCAGCTCGCATAGATTTGAGGGTGGCCAGAGAGGCCTGTACGGAAATCGAATCCAAGCAGAAGTCTAATGCTCTACCTCTGGAAAATCGTGACTCAATTGAAAATAAATCATTTTCAGGTTATTTAAATCAAATCGCTTTTTGACAAATTTTTATGCGATATATTCAGTAATATAATTAAGTATATTATCTCGTATGAAGGCTTGGATTAGAATAATGATGTCATAGGATAACCACAAATTTATTAATTTGTATTTCTATCAAATATTACTATAACGACGTACCTAAGTAATAATTTAATGAAGACCACACGTTGATAAGGGATCATTGAAAATCCTTGAAAAATTTTACACAATTGACCAAATATATATCACGTAATAAGAGACAAGTTTTTAAGAAATATTTTAGCTTGGTTATTTACAAGGACTAAATAAGATAATATGACGGGGATACTAAATAATTTTTCAAATATGATGAAGAGATCATCCAATATTACGCTCCTTTTGCTTCCTCTTAAAAATATCTTTCCACTTTTACGTAGATGTGACGACCAATGTGCACGTTTTATCATGTTTATGCACACTTAGCACTTACTTTCACAAAGGGTAAAACTTTTGCTCTAGCGGTGATATCATGGATATTTATAAACACTTGCACGCTATCGTTACAGTTATATTCGCTATATATACGGAAAGCAAATATATGCTTTCACCCATCACACATCAAATTATTGACCGATTTTATTGCTTTATGAACGGATGGTTGCCAACTGTGAAGGAAGTAGAAGAGTTGTATCCAAACTAATTACGATAAGGCGTAAAAAATTGAATTGTGAAATATTTAGATAATAAATAAAGGCCTACAACTTAGATTTCATGGTTTTACCTCAGTTTAACGTTGGGGTTGGATAGAATTTGTTAATATCTAATACGTTGTGCTCAATCATAGGCACCCATTATTCCGCAATTCCTATCCTTTCGTCATCAAAGACCGTCAAAATGAACTAACACAATTTACACCGTTATTTAAGTCATACATAGATAAAAATCAAAAATTAAATTTCCAGAATATCACTTATTAAAATAGTACAAGTTAGCATAATTTACAGCTTTTACCAAACAGAAATTCTAGTTGCAATTCTCTACCAGAATGTTTCAATTCCCTAAAATGACGAAAGGGTGGACCAATTTTTATTTTATTTTATTAATATGGGCATACATAATAATTAACCTACTCGTAACCTCCATTTTACCGGGGCAAGGTAGTCCAGTTGCGTTGAACGCTACAATAAGGACTGGAGAGCCCACAATTGATTCCAGGAGGCGCCTCTGGCCATCGTAAACTTCATCTTAGCTATTTTATTTGTGGGGCAAAAGATTTAAAATTAGAAAAGTAGCTGGTCCTTAAATGTTCGCAGCGTTTAGATTGGATGCTTGACATTTCGCTTAATTCCGCGTTTTCCCATGCTAGAAAGATTGAAATTAGTACCATTGCATAACGACTGTTGAAAGAAACTTCTCAACTAAGTGCGTTTGCCTATTTTCCATTCGTAGTTGAAACGGTAGAAAGAAACACCAAAATGATAAGTACTTTTTTGATATCTTTTCTAGGTATACAAACATACAGAGGATCCAAAATCTTCTTCCTGCGGAAAAAGACCCCGTCGGTCCAAAAACATAAAAATGAATCCACGAATCAACGGATGAAATCAACTGAAGCTAAGTCCAAAAACACATCGGCCAAACTTAAAGAGCAATGCTATATAGATAGCTTGAAGGGGATAAGAGAGCTCTTAAAACAAGTAGCATACGGTCCGTGGTTCTAAGAACACAGTCACCTACACGGACCGCCATGTTTATATTAATGAAACTAGTTTAATAGCCATAAAACAGCTTTATTGCTGGTTTTTTTACTTAAAGAGACCACTGGATTTTAACAGGGATAATGTACTTCAGCTCCCAGACAATTTGAAACTGATAATTATCAAAAAGAAATTTTAAGTCATTGGGAGGTTTTCAATTTGTCGAAATTAAAATCTGTACAGAAAATTATTATCTTTACGTTATACTATTGAAAGCTGAATTACGATAAACTAAAGTTATCATAAATGATTTCGGGATCAAAGATACTACCCTTCGATTTTATTAAAAACTATCCTTCGATTAATATCCCCATGGTTATTTATTCTTAATATCAAGTTTGACTCAAAGTGTCAAAGAACATCGTGGTTCTCACAGCCTTAATTATATTACCTGGAACATGTACTCAGGGTGGCGCATTTCACAGTAGCAAATCTATTTCCAATAAGGATCATAATGAATCGCAAAAGTACGGGAAGACGTCTTCAGCCCGTACTCAAGATTGAAGAATTCAAGAGTTACTAAATTTAGACCGACTTAAAATTTGTCTGCTTAGTTATTCTAAGCTTACAGGAAAGTTGAATATATTGTTTGCTGATGTGAGATAACAATCTTTCAGTCATTTTAGTATCAGAGTTGAAACCAAATACATGCTCTGTGATTGCCAAAAAAATAATGAAGACAAAAAATGATCATGAAACGCAACAAAGCAAAATTATAAGAAAATATGGAAATGTCTTTAATTTGACATTATGGTTTTAAACCTTGACAGTTTCGTTTTTTTTATGTATTATCTTTTTAGAAAATTCATGTATTTACATCTCTTCTGTTTGAAAATCATTTTATTTTCCCTAATTCAGTGTATTCTATGTTCCCCGCGGATGAAGAGCAATTACCTCAGTTGATATAACCAATAGTTAGATTGATACTTAGATTTTTCTAAATCTTAGATTAACTCCCGCAGTCAAAAATTTATGAAAAATAATTCACACTATTATCTATTGATAAGTTAAAGCTTAACTAAAGAATGAAGGAAAGGAACTTTCTCCTTCTTTTCTGCCGACATAAAAAGAAGGATTGAGAACATATTTCATTTCAAAACGGGAGAGAAGATGTTTTCACGTAACACACAATTCTAGCCAAAGAATGACCAAAAAAGGGAAAAATTAATTTAGGCTTCATTTGCTTTCCTTCCCAAATTGAAAAATTGCCTTTTCCTATTGCGCTTCCCCGTCTGTAATTTCACAACCGTTTGAAGCTCATTCACACTTGAAGTTTCTCAGATTAATGATACACCACATAAAGGCAGGCATCCAAGTGCAGACGAATTCGCACGTTAATTTTTCTTTCGTTTTCAATGTAAATCACTTCCACATAAATCATCGAAGAAAGGAATCCCAACCACTTTAGGGCGGAAATAAAAATCTTGGTAAAATCATGCAATTGTTGGACGAGGACAATTGCTTTATCGCGTTAACCTCTCTCTTCCATTCTCCAGCACTACGGTGACATCTCTCAGGCCGACTCCTCGCTTACTCACTCACTTCGCTCGAACCTCCCACCTCCAATTCATTTTCCTCACGCACGTATTTTCCACATAAATTATTTCCGCGCCGCATAAGATGATGACATTGGCACAAAAAAGGGACATATTTAAATACAGCTGCCTCTCCTCCAGCTCCCATCCTCTGTTCTCCATCCATCGCCATCCTAGAAAAACTTTCTATATCACATCTTTCGCACTTTTTTCTCCTTCTCTTTCCCTCTTCGGGTCTGGGGCTTCCCTTTTCCTAATACTGGGCTACCGCTAGCCACAAAGCTTCCACCTCCTTCTCACTGTCCCATCATCCACTCCCACGTAATTATCCATCACCTACTCATCCCATTACCCATCTCCCAACGCCATCGCCAGTCATCCCGCTCACCGACACCGCCGGCCTCACATCCACCCGTCGCAAGACGGGCGATAACAGAAGTGTTTCCTGACACAATGCTAAAAAATGTGTACACCGTGGGAGAAGTTGGGAAGAATGACAGCCATCGGATAATTGCCTGGGAGGGGAAAAAAGGCTACATATCTCAGAAGTTCCATTTCTCCCCCATGCGGACATCCTCCTCCTAGAAACCAACGTGCTCGGATAAAATGCCTCACAATGAACGAAGAGCTTTGGTTGACAGTGGGCGTAAGCGCATGTGGTGCCGTGTCTGCCTAGCGTGTAGTCTGCTTTCTGCGTGCCGTTGTGTGAGTATGGATACATTGAGAAGATGTAGGGAAGACGGGTTACTCGTTTCTATACGAGAGAGAAGTGGGAAATGTTGGGAAATAAAAAGTAGAGAGCTGGGGAGACCAAAAGAGAAGACGGTGCGAACAGGGGTTGTCGGTTAGGAAGGGAGGTGTCAACATCCGCAGCTGTCAAAGAAGAAGATTTCTCGCTCAACTGTCTCACCCTTGCGCACTCAGTCCCTCTCTCTCCCTATTTCTCTTAGATTTCTCTCCCCATCCAGGAGAAGCATCGAGAAACTTCCTTTTTCACAAGAGTGGGCCCTCTAATTTTGATTTATTTAAGTTTGTGTTATATATATATATATATACATGTATATATATACATACATACATATATATATACATATATATATACATATATATACATATATATATATATATACATATATATACATATATATATATATATATATATATATATATATATATATATATATATATATACATATATATATACATATATATATACATATATATACATATATACATATATACATATATACATATATATATATACATATATATATACATATATATATACATATATATACATATATACATATATACATATATATATATATATATACATATATATATATACATATATATATACATATATATTTATATATATACATATATACATATATATTTATACATATATACATATATACATATATACATATATATATATATATATATATATATATATATATATATATATATATATATATATATATACATATATATATATACATATATATATACATACATACATATACATTGAATAGATGGCGCTCTTACCAATCGTCAAGTTGATCCCGATCGATCTTTTAAATCGTCGAATTTTTTGTGTTAATGGTGTACTTTGCCATCTTATCAATGTCAACACAATTGGCGATAATGTACACACTTAATTGACGGTCTATATTCAGCGCTTCACGCAGAAGTCAGGAAAACATCGTTACCAAAATATGCCCCTATAGTGCTCATTTTTTACTGCATGTCCCTTCATCCCCCCCCAAAAGGTCTTCTGCTAACCCTACACCAAACCCAACACCCACTTTTTAATACTACGCTTCTTCCGCTTTTCTTGAGAAAATATTTCCCACCCCCATCCTTTTCGATATCAGTCACTCAACTTGTCACCCCATACACTCTCGCTCATCATGCTCCCCCCACCAAATTCGATCCATTCAACTTTTCCTTCTCGGTCTTTCGCAATTTCTCCCTGTTATCTTCTCCTTGCATTCCCCTCGCCTTCTTTCCTACACTACCAAAAGTCTCAAGAGCTAAAACTTTCACCAGATGTCTTTTACCTTTTTCTTCGGGTCATCTTTGCTCCAATTCAAGAATTTCTCAGTTTTCTGAAATGGCTTTGCACGCGCCATTCTCCAAGTTTCCGTTCATTTTTCCTTCCTTAACTACTTACACATTCGCCTCTTTCTCGCAGTCCCGAATTCTTTTCCGGAACTAGGAAATATTTTTTCAACCCTGCCTCTTCTCTGACTTAAGATTTCAATATTCCCTCTCGCTCCTTTCCAAACGCTCCTTCCCACTTACCATCTCCTAAAACTTTCTATTAAAGAGCTTTTCACACCCTATAAGTCTTTTCTGAAATACTCCTAATTCATTTATCATATTGCCCCTCTCATTAATCAACATTTAAAGGAGTATTACACTTCTACATCTAGCTAATGATTAATACCTGTCTTTCGATTAGAATTTTAGCCATGAAAAGAGATTCTTGCGCCAACAATTTTCTAACTTTTTTCATTGCTCGCCGCCCAAATCTGCTATATAACACAATATGTATCGTAATTTACTCCGAAAAGTATCCAACCTGAGTTTTATTTTTTTTTATTGTGGGGGTGTTTTGCTCTGCGAATTTGCTCCAAGAGCTATCGCTAATCAACAAATAATATTACATTGAAGTTCTGAAAAGATTTCCTGATGCCGTGAGAAGAAAACGACCGCGTCACTGGTCAAGCGGTGACTGGCTACTTCAGCAAGATAACGCGCCAACGCATTCATCGGGCCTAGTGCTGCAATTTTGGGCGAAACATAATATTGAACAGCATTGCCAGTCTGTCTACAGCACCGACTTAGCTCCCAGCAACTTGAGTGTTCCCAAAATTGAAAATTGTACTCAAAGGAAAGCGGTTCGACGACAAGAGACGCTTCAGATAAATGGGGCCGGGTGAGCTGAAGGTAATTCCAAAATATGCGTTCGACGACTTCCTTAAGTGGTGAAAGCACCGCTGTGAGCATGTGGTTCAATCAAATAGGGACTACTTCGAAGGATGCCACGACCCGGATGACGAAGATTAGCACAAATGCGGAGACATGAACGCAGGTCGGATACCTTTCGGGCACATCTCGTACTGGGTTCGTCTGGAAAATAAGTGTACTGAGCTCAGGAAAAAATATTTATTACACTTTTACATATCTTAAGCTAATATTCCTCAAAATAGGACCATTGTGAGTCGATACACTTGTTTCAGCGGCGTTCCCATTCCTGGAACGCTCCCGCGCAGGCATCATCGGGAACCTCTCGAAGACACGTCATCACGGCCTCTTTGACGGCGTCCAAAGTCCCGTATCACGTTCCTTTCAAACTCTCCTTTATCTTCGGGAACAGAAAGAAGTCCGGTGGTGCCAAGTCCGGGCTGTAGGGCGGGTGCGGCAGCGTTGCCAAGCCGTACTTGGCCAAGAAGTCCGACACGACAAGCGCGGTGTGAGACGACGCATTGCCGTGATGCAGCCGCCAGATGTTTTTGATCGCTGGCCGGACGCGGGCGATTCGTTTTCGAAGCCCGTAGAGCACTTGGACGTAAAATGCAGCATTTACAGTTTGTCGTTCAGGTACAAATTCGTAGTGGACGACTCCCCTTTTGTCAAAAAAGACAATGAGCATCGCCTTGATCCGATATTTGCTCATGCGAGCTTTCTTTTGACGGGGTGATGATGGGGTGTGCCACTCCGCACTTTGTCTCTTCGACTCCGGGTCGTACTCAAAGATCCACGTCTCGTCACCCGAAACAACGTTCTCTAAAAAATGTGGATCATTTTTGCAGTGATCCGCAAGTTGTGTCGCGATTTCCAAACGATTGAGTCTTTGATCATCACTGAGCACTTTCGGCACCAACTTTGCACAAATTTTTCGCATCTGTAATTGCTCCCTAATAATCTCGTGCACTATTGTTTTTGGCACATTACACTACTCTGCTATCATCCGAACACTAAGACGACGATCAGAGTTCAGTACATCGCGAAATTTTCGCACATTTTCGTCGGTGAGTGTCGTTGATGGGCGTCCAGGCCGTGGTTCGTCGTCGACCTCTTCTCTGCCCTCCACGAACATCTTGTGTCACCGAAAGATCATGTTTCTGGACATGGCTGACTCCCCGTAAGCCTGGTTAATCATACCGATAGTTTCGGTAGACGATTTCCCAATATTTACCGCAAATTTTATGGAATAACGCTGCTCCAAAAACTTCGGCATCGCGTTACGTGACGTAGGTCGAGCGTGGAGGTTCGCGTTAACAGAGCTCCTCACTATACTACAGCTCAGAGCCGACTGCCTTTTTCAGCGTCGCTTGTCAATATACCCCCCTCCAATCGCAGCCCGTCAGAGCGGTGCTGGGCGCGCCTGGAGCGGCGGGAAAAAATCAGTACACTTATTTTCCGGACGAACCCTGTATGTAATACACTTGTATGTGACTTTATTCTCAAAACTACAGCTATTTTAGTGCATTTTCCATGATGAAAATTGTATTAGAGTTACTTAAATAATCAATACCGTACTAAGGATTTTTTTGTGAAAACTAATGCTTCTTGGTTTTGAAATGTAACGTATTTTCCTCCGTAGTTAAGTTAGGTGCAAAGACTGGATATGTTAATACGATTATTCTCTGTCTCTGGGGTGACGATGATAAGCATCAATGCGGAGATATGAACGCAGGTCGGATAGTTCTCGGGCACACCTCGTATGCACATGCACGCGCGCTCACACACACACACACATTCACACACACATATGATCCTGATAATGACGACCGTGCCGTCGAAGCGTCAAAACTATATGAGTGAGCGTTATTTCTTTGTGTTTCTGTTGTTTAAAAAATCTATATCAGCGTTTTAATATACATATGAATATACGAGGATGGTCTGAAAAGTTTCCGACCTAACGAAGAAACAAGAAATGTTTTTCTGAAATTTTATGAGTCAGAAAATTTTATATTTATATATATATATATATATATATATATATATATATATATATATATATATATATATATATATATGTATATATACATATACATATATATACATATATATATATACATATATATATATACATATATATATACATATATACATATATATATACATATATACATATATATATATATATATATATATATATATATATATATATACTCATATATACAGAAACATATATAAGGAAAAAGGATAGGAACACGTATAAAGGACGAACACAATAGAGGTGGGGAAGGCGGAATTGAACGGATCACAAGAGTAAAAATATCTCCTCAACCGGGACTCGAACACCGGATCTTTCCACTTGCCGGGCGGATGCTCTTAACCACTTGAGCTATCGAGGATATGTAATTTACCCTGAGATCCGTGGGTCTTATATGTCGCCAAGCGCCCCGATTCTTTAGCCAAGAGATGGCGTCAGGGGGCTGTTTCACCCACCAAAGGAGAAATAGACAATACACAAGAGGAAAGGATAAGTGGTTAGAATTCATACAACATCATACAGGAAAAGAACAGTGCGTTTCGTGGCACGCAGAGCCAGAAGAAAGAGATGAGCCACATTGGCCAAATACACATTCAAACACGAAATCCCGCCAAACGGCGAATAAATACTCATATATACAGAAACATATATAAGGAAAAGGGATAGGAACACGTATAAAGGACGAACACAATAGAACTCATCTCTTTCTTCTGGCTATGCGTGCCACGAAACGCACTGTTTTCCTGTATGATGTTGTATGAATTCTAACGTCTCTCCTTTCCTCTTGTGTATTGTCTATTTCTCCTTTGGTGGGTGAAACAGCCCCCTGACGCCATCTCTTGGCTAGAGAATCGGGGCGCTTGGCGACATATAAGACCCACGGATCTCAGGGTAAATTACATATCCTCGATAGCTCAAGTGGTTAAGAGCATCCGCCCGGCAAGTGGAAAGATCCGGTGTTCGAGTCCCGGTTGAGGAGATATTTTTACTCTTGTGATCCGTTCGATTCCGCCTTCCCCACCTCTATTTTGTTCGTCCTTTATACGTGTTCCTATCCCTTTTCCTTATATATGTTTCTGTATATATGAGTATTTATTCGCCGTTTGGCGGGATTTCGTGTTTGAATGTGTATATATATATATATATATATATATATATATATATATATATATATATATATATATATATATATATTGATTTGACACAATCATAAAAATTCCAGCTAGTAAACAGGTTTTTCCTTTAATACTGGCATCTGAGACCATAATATTCATATCCGTTCAACAGCGGTCTTTCCTTGTCGCTTGTCGCTTTACTAATTGCTAAGTTGTTTCATTCACATATGATTGATTTTCTAATTATTCTATTTTTCATCTTGTTAATATGTTTAAGGGAATTTAGGGACTAATTAGGTTAAAATTTACTCAAGGCATAATTTACCTCTAAATATGGCCGAAGAAAAAATTCAATTGGTGGTGGATCAAATTGGCGATTTATAACTTTGGTCAAGCTTTATAACATGAAAATATTTTTATCGATAATTTTTTTCTTTTTTTGTGTTGGCAAAATTAATACTGAAATCATTTCATTATGTTGTTATTACTTTTAATTGGGTATGTAAAATTCACTTGTCTCATCATCAGTTTTCTTTTTCCCTTCATTAATCTTAAAAATGGCATAAAGCAGTCTCCATTTCATCTTCACACCGAAGACTTATCCTCCCTGAAGGATTACCACAGAACCCCGTATGTTAGCAGACAATGTGCGATATCGTAAGAAGCTGCGAGAGATCGAGTAATATCATTCCAAAGCTCATATTTCTCTTCTCGAGTAGAAAACTTTGTCTGGGTTGGGAGAAGGGGAGATTGGAGAGAGAGAATGAACTGGGTGCGGGGGTCTAAGTTTGATGGGAAGGGGATGGTAGATAAAAAGAGACGTGATGGGACGAAGAGGGAAAAAATGAAACAACCACCGCAGCCCTCGAAATAATGTTTGGAAAGGTGATGAGCCTAGGGGGTGTGGCAAGGGACGGCCATGAGGGGAGGAGGGAAGATGGGGACGCCCTTAAAGGGCGAAAGTGTATGAGAGATGAAAGATGATAACCAACCATCCATCTCCTCCCATCCCCAAGCCATCTTCCCTCTCTCCCTCGACCCCACCTCTCTATATCCTTTCTCTCGCATCCATCCCTTCTTCCCCTACTTATCAGCATCCTAGGATCGCCTCCTTCCTTACCACCATCCACCCCGAGGAATATGTGACGTCACGCCCGAGACCTAGGGAGAAAACCTCACGTCCATCTCTCGCCAGGGCAGTAATTTCGTCTTGGGCGGAAATATTTCCCACGTTCCCTCACTGATCCCTTCCCTTCCCAGCGTTGCTCTTCCCTCCACCCGTGCCCCCAAACCTCGCCGTAGACTAAAGCCGCCGTCCCGTCAGTCAACCAGAAGCAACTCCCTCACCCTCGGCCTTTTTTATTTCTTCCTGCGCTGGGCCTGCGAACCAATTCTCCTTCACTTATCTGCGTCGAACCTTCTCCCTTGCCGCGCTCTCCCTTAACCACCCCTCCCTCGAAACCTACCCCCACCGACACTATCCTCCTTCTACTACTAAAGCTCACACTACCACTACCTCCTCGTTCTCGTCCACTCCGCTTCCGTGACCCGACTACCGGTACCCACCTTGGCCTAGGCGGCAATGTCTGCGGCTAATGCTTCGTGATTCTCCCGCGGTCCTAGTTCCCTTGATTAAGCACCGACCTCGAGCTCTCTTCGCATGACCGCATCCTCTACCGGTCTGCTAGTGGATAGACAAGACTCCTCCTTTGGTCTGGACGGCTCTCCGCGTCAATCATTGAAGCCAGGCACGGGTTAGACCCTTTGAGCTCTCCATGCTGCATCAAAAGCAGCGTGAAATAAACGGAAGGGAAGATGTGGACCCATTTTACGATTTTTCAGTTACATTCAAGTCACGTTTTTTCTCTTCAAACCTAATTGTTAAAATTTTGAAGTTTTTCTCGCGTACATGATATTTTTAGTTAAAATTTTATTTTCAAGTATTCCAATATTATAAGAATCTTCCTCTACAACTTGATGGTTATTGTAAATTTTATTATAAATAAATTCGACTGAAGCAACCAATTCACTTCGTATAAATTTACCGTTAAACCAAATGGTAGAAACAAATAACTGAAATTGCCTTTACTTTAAAGTGTTGCATACATTGAAATCATTACGGTGATTTCTGGATAAACATTTCACATTGGTATTTAATTTCACCAATGTTGACGTTTAATATGTACACATAAATAACAAATGCTACAATACCGATGCATATATTTTCCAACGACATTTTTTTGTAAAATGAACATTGTATTGATAACCCCTTTCTTATTAGTTGTCTGTAGTTTCATTTCACAAATTTCAGTCCGTTAATTGATTTCCCTTTTCTATGAAAGTAAAGATCTTAGTTCAACTTATCATATGCTAATTTCAAATATATATTTGTAGTCTAGGATGGTTACCATTGAATAGATATTGCTGCCCGAAGAGGTCATACTCATATAATCTTAAGCATGGCGGTTTCTTAAGAAACAACCTGCATTTCATTCATTCTTGCTAAGAATGCTCATCTCTTGGAGTACTTCACGAGCCACACACCTGTTCCTTTTTTACCCTGCCCTAATTCCATCCCCTCTCAATTTGTATTTATAAAGGGAAAAGAAGCTGGGTCAGAGCAAAAAGAAACTTTTTGAGAGAGGTTTCAACCTCTTTTGCTGGAAGATTTCGGTCCTGTCCACTCAGGTTGGATGGGATGTTGTGTACGCTGATACGGACTGATAGGAGTGGGCGGGGACGACTCGAGAATAGGGCGAGGTTGAGTTGATGGCGAAGGTCCCGATATGTTTCGCGTGAGACGTAGCGAGTGAGGAATGGAGAGGTTCGGAACGGGAGGGAGGAACGGGATCTGTGGATGAGTTCGGGTGGATGGAGGGTTCGGAGAGTGGGTGGGTAGGAGATGGATGGATAGGGGATGGACGATTGAGGGAATGATGCAGGAAAGGCAGCGCCGTAATGTGACACCGAGATGGGTAAAAGAGAGGAAAAGGAAAGAGGTGGAACTTAAAGGGGAAACATAAGTAGGGGCAATGGAAATATAGTATTACAGAAATAAATAAAATATCAAGTGCAACTGATCTATAGTGTGATGATCAGAACCAAGAAAGTGAAGGAATTATTATTTTCTATTGAGCAATATTACTTCACGAATAGCAACAAGCTTTCGTTAACAAATAGTTTTAGGAACGCATGAAAACTATAAAATTGACAAAAAATCGAAAAAGAGAGCAACCGTTATTCATTCCTAGCATCAAAATTTTATCAAAACCATTCCATTGTTTTGTTTTCAATCAAAATTTCTATTGGAACGACACATTACTGAAAGAGCGGAACTAACAGATACAATTTGGACCATAATCCCTACTGACAGACTCAAGGTTCTAGAAAATCATACAAATAGACCAAAGCAAAAGACGCGTTTAAATATTCGGCTTCCAGGGGAGAAAGCTGATACCCCTAGGAAGTATTTTCCCTAAATGGCAGAGCATTAATTCGGTGGGATGGTTACCGGGTTCATGATCCTTAAAAAGCCGGCTTACTAGACTTTCTTTGCCGCGCATCCGTAAGGACATTGAACGCAGTAAGGGAGCAGTTATTAATGGATTTGTATGGAGTGATACAATACGTCTAGATATATTTTGTACATTTTTAACCTAAAATTAAAAGTACATTTATACCTCTACAATGTCATTCCAGGTAAAGTTATATTTCTATTCTACAGTAACACATGACTTGAATTCAATTACGGAGGCTGAACGGTGTTTAAATAAAACGTAGAGATTATATATAAAATGTATACCTTTCCTTCAATTCAAGGAATGAACATATCTTAATGTAGCTATTTTCAAAAGGTAAAAAAGATTTACAGTATATTTTTTACTTGCATAATGGTATTTGCTGGACTTAACCAAAATCCTGAAATACGTGTTATAAAACTTAAATATTATCTTCCGAAAATATACATAAATAAGGAAAACATTGCGTTCATCGTCGGCGATGTGCGAGGAATAGTATTTATAATTTGCAGTAATTTCAGTCTTTCTTCTCATACACCTAGTTATTTAAATCAATTTGAACCTGTTTTTTCACAACAATACGAAAAATTGACCAAGACCGGTACATCGAGTTTCCATTCATATATTATCAGATGAATGAATCAATTTCCTATGTAAGGTTAAATACCGCCATGATACTGTTTTTGCTCTAGATATTTCTTAAAAGGAAGAAGATAGAGCTATGAGATATCAATTGATTCCAATGAAGAAGTTCATCAATATTACTTTTCTAGAATATTGACCTACTCTATCATAAAACTAAGAATTAAGAATCAAATTATTTTAAGTTAATATGGAGAAAAATCGTTAACAGTATCTTAAGAAAATTTTTCTATTAGAAGGGCGGAGAGAAAGCGATAAATATTATAATGTACGATAAAGGAATGACCAAATGAAAAACAGAGTTCCCTGTAGAATATGAACACACACACATATGATCAGGAAGTGTAAAATAACAGATAAAAGACTAAGCTACATGTAGTATGGTTTGAAATGGTAGATCTGTTTAAGCGAGCGTGCCAGGATAGACGGAGAGAGAAGTAGTCGAAAAGAATGAGGGAATTGGACAAACTGACCGGAGGGGCGGCCAGTGAGATAAGGCCGCCACGATGAAGACTGAACGAGAAAAAGAAACCGAATACAAGGTGACAGGAAAACGTAATAACGTGGGTATAGGGATGAAGGTGGAGGAAACGGAAGGCTTGCGAGGAGAAGGGATTGAAAGGAAGAGAAATTCCCTCGGGGACATGGGATAGATTGACACTGGAAACGTCTTTCGCTGGATAAAAGCTTTTGACAGGTGGACAGGAATTCCGTGGGTTTTCGAGATTTCATTAAGTGCTTCAAACTCATCTTTCTCCGTCATCGCATTTCAACGTTTCCATTAGGGTAAAAAAAACTGCCGACGCCTAGGAAGATAATTTCTTTCTGCCTTAGAATGCAATACCATTGGAAATGAATTTCCATATTCAGCATCAAAATATTTTATCCCGGATGTGACAATAAAAGAAGAAACAGAAACCACAACAGGTATGATATATCGAATATACTCATTTTCCCACCCAAGAGCAATGTATATGACTTGCAAGTTACAGGGCTTACTGATTTAATTGACCATGCTTTGCTCTAACGCAGTGAATGGTTAACCAAAATAAAAGAGTATAGAATGATACCAGAAAAGGTCAATTATAGAACTATATAGGGCACAAGGATCCTGTTCGTTATCTTCCGTATTTATTTCTCCATGACACGTAAATAAAACGTCTCACTCCAAAATGCAATTATCGGACAAGCTGTTCAAAGGGAATCGTGCAAAAACAAGGCTTTTATTAACCGAATGGAAAACATCAATTACTACACGATTAGAAACAGTTGGCTACTTTCCGCATTCATCCGCCACCAATAAGAAAATCTGAGAATTTGAATAAGAGAATTTTATCATTATTTCGTTTGTATGAAACTACCCGAACTCAAAATATTGCGATAATTTACTTGAATCTAATAGGAAGGGTCTACTTTCATTTACAGTATCATATTGACATACAGTATACAGATCTTGAAAATGGTTGACAAATACGTCACGATAAGTTGGAATACATGCAATGATGCATCTGAATAAACTCAGATTGTATACAAGGCCTGATATGCCTTCCTTGGGGTATGATAGGCTGGCTTAGATTATTCACAGGGATTAAAATCTTTTGCCAACAAACAGTCATCAACCCGAAGGTCATTTTGATAGGTTAGTGAGGAGCTCATCCAATACTAACCTCAACGACAAGTAAAACTCACACATCAGCTTAGGGGGGCCATATTATTTCCTTGTACCCCGTATTGTCCCAAGGAAGATCTGGTTCCCGAAGTAATACCCAGATTGGGTAAAGCTGAGGACAAAGCGGAGGAGGGTTAACTGGGGTTAAACAAGGGCTTTCTGAACAGTAGCCCAACGCTCTTCCAACTCTATGTATCACATCAGGTCCCACTTAACTGCATAAATGTATATAACTGCATTTTGTATATTTAAATCTGCACTAACTATCCTTCACTAATAGGAAGTTCGTACCTACCTAATATAATGCACTAAGCAGTATTTTATGTGAACCAACCGATGGGTGAAATCAACCTAGATTTACTCCAAATATCAAGGCCATTCACAGGGTGCGGCAACATAGCTTCCTCCTTTGAAGGAATTTTTCTTCATAAAAAATTAAGTTATGCTGCCGCACCATGTATATCAATTCATATGAGTACGTGTTTACTTACAGCCAATTATGCTTTTTCTAACTTAAGTTGCCCTCCAATATTGCAACATAATGACATGGTAGTTCAGGAATAGAGCGTTGGATTTTTTTCCAGGGAGCCCAGGCACATTTTGCAAACACGCCACTCTAGGTACCCTCATTTTCATCGGTACTTCGTGATTTTTCAGATACAACAAATTCTAGTGAAACCATGGGTTGCATGAGGAACAGATCTGCCCCTCCCTACTCTGATATGTGAATTTAACACACCGTCGGGCTTAGAATTAGGTAAACTCTATTATCACCTACTAAACCGACCTTCTGCTTGATTCAGCCGGCTAGTGTGCTGGTTTCTCATTTCGACGCCCAAGCAAGATTCGAAGCCCGGAGGTAGCCGGACTTTTCTCAGGGATTTTCTAATCCCTTCCTTGAGTACGAGGTGTAAGGCAAATGGAGGACTCTGTCCGTTGGATATTTAGTGGAATTGTGAACCCCTTAGTGTGTATTATTCAGACTAGGCCAATACTGATGCCGAATTTCTCTCCATTCTTCGCCAATTACCTGAACATCCTAACGCCACAAAATGACCCCTTCCCCATTCCCAATGCTGGAAATGACCGTAGCCATCAGTCGCCTCCTCAGAATAACTATTGCCACTATATTATATACGAGTAATACCCCATCATGACCCAATAGTAAAAATACAGCCTTAAGTTAGATTGAGATTTATTTTTCTGACCATTTCTCCTCTTTTCCATATTAAACGACATAGTATTTTTTATTCTAATCGACTCCCCCCATTTTTCAATCCTTCCAGTAACAGGCTCAGTCGGCTCTCCTCCAGGATGCTCGAAGGGTCGGACGGTGGGCAGAGCGCCCCATCGGCGGTCGCCATGGAATCCGGCTAGACCAATGGCCCCCTTCCACCACCGACCCCTCCCCGCCCTACTCCCCCTCCTCCTCCTCTACGCCTCCTCCGCCCCAGAGTATTCGCCGCGCACCTGGGCCCTGGCAAAGGCTCTCTCGGGGGGAGCGCCGTCGGTGGACGAAGCGCAGATGGGGGTGGCGGCGGCGGCCCAAGTCGCTCTCGGGGGAGCGGAAGGTACTCTCGGAGACCCTAAGGACATCCTCACTCCCTCAGCGACGCCAATCGACACTGACAAGGGTGCTGCTGCTGCCATAGACGCCGAAGAAGCTGGTGAGTTTCCCGTCTCAAGGTGATTGAGAGAAAATTGACAGTCAAATTGATTGAAAGTTGAGCCAGGAGAATATCTTTACGTTGCTAGATGTTGCTGAGGCTGAGAATATTCTATTGCTATTTTCAAAAAATTCTGAATATTTGTTACAATTTCATTCCATGCGCATAACGTTATTATCCAAAAAAATGTAACTATCCTTGCAATACTACAGTAACAATCGCATCAATATATTTTATTGGTTATCTAATGATTGAATTTAAGCGATGACGTAATTTAAAAGTTAGCATGGAGGAACTTTAAAGGTGGAATCATAGCAGTCATTTAAAATTTAAGAAATTTTTCCGAACTATTTTCCCTCTTTTGTTGAAAATACCTTTCACATCACCTCATACCACTTAAAGCGTGGTCTTCTCTTGCATTGGCTTAGCATATACTAAAAATGTCAATCATTTACCTAGTTATGTTTACTACTTCCATTTTTAGCCGCCTCTCTTCCACACAACTGTGTGGAAGAGAAGCAGCTACCTTTGCTATCTATCCAGTAATCCCCACTTTCTCACAGAGCCCTAAAATATCTGGATTTTCTGTCGCCATCCCTCGCTTTATATTTTCTAATTTTGCACACCACAATCTTCCAAATATTCCAATTCGCTAATCTGAGTATTTCGGTTCTCTTCTGTATCTTCCGTGCTTCAGTTGCATATTTCTATTGGCATAGATTGTGGTGACGACCGCAGAAATGCTGTCACTCTCGTTGTTCGGCACGACACATACCTGTACATGGCCAATTGGGCCGAGTCCTATGGTTGCTTGAACTCAATTTCATTCAGGTATCTATCCTAAGCGTTTTGGAATACGTAATTGAGGTGTGTTACCAATACCTTCCTCAATAGTGTTTTTAACGTGACACCATCACTCAAATGGCCAACACACCTGAAACAGCCGCTTTAGCCGCTGCCTCATTAAAGAATAGATGCTGCGCTGACCGCCTTTGACCTATCCTGCATAGGTTAAGCTTTCAGGATCATCCTTACCATCTCAAACACAGCTCTAGGTCTCATCAGAGTCCACTAGCACTTCCATTCCGTGAAGGTAGCCTCCCTCCATGGAGGGGGGTTACCTTCACGAAATTTGAAAAATCAATATTAAACTAAATACACTCTCTTAGACTTCTCACAAGCTGTTACCTATTTTCACCTAGGATCAACAGATTCAAATTCGGCAATCAACATTTTTGGTCAATTTTTTCTAAATCAATTTGTTATTTTGTAAATGTCAACAACGACTCGATCAATGATTATACTTATATTCCCGTGCATAGTATTTCTAGATCAAATATCATTAGCATCGCAACCATTTTATATTCCTAACTTTGAATATCACGTATCACAATAAAAACCCTTCCAGTTTTTTATCTCTCTTTCTTTATTCATGTTGGTCTCATTCAAATCATGTTTTCTTACCCTGCTCTTACTTTTAACATCTGTAAACTCTTTCACAAGTTTGAACGAATATTCACATTACACTCTATTATGAATTTCTCTAGAGTGTTGCAGTTTTCTGTCCAATACATTTCCTTCATCGTCACTTGCTGTGGAAACAAATTTGTTATGCCAGGTATGTAATGGTATTCAAACCCAAGCAAAAGGTGTTTTCTTTCTTTGGCATGTTCTGAAGACTACACGGTGTCAGTTTAATAATGTTGAATTTGTAACCGGAATGGTCGAACAAGGTTGAAGCTCATTGCATCCGATATGCTCTATCAAGAATAAGTGGCTTTCACCTCTGACAAAGAGAACAAAAAATGAGTAACTCACATCTCGCAAGTATAAATTTTGTTCATCGGTTACTAGGAAATTTTATTAGATGTTTATAACACTGATCTCTTCCATTTCCTAAATATTTTTCTTCAATCTTCTATTTAAATAGTAAATTTGGCCCTGTATTTTAAACCTCTACCCCTTGGAAGGGATCCACTAAAATTGCAATATAAAATTAAAAGAATCCTATTTGAATTTGATTCCAATTAAGTGGTCAAGCGACTGATATGAAAGGAAACGTAACGTAGCGCATAGTAGCGCATAGAAACATAGAAACGTAACGCATAGTAACTAAGCGCAGGAAATAATTATCATTTTAATAAAACATTGCAACTGAAGTTAGAGAAAGATATAACCCGCTTGTATTGAAAGGTTTTACCCTTAAGTATGATTTCCAATCGAACTCCTGTCTTCTGCAGCATGACTCCGAGTGCCATGTCACTTCACTCGCCTTTCAATAGTTTGCAACAAGGTGGTGACATCTCCATGCACAAATCCTCCTTTTCCTGTTGAATGTATTTCCTATGCAGACTTCAGTAAAAGTTATGCACTATCCTCCTCATATTAGTTCCTTTAAAATACCTAAATGCAAGTAATTGTATACGTGTGATTATTTTTAATTCTTCCTTATATATATTATCATACTCAGAGATTTCGCAATTTTTGTAAACAGTCATTATATTTAACTTGCAAGTTAAGCTTACCATTAATTTATTAAAGATTCCTCTTGATGAAAATTAATTAAAAATATTCCGGCAGAGAGACACCCTGCCAGTTTATTCTATTTTTTGTTTATATTTTTGAAAATTTCGAAGTTTCCAAATTTTCCTTTGTTGATCAGGTAAATAAATCTGCACCAGACGTTATTTCTAATAACTTTCAAAATTTCTCAATTTCCACGTATATCTATCATACGAAGTATATAAATAACTTCAATTATTAAACGAAATTCTCGGAATTGGTGGGATGAAAAAATACCTCAGAGATGAAATAAGATATAATTTTTCGTGTGGATAGCTCCAAAATACTTATGACATACCGCTTAAAACTCGAAAACTTTTATTATCAATACATATTTCATTGCAAAAAGTATTTCCGTTTTATATAAATATTTCTTCGCCATTTTGAATGGTAACTAGTAATTAAACGATTATCACCATATCTTAGGCTGAAATTAATTTTTATTGGGCCACTTTTTTGACAGAGAATATACACCTTCCTTTGATATAATAGTCGCCTCTTTCCTATATCTCAGCCCCTTCGGCGGTAATCTTTCTAGCAAGAGTACATTTCTCCTTTCTTTATTCTCTGACGGTGAGTTTCTTCTGCATTGACGAAAGCAACGTTTTCCCAACGTTGGATGTCAAACACGAGGAATCTGATCCCTGAGGATTCCTCCACGGAAAGTCAAGCAAGGCGTCAGAATATTCCATTCAAAAAAGGCACCAATCATAAGAGCTCTAACTTATTCTCCAAGGTTCTTTCTCTTATTTTACAAATTCGTTTCCTAATACATTTATGTCTTCTCTTTACATTCCTACATTACTAATTAAATTATTTTTCCTCACCTTGAAATACATTTTATTAATTGAATATACTTTCATTACAAGGGAATATGGATAATAATGTAATCATAGTTCAGTATCTTAATATGTTGACCTATATATATTGAGCCGTTATCCGATCGAGAGCCTTCACAGTAGCTTGAAAATACGACACAATTAATATTCGGTAAATTTGAAATGATAATCAGTTATAATATAATGTACATAAACCCGTAAAATTTTTGCCCCACTTATTTTAAAAAAAAGATCTTTTATATTTTTTGTATGCTATTATTGAAAGTTAACAACAGTAAAAAAGGCATAGGCATTAAACAAAATGCCTGTGCCTAATTTTGGTCAATCTTACTAATTATTGTTTACCGAATCAACATATTTAACGGTATTTGTATCGGAAGTTATAGTTTTAAATAACATTATGAAAATGAAAATCCTGAAGTATGACAATGTAAACAAGTGAATCTTATAATTAAATTAGTTTTTTAACTTTATGGAAAACTAAGATAAAGATGCATACGCCCAACTCAATCCTATAAGGTCTTACAAGCCATACCGACATGCTCATATGTTATAGCAACTTGAGAGTAGTAAATGTATGAATGTTTCACAGAATATGGTCTGATTAGCCAGAGTCTTTTTAAGATTTTTTCATCGTTTTGATACTCAGTAATCTAAGCCCCCAATACAAACTCTCGACCTTGGGTGTCAATATCGAGGTAGTGTGTAACGAGTAAGGGAGCCTCCTGCTTTCCAGTCGTCGATAGAGAACGCGGAGTGCCTTATTCCACATCGCGCACTCTCTCCCTCCCTGATTTCAACGTCGCCCCAACCCACCTCCAAGAGAGGAGACGTGTTTACCCTCAAACCAGTCCCCCTCGCTAACGCCAGCAGCATCTCTCCCGACCCTCGACCCATCCCACCTCTCTGCGCAGCTACTCGGACCCCCCTTCCGATCCCCTGCTCCGAAAGCGGCTTTTCGCGATGCGGTTAACGGACTTTGAAGGGTTTAAAGAGAGTGAGATTGACGGCCCCTACTTCGCCCGCCAGCCATCCCTTCCCTCCCCCCACCCTTCACTCCTGCCTTCCCCTGTTACCCGCCCTTTTCTTCCTCTGCGCTGCAACCCCTTTCTAATTGGCCCGGATTCGCCTAAGAACGCCCCATCTCGCCCACCACCGCACACTGGAATCCCCACTCTCATCTCTACCAACGCAGCCCCTTTGGACTCACCTTCGCCCCTCCCCTCTCTCACGCTTGGCCCACCTCATCCCATCGACGCACCTCGGTATCCTGCCCTTCCGTTCGCCTCTCCCCTCTTCACCGACGACCCTTTCACCCTCAGTGGCGACCCTCAAGCGGTCTTGTTTCAGACACCCCCAGCACTGCTTTCGTGGGGCGAAACTTTTATTTTTAATAATATCCTTTTCAGAAATTGAATCCCTAGAAATTTCCACCCTTACTTCACTTCGGCTCCTTACGCCCTCAATGATTCAACAGCGATATTTACTCATTTATTCTCACGGTTTCAACTTTTTTTCTTTCCATTCATATAATTTTAATCGAATATTTTCTATGACTCACTTCATTAATTTGAGGTTGTTAAGTTCTTATTTTCACTCTCCGATATTTTTATAGGTCAAGTGTAGGATATTCTTGGATGTCTTGAGATAAAGTTTTCATATATGCAAATCTTATACTAGGTTTATTAATGCACTAAAATTATTAGACTGTGTCCAAATAAAATGATCTGCAATATCATACAACTGTTCGAGAAGGAAAGTATGATAGGCATATAGCGTTTTTTTCATATTTGATTTCAAAATTAAGATTGCATTGTAACTTCCTACAAACTTTTCCCTCTTCCATGCTCATAACTGCAATGATATTTGCAATTATTCTCATCTCAGATGTAAAACTTCACTAGAATACTATGATTTAAAAATTACCATTGGAGACATTAAGCCCTGGATGATTTTTGTGATTAGCTTTAATTAGTTTTTCATCAATATAAAATGACTTGGAAGACGATCTTCGTGTGGCTAATTACACTGAGATCTCTATTCCCGTAGATAATTTCATCACTTATGCAAAACTTAAATTATGCGTTATCAAAGTAGTTAGTTGGTGCTGGGCAAAATTTTAAATGCATACATGGTTTTTATAAAAACTATCAGGAGAGTTTTTGGAAAAATAGATGTTTCAGATATTGCCTCGCCTCGCAATTCTTTAAATTATATCCATTGAGCGACACCACACTTTACTCAGTGGTTTGTCACGAATCAAAGTCTCACTGGCAGGTGGATTCCGGAAGGTCATTAAGGTCGTGCAAGCTTCTTTCAAGATACTCGGAGTTGCATGGTGGAGGTGTCCTTTGAGGGAGGATTTCACTTTTGGGAATAGGAAATGGTCCACTGGTGCCATGTAGGGACTGTAAGGGAGTTGGGGAATCGTCGCAATGGCGTTGCAGAAGGTCTTCTTAAGCAGATACTCGACAATTCTTTTGATCGTCCGTCAAAACCTTCGGGAGGAGTTTTTTCACATTAATTTGAGGTAATAATGGTAGGCACTATCATTTTACCAATGCCCATACTATCTACGGTCATGCGCACACTTAACCGACGGTCTGTATTCAGCACTTAACGCACATGTAAGGAAAAATTGTAACCAAAACGTTTAAGACAACCCTTGCATCATTTTTGATAAATATTTATTCATGAGATTATTTAGTTAACAATGATTGACCTAATTTACATTTGATCCCATTATATATAATCATACATTGATAATACATTTTCTCAAAGTATTGCAACAAAACAAAACCAAACTACCAAATTGAGTATCCCTTGAGAAATATGAGTGAAAGGAATTTTTGAAATTGTGAAATGATGAAACGAATTTTTGAAATCCTTATTTACTTGGAATTAACTGAAACACGCGACAAAATAACTTTGTACTTCATCCCATCAGGTTGAAAATAATCAATTTATATTATAACACTGGAAATCATACAGAAATAGAGCATTCACTTAAATTATTTCGCAAAATTAGCATCTGCCCATATGGAATGAAGGCTATAGCCATGCTGTGCTAATAACCAGTCGAAATATGTTTTTTTATTTAGGCGATAAAATGATCCTATTTAGATCGGAATTACAAAAAATATTGCCCTCAGCCGTTTACTGTACATTGTTATAATCACATAACAATTAAATAATTGCATACACCTAAGTTCTTTGCATTCCTTAAACAAATAAATTGGTTCTACAAAACACTTTGATACTCATTATACATATTTAAAAAAAGTAAACCGAGGTAAAAATTATTTTCAAAGTGGATAACAAGTAAAGCACCTAATATCCTCTAAGAAATACGAGTGAAAGGTAGGACGAATTTATTATTTAAATAATTCGAAATCTTTGGAAAATACCAGCAAGTTTTCTTTCAAAGCACTAAGAAGAGAAACTTTTATAAGCAGAGTCCACATACCTCCCCTCAAACAATGATAGCAACCTCAATCCTTCAAAGCAGTAAAACTATCTTGCCAGCTATTTCACTTTCATCATAAAAACCGATAATTTAAGGTATATCCATAGTTCCACCTCTCTTTCTCTTTCAAATTATCACTTTTCTTTTTAGATTCTCTACTCAACGTCAACTTTCATTTTCATTTCCTGCTTTGACTGGAGAATCTCTGCTTCGGAGAAAGGAAGACTGAATGATTTCTCTAGGGGTTGCAAGCAAATTGAAACGTCACATATACAAGCTAACAATTTTTGAATAGAATCCAGGAAGATAAATAAAAAAAATACATATCGTTCAGCTGAAATTTAAAATTTATCACAATATATGTAGGTATCTATAAAGATGGTTTAAGATAAACATATAACTAGAATGTTGTAATGAATCTTAAAGTTTAAACTGGAAATTTACTTTTAAGACAAAGTATGTTTGGGGGCATGGTAGCTTCATTGGTTAAGCGATGAATAACCGACCGGCAAGCCCGGGTTTGAATCCCGGGGACTTCTCTAAGCACCCTCAGCTACACCGGAGATTTGTAATTTTTAGGTTCAATATTATTCTCGAAAAATAACTTGTACCACATGGAAATAAACGACCCACTACCTTGATAATCCATTGAACACGTTATTGGTTTTGTATTGGGTGAGGTTTATCTTCACCGATCAAAACTATCTGCGGGTGATTACATCGGTTGTAATGATATAAATATATAATATGCTTGAGCCTTGATGAAGAGAATAATATATATATATATATATATATATATATATATATATATATATATATATATATACACTCACACACACACATATTCAAACACGAAATCCCGCCAAACGGCGAACAAATACTCATTTATATAGAAACAGATATAAGGAAAAGGGATAGGAACAAACATAAAGGACGAACACAGGAGAGGTGGGGAAGGTAGAATCAAGCAGATCACAGATGTAAAAATATTTCTTAGACCGGGATAGGAAATATTTTTGCATTCGTGATATGCTTGATTCCGCCTTCCCTACCTCTCCTGTGTTCGTCCTTTATGTGTGTTCCTATCCCTTTTCCTTATATCTGTTTCTATATAAAAGTACATTACATATATACATATATACCTGTATATACATACATGCATATATATATATATATATAAACACACATTTCAAGAAATACATAGCACCGATTAAGTATATTTCTATTATAAGTGAGGAGTTACACATATGGAATCGGTATTTATGAGGTCTCAAAAATACCATAAAGTAGGATAAAAGAGAGTAAGTTCTCCGGATAAAATAATTGTCTTCAATTTATTTCATACCTATAATGCATACTATAAAACTACATCATTGCGAATTATCAGTATTATTGTTATTATTATTGCAGCCGCAACTAATCAATGACTACCAAACATTCCTCAAACATAAATCCCTATCGATCGATATTCATTGACAAAGTTTCTATTTTCTTTTAATACTCCGAACGGATATGAGTTTTAATATAGTTATAAATTGATGAAGTGTACGTAAAACAAGAATAAATAAATTATTTGGCCAAAAATAAAGTACTTTTCTCCACTGAATTCTCCTACATTCCTCACCCAAAACATTTGCCATGCAAAATGAAATCCGTTATGAAAGAAACATTTTATTTAGCGGTAACTTATTGGGAAACCACCCTCCCGCTACAGAATTCAAAACCTCGATATGACGACGGAGTATGCGTTATGCAGGCACTTGAAAGACAGGAGAGAAGGAATGCCAAATGTGGAGAGAACGGGCGGAAAGGGTTGGGGGGGGGGGTGAAGACTCAAAAATCTCCCCGAAGAGAGAAAGTGATGGCGGAAAGGGAGAAAGGGAAAACAGGAGGAAGAAATAAAAAGAGGGGAGGAGAGTATTGGGGGAAAGATGGAGGGAGAGACGGAGAGGGTGGGAGGTTACGAAACAGGGTTGAAGTAGGCGTAAAACAGATCTCGGGGTGAGTGGGATGATGGGAAAAGGGCACGGGAGGATGGGAGCGAAAAGTATGTTGCCTTTGCGGTGGGGACGAGAGACGAGCGGGAGGGATTGTAACGGGTTGAGGTGGAAAAGGGAGGCTAAGAAGAAAGAAGAGGGGGGTGTCGGAGGGGATGAAGGCACCAAGAATGGCGCGCCGATGGAGTTTGGAAGCTTCCACCATCAATATTCGAGTCATCTCCCGCTCTCTTTCGCCCAGCGTTAGGGGCGGATACCAAGGAGTGGCGTGGTGGAAGTAGTAGTCGTACGGGTGGCTAGGAGAGGAGGGTGAGGAGGAGGGACGGGAGAAGAAGAACGGGAACTAGGTAGGGGGTGCCTCGTATTGGGTGAGCAATGGAGACGGGGGAGGCGAAAAAGAGAGTGGGGCGAGGGGAAAAGGGTGAGAAGTAGATGTCGGCGGGCAGGGATGTGTGAGAGTGAGTCTTAAAAGCGACGACGGTGTGTGTGTGTGAGGATAAGGTAAGGAGTTAAGGAGGAGCAATGGGGTAGAGTGGGTGGATGAGGGACTCGCGAAGAGATGTGATGTGGGAGGGCGGGCGCTGCGGTGGGACTGGAGAGGCGGGGGAAAGCGCGGATAGGAGGAAGGTGGAGGGGATGGGAGGCTGCATCCCCTCTGGGTGGGTGGTTCAGGGGGTATAAATATACAGTGTGTGTGAGAGAGGGAGGGAAGAAGGGGCAAGACGTTGGAGAACGAAAGGGATGGAGAAGGGACTTTGTGGATATGGCAAACAGATTCGAGAAGTGGCTTAAGCACGAAGTCTGGGTTTACAGGAGCAGCTGTTCTCTCCTCTCCATCAAGGGTATCTCACCCTCGTCTTACATTACTGCCGCAACCACTTCTCCTGCTATCAACACTACCAAAACTATCGCCCAGTGGCTTTGGCCATGACATGATCAGTCAATGCCACCAATCACTTCCTCTTCTCCCTGAAGTTCCCACGCCCAGGTCCTTTTTTATCACATAATAAACAGTTTTTCGGTTATGGCGCCATCTCCCAACCACCGATAATGTGTGAGCCTACGTAGCGTGACGGACCTGTTACGAGTAAACAAACCGAATGATATGTACTTTAGGATCATCATGTTTAAGAGGGATTCGCGTGTTTGCTCGCCACTGCTCTTGAAATTCATCCAGGCTCGAATCTCTCAAATTTTCCTTGCATCTCTTGGATCTCATTTCTCTCCTCCTCACAAAGGTTTCTTGAGTCATCAACGCTATTGGTCAGAAATAGACGCTAGAGCAGGGTGAAGTTAAAACAAATAAACTATGATTTCAATTTTTTTTATTTTCAATGAACATCCTTAGAGCCTAAGTAGTGAAAATTGGTACAAAATCCATCAATAATTTGAAAGACTAGTCTAGAAGAATAGTTAGAAAGACAATTTTGCGTAAAAGTATACTTTGTAAAATTTCATGATTCATGAGTTTGCATTAGTATTGAAAATAACTCAAGTACTAATATCTAAATTTGAGACTTTAACTGTAATATGTAAGCATTACATGAATTATATTACCAGTTTATGGCAATTACATTCAATTATTTTTCTATTAGCCATTGAGAGATGGAGGGTAATCCCTCGCCTATAATTTGTGCAAAAATACTGCAAGTGAAATTCACAAGTTAACGATACGATTCGCAGCTTATTTCAAAGTTATTGTACCCTCAAGTAACGATTTTGGATGCAAAATTTCATTTCTTCAGTGAAACTAACTCCGCCAGATTTAATTAGTCTGTACAGCTTCAAACCTCTAAGTGCAGATAGATATATGGGACGAGGAAATTGGTAATTAAGCATTTTTCAATATATTAAACTCAAATGTAACAATTGCGTGTTTTGTTAGTAGCATGAAATTTAAAGTTGAATAGCATCAGTGTAAAATTTTGAAAATTTTATTTGAATTTTTTCCCTATAAAATATTTCATGATGATGATACACCTTTCTACATAGTGTAGCTCCAGTTTGAAAATTTTCAGGCTTTGTATTATGAGAAACTACTCAGTTTGTATAAAACATTGATTGAGCGATTGCGACATGAAGTATCAATAAAGTATCGGCTTCTTGCCTGTAAACGTCAAAAACAATATTGGCTTAGTGCAACAGAATTTCACCATTAGTTATATTCAAGGCATAACAAGGAAATTAATCAATTATTCCTGATTGTCGGTAGAATTAAAAAATAATAGTTGTTGAAGAATTGATTGGAATACAGCTTAATTGCACTTTTTTGAAAGCATATAATATTGAAAAATATCAATGTATTTACTGATAATTGCTATCCTTTTTAGGATGCACTGCTCTCCAGATTAAATAAAGAAGTAAATATTTTAATTTCGGAGATATTTACCGTAAAAAAGGACGCATGGCCAAAGGATATGGATTTTAGGTATACCACCTAAAATCCATACCCTTTGGCCACGAGTCCTTTTTTACGGTATATATATATATATATATATATAAATATTCATATAATTATTATTATTAGGTAATCTATCGGTTAAGGTAGGCTTTTGGATGGACAAAATTACTTATTAAATTTTTTGTGACCCCTAGCAAAATACAACATCCTAATTTACATCAGGTCCCTCTTCAGCTCCGAGTACTTTCTTCCTCCCTTCATCCCGTCCAACATCCCTATCCTGTTCCTTCCCTTTCCTCGTTTGCCTAACATTCTCCACTCTATTACAGTCTTCAACATCCCGCTGCCGGTCAATACCCCCTTCAGCCACTTTTCCTGCCTCCATAGGATTGCTCCCAACAAACCCCTCTCTTCGCCGACCATACCAAGTACTTCCTCGTTTGCTTTCTTCTCTGTCCATTTCACCTTCCCCATTCTTCTCCACACCCACATTTCAAAAGCCTCCAGTCTACGTCTATCCTCCTGCTTCAATGACCACGCTTCCGCGCCGAACATAGCTACGCTCCAAATTAAAGTTTTTACGAGTCTTTTCTTAACATCCTTACTCAACGTCACCGTCATTAACTCCCTCCTCCTTGTGAAAGTCTCTTTGCCTAGCGCGATTCTTCTCCTTACGTCCCTACTACTTTGACCGTGTTGGTCCAAAACACTTCCGAGATACGTTAACTGTCCTCCCTTCTCTAGTTTTTGACCTCCTATTTTAATTTTAAGTATAGCCTTTTTCTTTCTAGATAATCGCATAACCTTTGTTTTATTAAAATTGATTCTCATCCCATACCTGTCGCACTGAATTTCCAATGCACTAGGCAATGCTTGTAGCCCCTTGGCTGACTGACAAACTAAAGCTTGGTCATCAGCAAACCTAACTGATTTTACGAATTCCCCGCCCACTTTCATTCCTACCTCCAGTTCTTCCCATTCCTCTTTGATCATTTCCTCTGCATACAGGTTGAACAGCAACGGTGATAATGGGCAACCCTGCCTTACACCCCTTCCTAACACTGCCCATCCTGACTCCCCGTTTCCCACCCGCACCTGAGCAGTCTGAGACATGTACAGGTTGCGGATTAGCCTCCTTTCCCTCCAATCTATTCCTATTTTCTGCAATATACTCATTAGTTTTTCCCAATTCACTCTATCAAACGCTTTTTCGAAATCTACGAAACAGGCAAATACCTCCTGGTTGTGTTCTATATTCCTCTCGATTAATAATCTCATTACTGCAATGGCATCACTTGTACCTCTCCCCTTCCTAAACCCAAACTGATCATCCCCTAAGTAATCATTTGCCCTACTCTCTATCCTTTTGTTTATGATCCTGAGAACAACTTTAGCTGCGTATGATATCAAACTTATTGTCCTGTAGTCCTCACATAACGTGGCCTTTACCTTTTTCGGAATAGGAACTAAAACTGATCTCACAAAGTCTTCCGGCCAGATTCCCTCCTCATAAATACTACGGATCAGCCCATATAGCCTCTTCCTCCCACATTTTCCTAAGCATTTTAAAAGTTCCACGGGAATGTTATCTACCCCCACGGCCTTATTTAATTTCATCTCCCTTAATGCCTTTTCTAATATATATATATATATATATATATATATATATATATATATATATATATATATATATATATATATATATATAGAATAGAAACTTAAACACACAACAGAAACTTACTTCCACGGAATAAACTATCATATAAAACTACATTGAAAATAAGCTCTTATTTATCTTACCTATAATAAGTGAATAATGACCTAAGTAAATACATAAGTCTATGACTAAATCTATGAGAGAATATTTTCCCTATTGAAGAGAACGTTGATAACTTCAAAAATTTGGATTAAAAGGGAAATATAAAGAAACGCGTTTGTATAACCAAAAATGACTATTCCATTAAGTACCATACCCTTGCCATACAATATACTCACGCGGTCACTCTGGTGGATTGTCACTTTCTTTTTTTGTATAAATTAATCTCTGGCATAATTTTTTAAACATGTATCAGATGACATATGTACAGTTTTATTTACCAAAAAACATTATTAATATAATATAGATAACAGGAGATGATTATCGCTTATGGTAAGAAATTTCAGATTAATAGTAATATTTTTAAAGTGCTTATTATTCGAGATACTATAAATTCTAAAAATGATATGCTCGAGGGTAATACGAGCAATAAACCTATACATATGGCAGATAGTTTCATAGAAATACAGTCGCGAGTATCTCAAATATTTTACATGGATAAAGGTAATTGGCAAGCCGAAAAGAGTATGCTTATTTCATTTTGTACCTCACTGCTGAAATGTGTTTCAGTCGGAAAAATAGAACAAATTAAAAATTTATTCTTTTCACGAAAATGAATATTTAGAGCCAGCAGATAAATTATGAAATCACGTTTTTATTATTACTCTACTTGACGGTCTTAGTATATCATTTGCAAGTATGAACTTAATATAATCTCGATTTAATTTTAAAAGGGTTTTGATATGGAGCAACGATTAATCTTTGAAAAACGTTTACATCATAAATAACTTTTATTAAACCAATACACTGACTCAAGTCGTCGGTTATAATATTCCTTTGACACATAAAATGTAACGCTATAACTTGGTACTATTATCAGCACACCTTAAGCCTGTTAAATTTAAAATAACATTAATTATACTTATTCAATTAGGAGAGAGATAATTTGACACTGGATATGAGCAAAGCTCCGAAAACCTGCCGCGTTTCCACGAAAAAATATTCTCCAAGGGTGATACAGCCTTAAATTTAATAAGCCGAAGAAAATATAACCAGAGTTATATTATCAATATAATAACACCAATAAATTCAAAATTTCGATACAGAATTCCGATACTTAAAATAGTGCGATTGATGGGTCGAGATAAGCCGGTGGCGAAAATCAAGTTATGCAAATATCTCCTTTCGGCAAAATGCTTCTAAAACGGAGGTGAGTCAAGTCTTGAGGCTGAGACTAGATGGCACGGGAACGGAAGAAAATTCGATAAAACCTGCACATAACATTATATGGGGTGGACGTCGATTCAAAAGGTGACGTCGAGGTCACCCGCAGGGTATGAGGGGTTATGGGTGACGCTTGAAAATGGCTCGAGAGGTAGGTCTCTATGGGCGTAAGAGGGATGTAGGTTTTAAATGAGGTTCCGAAGTGCAGGAGAGTTTGCAGGGATGAAAGTGTCAATGGGATATCTGTGGGCGCGCATGTATTTCCCACTAAGGGTTTTTGGTGGTGATACGAGCTCGGTTGTTAAGGAAACGGCCCCCCTGCCTCAATGGACCTATTGCTTCTGAAACGACATTAGAGATAGAATCTCATGCATGACCTCCCAAATATTGAGGGTAGCATGCGGTGAAAGTAGAAAAGATTTCCTTTGTAACATTTTATGAACTCTGTCGAGGGCAAAAATCCCCCTTCTCGTGATTCAATCTCAGCCATTGTTGATAAACATGCGTAATAAATGGCATTTGTTTTGAATACAATTTCTATAATCTAGTGTCAAAATGAAAAAATGCTTTAACGAAACTAAGTTTTTACTTTATTGGGTAAGGAAATATTTAAATATATTCATTTAGAATCTTAAAAATTATCCCACATACGTAAATTATTAAATTTACACGTAAATTATTAAACTTCCTACTTACCTAAAAATGACAGTTTTAAATTTTAAAAAACATTTCAATACCAGCCACTTGTCCGAAGATGTTCGTTCATCTAGTTCATATTAAGCTTTCATATTATATATATATATATATATATATATATATATATATATATATATATATATATATATATATATATATATATATATATACGTATGTATGTAAAAAGGGATTTTTTTATCTATGTGTTTGAACATACGAGTACACGTTTATTAATCGCATAACATTTTTTAAATTAGTAGGTAGAGATTCACAAATATTAAAGTACAAAATCCAACATATGCTTCAAATAAAATCTCAATAAAAAGATGATAAAATATAATATGTTTTCAGACTTCCACTGAATAACAATCTCCTTTTCATGTTCCGATGTTTAACCATTGTCAACGATTTAAAATTTTATGTCGACAGACATGAAGAATCAAGCTTAGCCAAAGCTGTAAAAGGAAATATTTATTCATTTACTCGCATGAAAAGGCACTTGATAAATTTAATTAAGAAAACATTTTATCAACAATAATAGTCAGATTACATGGTTACCTACGGATTGAACAAGGCCATGCGCCACATATTACGGCACTAAGCTGCTTAACGTTTCAAACAAAATAAGTCTCCATAAAGCTGAAAGAAATCACAAATTCTGGCAAACACGTGAGACTAGATTGAGTGACATGCCTGAGTATTGGGAAACAACTGAAGACGGTGCATCAAATCCCTAAGTTTACACTACTTATGTCTTGAGAGAATCCCGTCCCAAAATTTTCCATTTGTCCAACTTACCTCCAATGATACAGCTTCCCTGCTGAAGTATATAGTGATTTCCCAGCGAAAGATGAGGATGCAGTATTTCATCGAGGATGAATAGAAAAAAAACACCACTCGGTAACACCTTATTTTCCGTTAGAGCTGATTCCAAAAAGAATCTTGTACCGACGACGCGGGAGTGGCAGAGAAGTTTTCATTCGGTCAAATTTAGACGCTGGTTTGTTTTGGGGAATGGGCGTAGCCTAGATAATTAAGAAAAATTATGTTACGTTTAAAAATATAAAATGTTTTCCTTAAAACTGCAACCACGTCTATTATTTAAGGCAATTCACATCGAGGGAAGTACTTAAACGAAATAATGTAGTCTTAAGATTAAAGATTCATCTCCATAACAAAAGTTCTAAATCTAATCTATGAATATGACTACAAGGCTACAGTAAGAATTCAGTTGACATACGGGTAAGTATTATTAGAAATATTTACATATTTACTATCGATTAGAATAGTGTAATATCACTCACAATTAGTTATTTTGAACGCTCCTTTTCAAGTAATCATTTTCCTATGCCCTTATTTTTAGATTTACAATTTTTTTTATTGAAACTGAGAGAGAAAGGTAGCAGTTTTATCGAATGAGTGTCACTTTACGAGATTAAAAAAAATTAAACAAAGCACTCTATCTTAATCCCAAATGAGTTTGCCAATAATTATTCCTCTCTTTTGTAAAATTCCGATGGGATTACTCCTAATAGAAAACGAAGTAGTCTATTGAATAGAGAAAACTTCTAAAGAGAACTCGCGTGTAAGCGCCGAAATAATGAACACCCCAAGGATAGAAGTAAATCATTGAGACTCGCCACATGATTAATTGTATGGAATTGAAATTGCGACTCAATCATCCCTGGTAGCGGCCAATCCCTGCAGTTAAAAAAATCCACGATGCAATCGCCAATTGGAGAGCAATTCAGTCACCAGCGACCACCGTTCGGGTGAACGTTGGAATCGGGGAACGCATATGCTTGTACACACATACGAGTGAGTGCGTATGTGTGTGTCCATATATATATATATATATATATATATATATATATATATATATATATAAATATATATATATATATATATATATATATATATATAAATGGGGTCTCTTCAAATAAAAAAACAAGCTGAAGGGACTTGAACAGACCGGGCAATCAAATTGGCACGGGGAAAACTGGGAAAGGTCCCATAAGAGCCATGAGAAAAGAGGAGGGGAGGAGCGGAGTGAGAGAGGATGGGAAGAGAACGGATGAAACAAGGGAGTGGTTGTGAGGGGAGGGAAGAGATAGAAAGGCATGGTATGGGGCTGGGAGTGGATGGTGGGCTGAGAGGGGGAGGGTAGGGAAATAAAGGAGGGAAGCGGGAATGGGAGGAGCCGGGGAGAAAATGGCTGCTCGCGGGGTCCGCCCTTGCCTCCGCCTCTTCTGCTGGGGTTTTTCGAGGACGAAAAGGAAGGGACGAAGGGATGTAGAATTGAGGGGAGACGCAGGGGGTGGGGGTCCGCTTGGGGAGACAGGCTGAGTAGAGGTGGGGGGAAGGATGGAAAGGACGAGATGGAGGGGTACGCAGAAAGATGTAGTGGGGCGGGGAGGGAGAGGATAGGGCCGAGGAGGAGGCGAGGGCACAAGAAGACGAATCACTCTGGCCCGCGTCTGCCAGTCCCACATCAGAGATAGATGTGCCCCTTTCGCAAAGTTTTTGGCTCACCCTGCACGTAAAGCCGGGAGAGGGATATAGCAAGGAGTGGTTGGTGGTGGTGTGGGCAGGAAGAGATAGAGAGGAGAGGAATAGGGGGAAAGGATCGGCCAAAGGGGTTCGGATGAAGGAGGAGGCGTGGGAGGAGGAAGAGGGCGCTTTCGCCGTGGAAATACGTTATATTTGGAGCAGAAGGAATGAATGGCCTGTGCAACGATTTTTTCAAGCTTGAGGCTATTGATCCTTCTTCACACGCACACACACACGCGCGCTCCTCCTCGATGTACATCGGTACCAGTTTTTTCGCCCGGGGAGTCCTAGTTTAAATGTTTTCTAGCGGACGCTGCATAATGAACTGAGTATGATATCTTCTTAATTACTACTTTTTAGCTATTCATATTCTGCCAAGATATGTTTTTCTTCCCGGGAGTGGCTTTGGTATGAAGGTGCTGAAGTTTTATTTTGTTTAATAATGATATGGATCACGAGAATAATTTCTAGAATTGAATCCTTCAAAGTGGAAATGGCCACGGACTGTTCTCCGAAGATCCTCAAAGACCGTCTTTTTCGACGATATCTATCTACATACTAATTTGTATAAATTAGGTAATCCAGAACACACACACATATATATACAAATATATATATATATATATGTATATATATATATATATATATGTATATATATATATATATATATATATATATATATATATATATATACATATTAATCAACTTAATATTCAGCTTCCCTCAACTCAATTTTCCCACGCTTAACCATTGTGAGATTTGTCACACCGGAGCGATGATCACTAAATATTACCATTTCGTGTTTTTGCTACAAATAGTTGGTCGCGGTAGTCCAGGGGGTGGAGCGTTGGACTGCTGAACGGACGGGCCCAGGTTCGATTCCCGGGCAATGCACTCTTGGCACCTGCAGCTCCACCCAAGCAATGTGATTTTTCGGGTACCAAATCTTCCTAGGAAACCATAATCGGCTCAGGGAAAGGAACTGACCCCCTAACCTAATGTGTGAATTTCACACGCCGTCGGACTTAGTACTGGGTAAATACTACCATCACCTTCCAAACTGACTTTTGGGTTGATTACTGTGGGCAGTAAAAAATTAGTGCTTTTCGGTCTATTTGTCGTTAGGTATCGCATAAACCAACTAACTTTCGAGCAATCGTGGTTTCATATCTCTTAAGTAGAAGTTGGTTCCATTGATAAATAATTTCCCAGTGCATCGCTACATCTCAAAGGATGGGGAAATAATGAATACCTCGTCGATTAAGCTACGAGGGTCATCCGGAAAGTAGTACCCGTTCGTGCCGCATGAAGTGCTGACGACGCGAGTAGCCGCTGGACGAGGTCAGATAGCTTCAGTGGCTTGTCTGCCTTCTCTGAGCCAAGTTGCGTGACGCTAGCATTGCCTGTGTTGTTTCTGTGATTGTTTACAATGTTTAAAAAAATTGAGAACGCCGCCAGTGGTGAAGTGAGGGTAGTGATTAAATTCCTCAATGCAAGAAACGTTCGCCCATGTGATATTCATCGCCAATTAAAGGAGGTGTATGGAGACAATGTAATGGACGAGTCGTCTGTTCGGCGGTGGTGTCGCAACTTCAACATGGGGAGGGGGAACACACACGACGATGAGCGTTCGGGGAGACCGTCTGTCATTACAGACCAACTGGTGAGCTCAGTTGACGAATTCGTGAGGAACGATCGGCGCGTCACAATTGATGACATCTGTGAGCATTTTCCCAATGTTTCTCGAACAATTGTTCATGAAATTGTTAAACACCATCTGCATTATGCAAAAATTTGTGCAAGATGGGTCCCTCGCGTATCTCAATGAGCTGGCGGCGAAGGACTATGCAGCAGGAATACAGAAACTTGTCACACGTTATGACAAATGCCTTAATTTGCTTGGAGATTATGTTGAGAAGTAGTTTAAAGTATCCTCTTTCAAATAAAATTTTTTATGTTTGTTAATATTTACTTTTGTGTCTTTATTTCACGAACGGGTACTACTTTCCGGATGACCCTCGTATATTCATCACAATGGATAGTTCTTGATCTATCAGTTTCAAATACCAAGTATGGTTAAGTTAGCATATCGGCTAATAATCGTATATACGAGGGTCATCCGGAAAGTAGTACCCGTTCGTGAAATAAAGACACAAAAGTAAATATTAACAAACATAAAAAATTTTATTTGAAAGAGGATACTTTAAACTACTTCTCAACATAATCTCCAAGCAAATTAAGGCATTTGTCATAACGTGTGACAAGTTTCTGTATTCCTGCTGCATAGTCCTTCGCCGCCAGCTCATTGAGATACGCGAGGGACCCATCTTGCACAAATTTTTGCATAATGCAGATGGTGTTTAACAATTTCATGAACAATTGTTCGAGAAACATTGGGAAAATGCTCACAGATGTCATCAATTGTGACGCGCCGATCGTTCCTCACGAATTCGTCAACTGAGCTCACCAGTTGGTCTGTAATGACAGACGGTCTCCCCGAACGCTCATCGTCGTGTGTGTTCCCCCTCCCCATGTTGAAGTTGCGACACCACCGCCGAACAGACGACTCGTCCATTACATTGTCTCCATACACCTCCTTTAATTGGCGATGAATATCACATGGGCGAACGTTTCTTGCATTGAGGAATTTAATCACTGCCCTCACTTCACAACTGGCGGCGTTCTCAATTTTTTTAAACATTGTAAACAATCACAGAAACAACACAGGCAATGCTAGCGTCACGCAACTTGGCTCAGAGAAGGCAGACAAGCCACTGAAGCTATCTGACCTCGTCCAGCGGCTACTCGCGTCGTCAGCACTTCATGCGGCACGAACGGGTACTACTTTCCGGACGACCCTCGTATTTCTAACTGGTTGATGTTTCAACGACATACTTCAACATTGCATGAGGTATTTCATTAGCTAAACCTCATGTCCACTAGCTAAACTATATACATTTCCTTCACTAATGCTTGTGCGTTTGGTTCCACTTATTTATGATTCTCCAAACATGAAGTCCCTAGTAAAATAGGTGGGCGCAATATTTTAGCCTTGAGTGAGATGCACAGCCAGGGATCCAAGACTTTGAAGTGGAAGTTTTTCTACACTGATGTTAGCACATAATACGCACTGCTCGGGAGAGGTCGTTTAATGTATTTTGAAAGTATACATATATTAGGAGTATAAAAAGGCCCAGATTACTCAAACTGAGCCGACGACCATATTACTTTTGTTTCCAAATGTAGTGCTTTGGTGTCCTCTGATGGCGTCTACCAATATGGAGGTGAAAAAAATCACAAAAATTTCAGATTTAAGTATTCATAAACATCTTTATTCGGGACTGACTGGTGAACACTTTAACTACATAAGTATGTAGTCCACCTCCGAAGTTTTCGTCGACATATTCACCACTGCAATCACAAAATAAAAAAAAACCTTTGCAAGCATAACAATAAGAATGCCGAATTGGTCTTTTGATAAGTTAAATATTAATTTACACCAAAATATTCCCCTTATTTTCATTCTTGGTTGGTATATATTCAAATGCTGAATAAATGAGAGATTAATTTAATATTTATTGGTGGTTGTTAGTAATTGTCTATTGAATGGTATAGACGTAACTAGGAAACTTGCAAGATCTTGAGATCGCCCTACAGGATTTTTTTAACGTCCTGTTATTAAATTATTCTACTAACAAGAATTTTTATAGTCTCAAAGGCAAACTGAAAAGGACTTTAAAAGTAATGTATATATAAGCCAATTCTTTATTTAAATAGTACCAAACATAGCGGATAGGGTCTTAAGTTAAAGAACGACACTGCGTGGCATAACTTACGACAATATTAAAATTGTACCTTAGTATCACCAATAGTGTGACTAACCTATTTTTCTCGGTCAGCGGCTTTTAAACGCCCGATGATGTTCCTTTATGGACCATTTCTTTTTTTAAGCAAAAACCATGTGAAGGTTAAAACGTGGCCGGAATACAGATTATTTTCCACGCCGTAGCTCAGTACTCAATCACAAGTGAAGTGGGATGATCAACGTTGAAATTTCCGCATCACCACAAATCCCTAGAGGAGAAATACGAAAAATTGTCTAGCTACCGCATCTGAATGAGACCTTGAGCGGCGAAACGTGCAGTAGAATTACAGTGGGGCACGATGAAACATACTCCTCCATCCATTCCCCTCATGATACTTATTTTTTTGTTGAAGATTACAAGGTTAGCCTAATAACTCGAGAATGACAGCACATTAAATTGTTGTCTCATCCATATTCAACGTCAGCAATAATGTGAGTCCAGAATCTTTCACAAGATGATAGTTAATGGGAAACGGTCGGGGCAAATTTAACCAAGGCCAATCGTTGCTTAAAAATATAAGACGGTAGTTCCCGTTGTTATTTAATGTACTTTATGATATTTAATGTACTATGATAGCGTGGGGCTATTTTTGAGTTTTGTATAAATAGAATTATTATTAATATTTCATCTATTCAATTTTGCGAATATGCATGCAAGGTGTGTTTTTCACGCATTATTATAAGCCCTGAAAGTCAATACTCCCTCATTTACTGCCAGGGGAAGGAACAAGTTTTACGGCCACTTTATGTATGATTGCACAGAAACAATTTTACAGCTTCAAGAATATTCTCTGAGTTTTTCATAAGGAGCGACCTTGAAAATAAAGGCGGACTAGGAGTAAAAAAAAATCAAACGTAGCCATCGTGAGGACCCAGACCGACCGCGTTCCAAAATCTCCCTTCTCCGCGCTCCGCCATATCTTTTTTTTTGCCTCTCCTACCCCCAATCTCCTTTCTTTCATTCCTCATTCATCTCATTCGTCTTCTTCTTTCCTCTGCGGTTCCCTTCTTTGCCATTCGAACCCCCACCTCTCGCTATCCTATTTTATTTTTTCTCTCTTCCTCACTGCCCGACGATGTTTCAAGGCCTTTGACCGTTCCCACGTCGCCTCTGAAAGGGGAGCCCTTTACTCTTCGCGATTCCAACGCTCGCCCACACCACCTTTTCACCCCTTCCTTTCTCTCCTCCGCTCTTCTCCCCTCTTCACCCATTCCTATTCCTCTCATCCCCTCTCGATCCCAAAACCATCCATCAATCTCCGACCACCCTCTCTCTTCCTCCACCCGTCCCCTCTTAAGCCTCCACTTCCGGTCCAAACGCTCATTTCCCTCCTCTTCCCCACCACCCATCAGCATCCCTCCCGGACCAACCATCCTTTTATTCTCTATCTCTACCCCTTATCATAAAAAAACCTTCGGACGACCCTCGATTGTTCTCCACACCAGAGCGTTATTTCTCTTTTTCTCCCATACCCCGTACCTCTGCACCCCTCTCCTGACCCACTCCCACTCCTATCGTCCTTGTTCACGCCCCTCTGCCGCTCCCACTCGACCGTAATGAAATTCTCTCCACCCCGCGGTTGGGGGCGATTGAGGAGACGCCCGTCTCTTTCTCGCTTCCGTTCGTTATCCTGTGCAAATTCTCACCCCTTCCGGCACTCCCACATCAAAAACTTTCGCTTGCCTATTTTTTATTCATATTCCACTCCGAAATATCTAAAATACACATTTTTGGCCCTATTTTTTGATTCTTTTGGGTATTACCCGAAACAAGTGAAAAGTAAGCATTGCTAGTCGTCCACATAATTCTCTACAAGACGTCTAATGAGCGCATACCAGTTATTGTTAAGCCACAAGCCATTAGAAAAACTTCAAATATCAATAATGCAATAGTCTCTGATTTATTGATAAATCTGCAATTACTGTTTATCAATGTTTTGATTGCAAATTACGATTCGGAAATAGGCTTCCTTGTAGGTTGGCCTTGTTTTCCATTCGGCATTTTTTGACCCTTGAAGATGGAATACCACTGCATTTATAAAATCGAATATTTTTCAACAGAGGAGGTTACATCTCACCTCGTGTCAAGTCCAAAATGTTCCTCTCTATGCGGGGGCTTTGGTTCCCCACAAAGAATGGGCAGTCAGAAAATTTTCCAGTTGAGTGAATGTTGGGATTTCCATATAAATCACCAAATTTCGAACCTAAGATCTCCTGTTACATAACCGAATACTCAATTCATTGGGCTACAACGCCGTCTTAGTGTGTGATTGCCCATCTTAATTTTTTTGTTGGTAATCTGCCTACTTAGATGTAGCTTTTGGGTTACTAAGGAAGATTTACTTCTAAGTAACGCGAGTTCTTTCCCTTAAATCGGTCTATATTATTTTGCATTCTTTTACTCCTGTCTTCCTTTATGCTGTCTAAAAACACCTACCATCTGCTTCTTCTAATTATCATTCTCCCTTCTAAAACGGCCTTCAAATACCACCACATTTCATTATTTCCTGTATTCTTTCACCTTGAATTTTTCAAATTATTTCTCGCGACTTCCTCTCCTTTCTGAGACTACACTAAACCTCAGTGTATGTTTCAATGGGATGAATGGAAGAAGGGACCCTTTGGTCTCAATTTCGCCCAAATAAAGACATCTATCTATCCATCTATGTTTTCAATTCTGTTCAAACCTTTTCTCCTGTCTCCGGCACACCAACATCTCTAAAGCCTTCTTCAATCCATTGCTCATAATCTTACCTCAAAGACCAGTTTTGACATCTCCCTTATATGATGATGCTAAATTTAATAATCCTCAGTATACTCGGAATTTGGATTTTTCCGCACCTAAATCCAATATGAACTCAAGTCATAGGCTTTTAAAAAATCTATTGCAGGTATTTTTTGTTCAAGTCATTTTTTAACACAAAAATATAACGTCTTCTCTTTTAATCGAAAGCCTAAAATTGTTCGAGTAATTATTCGAAGTTTCTTAGCTGCCCCAAGTAGAAATTCACGACCCGTTTCCCCTGGTACATCTCCTGTCTACTAGCACAGTTTAAAAATAATTTTATTTGGTCTACTATATCCTTGAGAGTTAATTTATTACATATTTCCATAACGTATTTATTTGGACGATATTCAGGATACACAGTCCCTTCATCCTAAACATTGCATTAAACACAACAACAAACACCCAATCCATAGGAGGAGAATAATCCATCTAGGCGAGAGAGTAAACCACCTCTGCGTGAGCCGGCGAGATCGATACCACTTCCCCATCTGAGCCGATCTGTTAAGCAGTGTGTAGCTTATGTAGTCGGAACGAGGATATATCATATAACACAGTCTGATGTGCATTTATTTAAATATTATTTTGGGAAATCCGCGTAACATCAAAGAATGATACAAGTGAAATCGCTTGAAAATTTCAAAAAGTCAGTTTTACTAGTCCAGTCCAGGTAAAAGTTATTATTTCAACCAAATGTGTAATGCTGCTGGTGACTTAATAATTAAGATCAATTATGTAAGCACGAACGAAGAGAGCAATAGTGCCTCTTGGAACTTGTTGGTGATAGTTTTCGCGCATTATAGAGAATGATAACTTTTGGCTTGCGTTCATTGCGGAAAATCAATCAGAAAACATTTACTTTGTTGGCAAATACCCACAGGTGCAGTTTGAAAATTAGTTAACTGCTAGGTACTTGATCAAAGTTTTTTCAAGGAGAATACCATAGTTATTTTACTGAATATTAAATTGCATCTACTAAAATAAATTATGTCCAACAAAATTCTAATTATATATTAATTGAATGTACTGTTGGCTGTGTTGTAAAAATTTTATACATCCAATAGAGTTTTAGGTGGCCCAGAAATCTTTGTCCGAGATTTTTTGATTATGGCGATGTTAATTACATCTGCCTAGAATTTTCCTATTGTTGATTTTGCCTGTGTGCATATCTTTACCTTTGAATATGGATATTCACAAAAATTTTCTAGGAAGGTCTCAATTTCATAAAAATACTTTCAGTATTCGTGAAAACAATTCAAATGGTTCTAGATCTTCGGTCATCATTTATTCACACTAGCTTTCGAATACATTCATCATAACTTAACATTTGATCACCTCATTGGTTTATCAAGAAGCATGGCCTTTTTGCGGGTTCTCATTAATAATTAAAAATTAGTCATTAAACATCTCATACCAGTTGTACTAACTTCAATCAATTATTGAAAAAAATTTCAATAAGTATTCCGGAAACCGACTTCCAGAGGGCTTTTGACGAGTGGCAGACCCGCCGAACTAAGTGTATCGATGCAGGAGGAATGTATTTTGAAGATTATTAAGTAATTGTAACGATAACTGCAATAAAGTTTGAGTTTTGGAATCAGTCCCGATACTTATTGTACAAACCCTATAGGCCTCTTTTTGAAATTATGCGGGTAACATTTAAGAAAATTGACTAAATATTTTAAAGACGGAATTTATAAAACCTATTACAGTAAAATTTTAAGTTAAAAGATTGAATTACTAACTGACATATATGAACAAAACTAGCAGCTAATTATAGGCATAAAATTTTAGAAACACAAATTGGGCTTCAAAGGAACTATTAGATATCTTCCAAATGCAACGGAAAAGAAAGAAAAAATTTTAATAAAATTGACCGATGGAATGCATTTACTTAAGCTAAATATTTACTAGTAGAATATCAGCGTAATAAATAAAACGTGACACAAATTATAAATGCAAAAGGTTTTAAAGACAACGATTTAGATATTTTAATCAAACCCCAACTCACGCATTAAAAAATATATTTATTAGACTCAGTATCATCACCACTGTCGTTCACTATATATATGAACTATGAGGAAATTATTACCTCGTAAATTTATACTCGAGCTAAACATTTCAATAAAAGTTTAGCGTCCAACATTAGTAAATATACTCCAAGGAAAAAAATCCTGATTTTATGATTTATGATTTTATGATTACTCCGATAAGCAAAACAATATGGAAAATTCAGTTTTGTCCCAAGCATATCACGTGGCTTTATTTGTTCGTGTGCTGTGCATGCATGATGTAGACATACCCCCTGCCACGCGAATTCCCGGTGATTTGTAGGTTATTTTTTCGGTATGAAGGTAAACATAAAATTTTAAAATACTATAAAGCACTACTTAGATTATAATTATATAAATTTTTAGTATTACTTATCCCTGCGCCACAAAAAATATATTTCTGTTTTATACACAATATTTGGTCTATTTTTATTCATATTAGTATAAAAATATATGTATTATTTAACACTAAAATTATTAATATAAAATTGATTATAAAATAAGCAAAAATATTTTCTATAGTAGTAAGCAGAAAATCTAAAGGGGTTACCTTTAATTTGAAATTGGAATTCATTCTTTACTTCTCATTACATTTTCCAACACATACCAAACTTTCTACGTCGTTCTACTCAGTATCTTTATCATTTGAAAAAATGCCAAATATTTTCATGATCCATCATTTACTCTGGAGAAAATATTGGCCCCATTCTTTAGGACAATGCTGCCAATATCTTCTTCCACAACGTGATTTAGTGCCTCTCTCTTGAAATAATTCCTGAGTGTTTATTGCCACGTCAGCCCATTCTTGTTAGAAATGCATCGTGTCAGATGTTGAAAAAAAATCAATATAATTCATCATATTTCATTAGAAGTGGCACTCAATTCCTTCAAAAGCATTTTTATTAAGAAAACACTAGGTAAAACCTTACTTCAAAAGTATTGTACATAGTATTGTCTATAGTATTTTTCTTTCAATATTGCAACTACCGATCAAGAACGTATTTTTAGTATTCTGTAGAATAGTATTTTTATGTGATAATTTGAAAGAGTAATTGTTTTATTTCAATCTTCTTGAAATCAAACGAAAAACTGAGATTGATGAAGACTCACGTATGACTGATATTAAACAAAATACGTTAAATAATGGCCATGATGCCTATCTCTCATTAGCCCTTTTAATTAAGCGATTTATTCCAATGTAAGAAAAATCGCCTACATCGATCACGTCAACACCACCATGGCCAGCTCAATGAATGATATCATTTTAATGCATAATTCGTACTCACATAACATATATTTGAGTGAATTCAGTACTTATTCACATTTATTTCAGCAATCTGTTAAATGATTCACGTTAATTTACTCGCGAATCGATCAAATTCTGATATTAAAGCCATGTTTATGGGGAAATATGACACAGGAGACGAAGTAACCTGTTAGGTAATTCATCTGCTGAGAATCTCAGATATTTTCGTTCAAATACCACCCAGCTCATGCTCGCTGTGATTTCTAATTGTTTTTTAACACTTGTCGATTTGTACCACGTAATGGCTATTATTTTCGGTTTTATTATTTACCAAATGGCTCTCTTGTAACGGGACATTAAATCCAAAAAAAAAAATTGAGCATGTGAATGTTTAAATGATTATATCGTGTTAATAAAACTAACGAGGCCCATATTATCTCTGGGCGAGGTAAATTATTTTTATTAAATAACTGGCTCGATAACGATTTCGTATCCCATACCTCCAGTTTGCTTGCAGGCAAGTGTTTTTTTAACCGAACTTACCGGTTGGAGTTTTATCTTACTGACAATAGAGGATATGAGTAAACTTAAAATATACCGATTTCGTATGCATTAAATTTATTTGCAATTACTAATGCTTAAAGTTGTGTACTCTAGTAAATAGAAATCTCAATGTACATTTATTCAATATTGCTCATTACTAATAATAAAAACCAAAGTGTTAGCTAGAGTCGACTCTTGAAACATTTTCTTCCCCAATCTTTTTAATTTAATGAAGAAATACCTATGAACGTAACTCTCTCAAGTAATTTACTATTTCATTATTCGTTACTAGCAATTTTGCGAAAGGAACGGCATTTATATAAATGAATTAAACACTTGGGTTCTACAGTTATCAGAAATTGGATGAGCAATGATTTAATTCAAACGTGTTGCGTACTAAAGTAAGAAGCTGCCGCTATATACGATAATCGTATATAGCGGCAGCTATCGCTCGTATAATCGCTCGTATAATCATAGTAAACCTTTTATTTCTCCCTTTTATGCCCTATTCTCTCAATATTACTCCACCGAAAAAATAGCACGCACGTGTAAGATGAGCGTTGATTAGTTTGATGACGAACGAGATTAGAACATACAGGCTATCCTCGAGTCTTTTATTTCAATAAAAAAAGCGAAACCTGTCCCCGAATATTCGTTACAATGTCGAGTACAAGAGTGGCAATGATGCAAAGCCCAAGAACAATTACATTCAGCACCTTTTGCGCTCGGGCACCGGCTTCCCTCTTGCGAATGCATGCCCAATGTCTCTTTCGGAATTTATCTACGGCGGACCCACTGACTCGTCGTCCTTCCTCCCCACTTTTTACGGGAACATGAAATGGGGCGCATTTTTTTAAGACGCCATTGGCCGAGACGCTATAGCAGCATCCCGACCCCTCATCCTTCCCACTCTCCAACCGCCCACTCCCCCAACCTCTCACTCTCCCCGCACACGTTCCTTTGGCAAAGTAATCCCTTTTCTTCACTCTCGCTTCCTTGTTTGCAGCAAACCTCGATTTCTTTCTCTCGTTCTTCCATTACTCTGCCCCGTTCACTTCAAAAGATCTTCTTTCTCCTCCTCCTTTCCGCGCTTTTCCGTTTGCCCACTCTTCCTTTAATCCTTCCTATCCCCAAGCCCACTGCACTCCGTCCTCCCCAAGTCCCGACCCCTTCTCCATTCCCTTACACACCCTTCCCGGTCCTTGTCGGCTATTCGTTCTTCCCTGCTTTGTGCCCCGTGGGAGGGAGCCGGTTGTTCGGAGTATGGGTAGGAAGGGGGAGAGGTGTCTCTTTCGAGCACTTAACTCGGATTGGTTCTAATTTTTGCCAGAAATCTTCCCTCCGAAGAGGAATGGAGGAGAAGGAAAGTAGAGGATATGACGCGCTGGCTACGTGAAAGCGGCATGGAGAGGAGCATTGGAAGGGAGGACGAGCGAAAAAAGTTCAGATTTCACTCGGATAGCCTTTAATCTAATCCTTAAGTCACTTGAGAAATAAAGGTTTCTTTTTTGGGTTTTTCTCGAAAATTGTATGCTTTGAGACACAAAAAAAGTATCGCTATTTTTTTTATTTGATCCAAAGAGAAAAGAGTCACCCATCCTTACAAAGGACGAATTAAATTTTCCCGCTTGGAAAGAGGCTCTGAAACGCAATTGGGTCGTTCTCTTTAAAAATTTAATGCGAAAATGGTTACTCAGTGTTGAATTTTGACCCCTAAACACATGAGAAGAGCGTGAATCGCCAAATTAGGCTTAACTCAAAAAAGACCACAAACTTTGGTTTGAAGGCATCAGCCTTCAAAACAAATTAGTTCTAATTGGCATTAGTGTTTGCTAATAATTCCTGAAAAGAACCATGTAATGGATGAAAATATCTTAAATCATTGTACTGGGATGAAAAGAGGATGAATTTGATGACAAGTACTATAAATAAAGAAAGTGTGTTATAGCAAATTAAAGTCCTTAGGTACATTTTAAAATTAGTTTTTTTAAGAGACCATGGCGTCGGCATTGCATGATACTAAGGAAGTAAGTATATACCTTGATAATATCACCCAATTCCGAAACCAGTATCCCAAAATAAATGCGGAAATTGACTTTGTGTTTTTTATATTTTTCTTGAACGCAAAGTAGTTCCACACTGTAGCTACTGACAACATTTCATAGAGCAAAAGAGTATTCAAATAAAAACAATCGTGATCTATTTAAATTTATAGAATTTAAAATTTTTAGTGTATATAATAATGGTAATATTTGTCACAATTTTATTGATACACTTCACTATGAAGCGTAGTCGTTGTAACCAATTTGATTACATCATTATTTAAGTTATTTCATCATGCAAGGAAAATATTAGAAAATACCTTAACATTTAGTAAACCAAAAAAAGAACAGAAATCTGGTTTCTGAGGCAAAATGATAAGCAAGAATCATTAGAGATCTGGACAGATACAGGAATATGTATATGTATATATGTAAGGAATATGTATGTGTATACAGGAATATGTATATATGTACCTGAATATGTGAAAAATAACAAATTTGTTCAAAAGGGAAGGCAAAAGACTCAGTTTTGTGCATACTGGGGATACAGGAGACGTTGATATGCTAGGCCGAAAGACAAAAAGTTTGTAAGAAATATTAAGATGAAATTAAATGGTTGTACTCGGCATAGAATGATTGAAAAAAAGAGGCAGATTAAGAAAGGAATGATTAGCCGTCATGTAGACTTGCAGAAAGCAAGAAAGCCCGACAAAAATAATATTGCAAGAACAATAGGTATCAGCAATGAGGAATTGCTTAAATGTCAATGAGGATGAGTGAAAGTAATAAGAAACAATCCATTTAGTACCTGAATTAGGCATTTGTTTAAACCCCCACGACAAAACATTAACAAATCGGTTTTGCAAAAGATTTTTGCACATCGTCGGAATTTGGAGCTCAATGTATTGGAAGAATTATTAGCACATCGAAGATATAAGTCTCCACCTAGGCACTCATACCACCTGGTGCACTTAAATTTAAGAAAAAAGAGAGAGAACCCGCGCGGCGGGGACGACAAATCTTGGAAAATATATATCCACCTTTTGCCTTTTCCCTTGGTAAGATGTTAAGTTAAATTTAACACACAGCCATAAATAGTATTTTCGGGACGAAACATAAAATAAATTCGAGAAATTTGATCTACTTCCATAATGTGAGTTGCTAACTTTGGACAAATGGCCGTGAGGCTGGAGACTCTGGGCAAAAGATAGAGTAGTAACGGTTTTAGGGAATCCAGAAACGGCGAATGAGAAAGGAGGAGGTGGGATTACTCGCAAAAAGAGAGAGAGACAAGGGGGACAAGATATACTTATGAGAAGTACCCCGGATGGAAAATTTTGCGGAGGGAAAAGGCTGACAGGTAGTAACTCTCTCTATACCGCTGCAAGGGCTGGCGGGTAACGGGAAGTGGTTAGAAGTGGACCCCTAGAAGGAAAAATGTGGTACTGCTAAGGAGTTGGGATAATGAGACCGGTTAGCGTTACTAATGAGCAGTTTGGAGTTTACATCCTGGGAGCCGTAAGTAGCATCTAGCAAAGATTGGCCTAATTGAAACGGAGTCGGAAGACAACGCTCCTCCTTATGCGGAGTTGCATGGGGATTGTTACCCACGTTACATCCTTCTCTCCTCCCTCCTCTTCCCCACCCTCAAATGCGGCCGAGGAAGGACTCCCCCCGTGTGCGATTGTGTTACAGCATTTGGCGAGAGCCGGAAGCACGAGCGATGCCCGCAAAGGCAAAAACACACTAACACGAGTACACATACACAAACGAACACGGTTGCAGAGAGTGGATTGTTTCGAATGGGTTGTCTCACGTTACTGGTGGTTGGTAATGAGCGATGTGTGAAACGCCAGGGATTCGGCGGTTATTTCATAAAAATGAGAGCGTGTGGGACTACAGAAGGAGAACAACAATGCATGGCGTCATTTGAGCCGCGGGTAAATCTACGTGGATAATTTGGAGTTCTATTTACGTGTTGGCTCATTAGGAGCGTTGAAAATCCTTAGAATTTCTTTCTCCCATCCCGCGGTAGCCTGTCCTATGTAAATGCTAATCAAATAATGATATTTATCAAATCGAAGACCTTAAAGTGATTAATGTTTTTACTAATTTTAAGTCTTCCTCAAATCGGTAAAAAGTATTTTTTTCTGTACTAAAACGTTCAAACAATCTCCCGAAATTTATATTTGACCGCAATATATTTTATCATTGGAAAATTTACTGGGTCACCGTCAATGTTCCCGTTGAAGCCTTTATAGAAAAGAGACAAAATAATTTAGAGAAACCCACAGCACGCCGTTGGAAGATCAAAGGATGTGGATGGCACCGTTTTGCTGATTTATGACGATAGATATATAACAGGTGGAAGAATTATCAATCTATTCCTGAATTCCCTAAGTTTTGCGAATGAAATCCCTTTAGTTCCGCCAAATCCCTTTAGGTCTCCCATACCAATTGCTCACAGAAATACTGCTGGGGTGGAACAAGATGGATTGAGATGGAGGGAGCATAAAGGTTTAAGGTTACAAGTAGGAATATCGGAATGAGATGGAATTAATGGAATTTGAAAGGGCTTTGAGATTGGCTTGAGAGTTGGACAACGGCAAAACGCAGCGGAGTGACGGAGACCGTTAGTGCTTCACACGCAAAGAGGGATAAAAGATCGGAAGAGAGGAGTACGAACAGAAGGAAGGAAAGTTAAACTTATAAAATGGTACTTTTCCAATTGGCATTACAATAATTACAACCAATTTCAACTTAATACGGCAGGGATATCACCTTATTAAAGTGAAAAAGTTCGTATTTGTTCAGCCTATAATACTATAAGCAATCAGAATAAACAAACAAAGGAATAAAACTAAATTTTCTGATTAGATTGACTACTATAATTATAATGATTGATACAGTTGAATAAAAGAGACTTTGTAATTTATACACACAAATTACCAACTATTGTTTATTTATCAAAATGGAAAGTCAAGACATGTATTGCAGGTGATCGATAAAGATATACTAGGAATTCTTGGATTTTTGTTCGTTAACGCCGATGCTTTCATAGGCAAATTCATCACTAAATCATTGGTTAGGTATTAATAACATAAGGCATTACTTCTTTGAACTTAATAAATTTTCAATGCAACAATTTCAGAGCGTAAAAATCATTCGCCTTGACTGGGACTCGAACCCAGATCCCTCAATATCCGGTCGAGTGCTTTAGCCACTTAAGCTACCGAGGCGTCCTCTTAAACTCTGAAATTTTTGGGGCTTTTAAAGGAACTAGATGTTATGACGAAATACCGTACATACAATGTCACATGTATTCGTAGTCGTGCGCGAGGCGCCACTGTCCACGAGGTTAAAGCCAACTTTAAACACGTATGGTGTTTTCCCTTTGACAAATTCCAAAGAAACTGCGGGAGATGCCGCAACAGTAACTTTTAACGGAGTCATCCGCTAATGTGCATTTCAATGCAACAATTTCAGAGCGTAAAAATCATTCGCCTTGACTGGGACTCGAACCCAGATCCCTCAATATCCGGTCGAGTGCTTTAGCCACTTAAGCTACCGAGGCGTCCTCTTAAACTCTGAAATTTTTGGGGCTTTTAAAGGAACTAGATGTTATGACGAAATACCGTACATACAATGTCACATGTATTCGTAGTCGTGCGCGAGGCGCCACTGTCCACGAGGTTAAAGCCAACTTTAAACACGTATGGTGTTTTCCCTTTGACATATTCCAAAGAAACTGCGGGAGATGCCGCAACAGTAACTTTTAACGGAGTCATCCGCTAATGTGCATTTCAATGCAACAATTTCAGAGCGTAAAAATCATTCGCCTTGACTGGGACTCGAACCCAGATCCCTCAATATCCGGTCGAGTGCTTTAGCCACTTAAGCTACCGAGGCGTCCTCTTAAACTCTGAAATTTTTGGGGCTTTTAAAGGAACTAGATGTTATGACGAAATACCGTACATACAATGTCACATGTATTCGTAGTCGTGCGCGAGGCGCCACTGTCCACGAGGTTAAAGCCAACTTTAAACACGTATGGTGTTTTCCCTTTGACAAATTCCAAAGAAACTGCGGGAGATGCCGCAACAGTAACTTTTAACGGAGTCATCCGCTAATGTGCATTTCAATGCAACAATTTCAGAGCGTAAAAATCATTCGCCTTGACTGGGACTCGAACCCAGATCCCTCAATATCCGGTCGAGTGCTTTAGCCACTTAAGCTACCGAGGCGTCCTCTTAAACTCTGAAATTTTTGGGGCTTTTAAAGGAACTAGATGTTATGACGAACAGTGGCGCCTCGCGCACGACTACGAATACATGTGACATTGTATGTACGGTATTTCGTCATAACATCTAGTTCCTTTAAAAGCCCCAAAAATTTCAGAGTTTAAGAGGACGCCTCGGTAGCTTAAGTGGCTAAAGCACTCGACCGGATATTGAGGGATCTGGGTTCGAGTCCCAGTCAAGGCGAATGATTTTTACGCTCTGAAATTGTTGCATTGAAATGCACATTAGCGGATGACTCCGTTAAAAGTTACTGTTGCGGCATCTCCCGCAGTTTCTTTGGAATATGTCAAAGGGAAAACACCATACGTGTTTAAAGTTGGCTTTAACCTCGTGGACAGTGGCGCCTCGCGCACGACTACGAATACATGTGACATTGTATGTACGGTATTTCGTCATAACATCTAGTTCCTTTTAAAGCCCCAAAAATTTCAGAGTTTAAGAGGACGCCTCGGTAGCTTAAGTGGCTAAAGCACTCGACCGGATATTGAGGGATCTGGGTTCGAGTCCCAGTCAAGGCGAATGATTTTTACGCTCTGAAATTGTTGCATTGAAATGCACATTAGCGGATGACTCCGTTAAAAGTTACTGTTGCGGCATCTCCCGCAGTTTCTTTGGAATTTAATAAATTTTATTTTCACTGACCTTAGCTCATCCGCTAATATGCATTGAAATTTCCAAGGAGCTTTTCTGTAAAAATGAGAAAATGGCAATGAGATCCGATGCTATTCCTTAAGATTTGCCATTATATATATATATATATATATATATATATATATATATATATATATATATATATATATATATCACGCCTCCCATTTGCAAAATTTGAATATTATATCCTTCAGGGTTCAGTCAAATGTGCCTCTATGACAGTCAAAACATCACAATGGGTTTTAATGGATTCGCTATCTACTTGAGAATTTTATGCGAAGGTAATCAGCCAAAACGGCAGCGTAAAATCATACTCATTCGGAAGCCTTGAATCCAATTTGCCAGATAGTTCCCCTGAGGATTAATACATGAAGGCATTGCACATTGATAGAGTGGTGCATCACTGAAGGTTTCCTATCGTAAATATTGGGAGGAACGGAAAAGAATGAGGTGAAAAGGTTTGATGGATTATTTTAAAGGTAATAACCCGACTTCCCAGAAGGATACAACGGATGACGATCCAGCAAGATTAAGGATTTGTAGGAATAGCGTGTGTGGGGGAAAGGAATAGGAGAGAAGGCAACAGAGAACAAAGGAGAGAGGAGGAATTGGTAGGAGCGGCAATGAGCGATTCGAAGGGAGCAGGAATAGAGTCACGTACACAACGCGCAGACCGTGCGGAGGAAACAGTTAGCCTCCTTGTTTGACTGATACTCTGGTAATGGGCACATTTCATTAAATCAGACGCCTGTGTAATTGACCTCACGTGCAGGGATGAGATTCGGAACTGGGAATCCATCATCCAGGCCCATCAATTGTGAGCGAATGGGAACGGTGTAGAGGAGGGGGCGGCGGCTGGTGGCGCCTACTAAAATGGCTCCAGGTTTCCAAACTCCAAAACCCTTGACAGCCAGGCATTTCATCTGAACCGCCATTCCATTACACCGGCAAACCCACCCCTGGCCATTTCCTGCCTCCTTAAGTTTCCTCTAATCTTCTCCTTTTTCTTCCTCTGTTTCCCTCCCTATCTGGCTCTCTCACCTCCCGCTCCACTCCCTCCCCACGTTTATATCCTCACCTTTAGATCTCTACTCTTAGGACCACCGCCTCCTGCCCCTCCAACAGAAGATTTCTCTCGCTTTGTCCTTGCTCATCGTTGGCCTCAATTGCTTTCTCCCTCTCTCTATCTCTCTCTTTAAACATATCCTCCTCTTGGATCGGTCGAAACGCGTATTCGAGGCGGGATTGGTCTCAAAAGTAAAGGGAATTAGTTGGAGGGAGATTTTGTCACATTACTTAAGCCCTGGACTCTTTTTTTTTGTGACGTACCCTCTACACCTCTTTCAGTCTCAATTAAGACCTTTTTTCCTGGAAATTACCTCGCTTTTGAATTCTCCAACCAAATGCCAGGTTGCTCAGAAAAATAAGATAATTTAGTGAATTTTAAAGTATGTTGTTGAGTTTGCATTGGTATTGTACGCATTGTATTGGTGTTGGTATTGACATAAACAGGTTCTGCACTCTGTATAATGATAAATATATTATTTTATGACTTTATATATCTTTATTCTTTTCTACAGGCAAAAACTCTGCTTTCTCTTAAATGCCACTCTTTTGATGAGAACTGTGTTTTAGTCTGTAAAGAAATAGTTATTTATAGCTTGAAGATACACATTGAAAGTAAAAGATATCTTACAATTAGCGGGTGAATCTCTTAATATCATTGATTACTCATAATCGAACTACTAACATAGACTGCTGCACCACTGATCAGGTGACAAGGGCTAGCTAGATTCCCGATGAACCCACTTGGTATATTCAGCTCAAATCAAGCTGAGTGATTTTTCGGGTACCAGGTCTTCCTGGGAAGCCACAGGCGGCCCAAAGAAAGGAACTGGCCTACGTACTCTGTGTGCATTTCACACCCCGTTTGGCTCAGCATTGCCTTAACGTAACCCTCACCTATCACACCAAGCTTTGGGTAGATTAGTATGCTCTAATACAGACGTGGCCTTCCGCTACTTTTTTCTCACTGTGAAGATATTGTCCAAGGGCAAGTTACACTACTATAATTATCACTCTGAGCAAATAAGAGTGATCTTGAAGTTGTATTTTTTAATGGGTTAATTACCTAATTGTATATTTTTAATAAAGCCTACGCTCCTTATTTCACGCGTCTCTTTTTATATCTGGAAAGAATATGCAGAAATGAAAAGCTACCCTATGCGTTTCTTCAGAGAGTATATTTTATCAAATTCATTCATTGAACTTAATAAATATTTTGGATCAAGCCTGAGGGCAGACTATAGAAAACAAGGTCGATTTTCTGTGATGCACTAACTACTTCACCCAGTATTGCATTTGATTTTATCCTTTGTACAAATTTCTCATAAGTGACAGAGGACAATCAATATGTCTCGGTAGAATAGCAGCCTGAGGTTTACCTAATACCGCCAGTAATGAGTAGCATTTCAAACCTGAAATGGGCATTGTCCGACATTAATTATCGAATTCAACCTTTGAATTGGACAATATTTTTCTGGCCGGTGAACAGAAAAGTAAAGTAAAATCTGTTAACATGTGTCAGTTACCGTCATGATAAACGCTTCTACTGATAATAAAAGAAAGGTTTCTTTTTTAAATATTATTTCCATTCAGGAACTTTGTCTACATATTGCTCATAATGTATCTGCATTTCATCGAATATTATTCAAACAAAAATTTACTTGAAAAACAGAAAAGGATATTTTTCACGTAAGTTTTTGCTGTTAAACAAAATATTTGGGAATTATAATTCAACTGTCATCGTGAAAATTGAAAACCTATTCCGATTACGACACCAAATTCTCTATGTGAAGCTTGAATTGATTTCAATGATTCATCCGCATAAATATATACCACGAAAACTTCAATGAGTCCACAGAAGTTTTAAAAGTTTATGTAACTTACCCAGGATAAAAACAATTAAGGTAGAGGATGACCAACAGAGAGACGGTAGAATTTCGGAATTCAGTACATCGGGAAAAGAGATAGGTCGGCTGTTGCTTATGGCGAAAGAAAAGGCCCCGCCGTTGGTGCCGTCCTATGAATTTTCAACTTCCTCCATCCTGGACCGACGCCAGACTTAATGCTCCAGCGCCTCCCCTTTTGGACAATGGGCTCAATTCCTCGTATATACGTCATCCAGCCTTATCCGACAACAATGGCGTAATGTCCACTTGCGTATGCGCCATTTCCTATTCCTGCAGAGAAATAGGAGGGGCCATAAAACTGAGTGGCGCTCGTTAGCCTAGAGCACTAACCTAATACAAGTTTTTAATGAGCGCTAGTAAAAGCATTCCCGGTGAAAAATAAACGTACAGTGAATCTACCGAAATGCATCGATTTTTTTTATTATTTGAATTACCATTTCATTGGCGTTACCGCAGTTGGTGAACTCACTCAACCCTTCAAGCTAAACTCCACGGGTTTCGCCATTTCCCAATTTGAAACCACCTGCTTCCCGTCCCTGAAGCATCTATCATCTGGACTTATATCCATCGTCATTCCCCTCGCCTCTATCACCTCCGAGGTCTCTGTCCCTCTCTTCAAACTACGAATTTCATTGACTACATCTTTTTTTGTTACTAATCTTCAAACTATTACATAAATAATTTTTTTGTCCTTCCTCGTACACTTTTACTGCTTCTTAGAGGCCAAGATCTAAGTGGTAATAAATTAAATTAATCGCGGTTTCCTATCAATCAAAGTGATGGCAAATCCTTAATAAAAATACATGTTTGTAGAAAAAGTATCGGGACGAATTTCGAAAAAATTGACTGATATCAGATATTGCTACAACGCCTCAAAATTCTTCAAACTACTTCCCTTAAGCGGCACCACACTTTGCTCTGCGGTTTTTCAAACTCAAAGGCTCACTGGTCGGTGGATTCCGGAAGGTCCTTAAGGGTACGCTTGCAAGCTTCTTTGACGACCCTTAAGGTCCCATGGTGGTGGTGTCCTTTGAAGGAGGTTTTCACTTTTGGTAACACAAAATGGTCTACTTGTGCTAATTCGGAACTGTAAGGGAGTTGGGGAATCGTCGCGATATCATTACAGGAGGTCTTTGCAAGCAGACACTCGACTCTGCTGTTGTTCGTTCGTCAAGATCTTCGGGAGGAGTTTAGCACAACTTTTGGTATCGCCAAGTTTTCTGTGATAATGGTGTGCACTGTCATCTTATTAATGCCAATACGATCTGTGATCATGCACACACTTAACCGACGGTCTGAATTCAGCACTTAACGTACACGTTAGGCAAAAATTGTATCCGATGCTTTTTATGCAAGCCTTGCAGAATATATGCAATATAGTTTGAAACAACAACTCCATAACACTTTCTCCACATATTCCAAGAAGGATTACTATGAAAAGCTATACGCTATTCCAAAAAACTGAAAGCATAGATTCAAAAGTAGGAATATGATAAGCATAATAAGTACATGAATAATTAGCCGAATAACATTATAAAATTTGTAAGTTTTATATTTATTCGTAATAACTACGTTGTGCTGTCCAATCAAAAAATAAGTGTAATTACTCATACATAGTTCATAAAAGTAGCGTAGACTCCAAATATTGTTGAAAATGTAGTGTGTAGATATACGTCATAAATTTCCCAGTAAGTCCTCATTAGAAAGGTCACCAAGAAAGGTTTTTTCATTGTTCAAAAGAGTTAATTGAGTGCCTTAAATTAATTAGAATTAATTTCGAGAAAATGTAATTAGGTAAAAAAAATGAAGCTATCAAACTTTCGCATCTTCACATTTAAAGTACATAAAACAACATCGAGTTATACATTGTTCTCGTAAAATTGAAGCCGTTTATTTTTATAATCATTCTATTTGTTGTTATCATCATAAATGACATTGGGAAAAATTATTAATTATATTTTTGAAGAATCATTAAAATAAAGAAACAACAATTCTAAATTAAATATTAACACTTTTAGTACTGCACTCGTTGTGCTTAAGAAAGTAAATAGAAAATTTAAAAATTCATCTTTTAGTACAGTGGACATGAGCGTTCACGCGGTTTTATATTAGTGATACAAAATCAGCAAGGTTTCAGTAATTAACCGGACGATTGACCTGGTAGATGATAGTTGAGGTCACCTCATACTAAGTCCGACAGCGTGCGAAACTCGCGGGTAAAAACTAAGTCGGACGATCACCGAATCCAGACGAAGACAAAGTCAGACGATCATTCCAAGAAAGGTCTAGCACCTGAAAACAAAAACTGCCTCTCATTGAATGTCGCCTAAAAGAAATTTTGCCACTAGTACTTAAAGTTTTATCAACTGCATTATTGTTGGCAATTAATTATTTCAGCCACTACAGGTCACTTTAGTAGTGCTACGAACCATAACGTACCATTACATTTATCCAATTTAAGATCGAGGACATTGAATGAACAAAAAAACTCCCCTCTTACAAAGCCGACTCAATAAGAGTACATTCAAATTAATTTTCTTTTTGTTGAGATGTAAACTAAAATCAAATACAATCACTGATTTTTAATATACTTTTTAAAATGTTGAAAACTTAGATGTTCAATAAATATAGTGTAAGTTAATAGTAGTAGGTAGATGAAATGATGACGGATCAATTCCGGCTGAAACCTACGGGCAATCTCAGCTTATCTCGAGCAGTATGATTTTTTGGGGAGTAGGTAACTGAAACCCGGCAGAATTTTTACGGAATGTGAGAATTTCACCGACTTTCGGTGTGTTCATTGGGGAATAAAGGCTACACAAAAGTTTGGTCAAAATGAAAATAATCGAAAATTAGACGATACTAAAATTAACAGGAGTTTCAGAAATAACTTTGCAGCTTCCACATAAAATAACTTATTTATTTTCTACTAGTTTCGCTCCACTGTAGCATCTTCAGGAACGTACGAGTACAAAGAAAATATTCTTTTTTTCCACACATATATATACTAGTCCAAGTTGGTGTGGGTTGGGTGGGTGGGGGGGGGACTAGTATATATATGTGTGAAAAAAAGAATATTTTCTTTGTACGTTCCTGAAGATGCTACAGTGCAGCGAAACTAGTAGAAAATAAATAAGTTATTTTATGTGGAAGCTGCAAAGTCATTTCTGAAACTCCTGTTCGCAATGGATTTCCACAAAGTCTCGGCCTCAACCATCAGTCACATCGATACTAAAATTGCTTAAATATATGGGTATACAGGTGTATATGTAGTAGCCTACGAAAAATTAGCAAGTAGGGTCCGATCCTGTTCGTGTGAATTATACGATGTAGCACGATAAATATTTTGTACAGAATGCAATCACAAAGAGAGGAAATACTTATGTTAATAATAAAGTCTTATACGCATTGGCAATATCTTTCCCCAACTTTTTCAATGTCACTCATCCATTATCTCTGGCTCTCGCTATTTTTTTGTCCAAATAAATTTTCAATGGAAGTAACAGTACAATCCTTAAGCCCGTATTCGAGCATCACTTCATGTGCAGTAAGCATGTAAATATGTTTAGGTCGTAAATTATGTTAGTAAATATGTAATCATATTTAGGTCGAGCATCACTTCATGTCCTGCAAGTATGTTTAGGTCGTTAAAACGTTGAACAAGTACACAGGATATCTACCTCGTTAAGCGACAGATTTTTCCTCTCCCACAGCGAAGAATCATCTATTTGCCCTTTAGTTTTTCATTTCCATCTTTTCTAGCATCCCACCATCCCACGAGCAAGCAACCCAACTTCCTCCTTCCTATACTTTACCGCCCCACCTTCATCTATCCTCGCTTTCAGTCTTGGAACTCTGCCGCTCCTCCGACCGATAAAACGATGAAGGAATATTTCTGCTTTCTTTTTTCTTCCGGTGTTAAGGGACTCCACTCCTCCTCCTACCCACGCCACCCCCTCTTCAGGACCCTTTTCCTCGACGCGACCAACCACCGAGGGAATCGGGGAAGTGGGTGTGTAGGGGGAGATACGGAAGGAAGATGGTAGGATTGTTTTTCATTCTTCTTATTTTCTGCGAGCTTGCCCCGAGCTTCGTTCTCCTTCACTTCTTCCCCTCCTCCTCGCCGCGGTCGCCGCTTAATCGCTTCAACCCCCCTTCTGAAGCCCCACCGTTCGCCAAGTCATCTCTTTCTCTATCTCCCTCTCTCTGTCGCTTGCCTCGCTCCCCACCTCTCCCGACCCCTCCATGATTCCTACCACGCTTGCTCTTAGGTATCCGTCTTTTTTTTTGGGCAGAGCCCAAACCGATGCCTATCGCACACACGTATGTTCGGCAGTTTCGGTTGACTCAGAACGCCGTTTGGAATGTTCTCCCGGCCTCAGCGGTCTTGATACGGCTGGGCGTTCGAAATCCCATTGCCGATGACGTGACCGCTGAAATATGCGTATCCGTTTTTTCTCTCGTGGAGGGAAGCATAGGATGAAAGCGCTTTAAAAGTGAAACTTTTACTTCAGAGTGCATGGTTGGTGGACCCTGCCAAGAACGTTACATGCCGGGACGCGTGTGTCAGGTGGAAGGGAAAGGAGTGAGGTCGGTGCGGAGGGCGGGGGGGGGGGGTGGAAGAGGGATGAGAGCGGTCGAGAGCAAATGTTGTATCTCTCAGGGGCCCCGACCGAAGGAAAACGTTCCCTGCCCGCTGAACATTATGGAATTCCCTCGTATGCATAGTGAATGTTTCAAAGTTTGGGAGCGCTTAAAGGCTTGAATGCAGAGACTAACGCACTTTGAGAATGGAAATTTATTCTGCATAATTGCAAGTCTTTGGGTCCTCTCATAGAATTTGAGTTAAAAAGTCACCCGACGGAAATGGGACCTAACAGTTAGAGCGAGGGAAGTGATATATTTAGCGGACAGGAGAGTGTAACTACCGTATTTGACAAACAAGCCTAGAGAAAAGTGAAATCACTCTAGCAATTGTCTAATTACTTTGATTGTAGTTTCTTTCCTTGTATATATCTATAGCTTCACTTCTAGGGTAGAATCTAAATTCACCTAATCACAATATAATATGTATCAACATTCAGCTTAAACCAAACAAAAGTTTATTTCGTTTATTGCTCCTGATACCGTTGATGAAGTAATTACTGATGTCAGGTTAAGGAATAATTTGATTACACCTTACAAGCGGGGAGAATTACCTGAATAGTTATGACATGCGCCATGCAACAAAAAAATATCGCTTTCGTATCAATCCACGACCGCGAATCCTCCACAATTACGACGGTAACTCATTACTGGTATCGAGCTTGTGATATTATCTCATTCGTAGGGAAAACGCAATTCTCAATTCTTGAAAATAGTTCTCATGTGCTACCAAATACTCTTTAATACGTAAAATGTTGACTTAAACAGCACAAAGCATTAGTCATGAGCCTACAGCAATATTGCCGGTCGTTATTTCCTCCATTTTAAACATTTTAAATTGAAAGGTTTTTACGAAGGGCTTTGAATAAACCTTGTCTTCAAATTTACAAGAAAATATGTTATCGTCAAGCATTTCGACGTGAAAAGGTTGAATCCGCAAAGTTTCCGAAAACTATTTTTGAAAAATGGGATGTGCACTGGATTTTTCAATTCAATCATCCATCTCTAAATCCACCATGTTTGCTCCGGGATTTTATAAAGCCTTCCGTTTTTCATCTGAAGCGAGGGCGGAGGCTTGAAAGCGTTTGTTTCGGCAGAGTTTATTCTGAAACGTGAGTGACTGACTGAGAGAGTTCACTGCTTTTCACATCGAACTTTGTAGAAATCGCAACAAGACTGAATGGATAGAACGTTGGCAGATATTCCTCGAACCAGCAAGAGGTTAAAAAAATCGTCGTTTTACCCTGCTTCCCCGCTCACCGAAAGACAAAAGAAAAAGTTCAGAATTTAATTAGTAGCACACGTCTCCATGACGCAGACATAGCGGAAACGCTCGGCAAAACCCAATTCAAAGTTGCGAATTTCAGATCTTTAGCCGAAACTCCTCTCTTCGATTCGTTTGGGAGGTAGAAAAGCTGAAAGAGAGAAAGAGCAATCAATGTAGGAGATTAACGGTTCCCGATTCAACGAGGTGAGTGCCAATACGCGCTCCTCCCAAAAGCTGTAAGTCACACGGCATAGGCAGTTGAAATGGTGAACGTGGATCAAAGACTGAAAGAATCACGGAATAGGATAGATGTGGAAAGATAAGGATAAAATAAGGCCTTGCGAAAAGTACAGAAGTCTGAATGGATGATTTTATGTTTAACTGATGGAGTAAAGATGCAAGAAAGCTGTGGTAGAGTAGCATGCCAGAGGAATGAATTCAGTGGCGACAAGAATTATGTCAGGAGGATATAATTCTGTATAATTTCATCCAAGTAGTGAATATTTCCATATTCCTTGCATCTTTGTTCATTGACGAATCAGCTTCAGTAGCGTTTGATTTTACACGTTTTTCATGTATGGATCCTGTTACTTTACAAAGCTGTAAAATGTACTTGGATGCATTTTGTATACCGATATGCTATGATTGTTAGCTGTACGTAGAAGCTAATCCAAGGAATCACCCCTATAATATCCCAAGTACAATTAGAGGGTGAAGAGTGGGACTAAGAATGCATGTACTAGATCCGAAGGAAAGTCTCCCAACTTGAATGTTTTGCCAAATCTATTCATTCCCAATTAATACATTCCAGAGTATACGGTAGTTATATGACAATTTTCGTTGATCATAGATGTTACCAAATAAGGCAGATTTTCTCAAAATTTTGTTTTCCATTACTTGACTTATCGCATCAAGGGATCACTATGGAAATGTTATTACAAACAAATATAAATTAAAAACGTTTAATAAGGCAGAGTTTTAGCATAATCTTAATTATTTATCTCAGGCATTTTACTAAACATCTATTTCATAATATACCTTTGAGAGAAGATTTTAAATAGGGCCTTATTAACCCATTATTTCAATTCATTCACCACAAGTAATTCTCCCTTTTAACACCAATTAAAGAAAAATGAATGAGAAAGGAAAAGTTATCACACGAATGGTGGTATGCTAATAAATTTAACCAATTCAAATGCGTCATTGAGAGATTTATTCATTCATACATTGATATCAATTATGAAAACGACGTAGTTATTCTCCACAATTTTATCTTTCAGTGGCAAAGTGTGATTCAATACAGTATGGTGTACTAATGTACACATATGCTTGAGTATGTTAACACGCAGCTAAATAATCCGAGCTGCAACCATTAAAATTGTTAAAATTATTTTCATTGTGGAATGGTAAATTAATATAACATGTTCATTCAGTAATTTTAATAAAAACTTAAGACTGACAAACTGATACAATTTTATAAATATTCTGAAAACACAGAGCTTGAAAAAATATAACAAACCCGGCAGGCATCATCATTCCAACAGTAAAGACCGGTGTAAATATAGCGTAGGATAAGGGATTTTTTTGCTTTACTGCTTTAGGCACAAAAACAGAATGTGAGTCGTAAAACTGGAATCCAACCGATACGGATCAGATCCCGACTTGGCGTAGAAGAGGCAAATGAGTCATCTCAAGGCGGATTGTTTTCCGATTAATACAAGGGAGGACAAGGAAACTGTAATTCTAGATGAGCACTTTATTTTAGAGAAAGCAAGGCATGTCCAAGTTGAAAAAAAAATATTTAAGCAAAACAATTGAAAATGTAGGGCAGCAGAGAATAGCAGCTGCTAAAAGAAGAGAGAATGCCAAAAAGGTTAAAAAAAACCTCTCGGACAGCAGTAGTAACAGTCTCAGTAGTTGCAGACTTAGGAAAGGTGAACTTGTTTTTAATTAAGGGAGGCTCGCAATCCAAGGTGGTGTCACCAGATCCCCAATCAATTTTATAAAAAGATGTACAGACCAACGGAACCGTATTTATTTTTTGCCCACCCTACGTGCATGACTCTTGTTTTAATTAAAGGGAGATATAAATTATTCCCGCGTCTGAGACGCACGGCAACTTCACCTCAGCATGTCCGTACCACTAAGCGCTGTGCAAACATTTTTCCAGCGAGAGGAAAAGCGGGCTGTGGTTGAAAGATGAAAAGTAGAATCGCATCTCTAACTCACGGATATAATAGATCTCGAAGACAACAAAGAAATAATAGTAAATCATTTTTTACAGAGTAATTTGAACATATCTCTCAAAGAAAGAAAATCAGGGAATAGCAATGAGAAGGGAAACAGATTTTTACACCATATATCCAACATTTCAGGACAATAAATCGTAAGTAAGATTCGTAGCATTGACTTATCTTTAATTGAAAAACTATATTAATCATTCATATTTCCTGATACAAAACATTCATTTGAAAACAGATAAAAACCGGTTTTAGTAACATTACCACTTGAAACATACCTATACAATTAAAGCATTCCTTGAAAGTAAAGAGAAAAAAGTGCATCACGGGAAATTGCACCTTTGCAAATTACTTCACATACTTCCGCAAAATATCACGCTCAAAGTTTTCATTTTGAATATAAGGAGACAGTCAAGATAATAACAAACAGATTAAACTTAGTAACCTCCTGGTACATTAGTAAACTTTTCCAAACAAAACAGGTCGAAAGATATATCTTAATGAGAAGGAAGGATAGCGCTCAACCGCGTAAAAATTAACAAAATTGCCTCCATCAAAACAAAACCTAAAAACGAGCGCCATCTGAGAGTTTAGAGATAAGATTTGTGCATAAATATTTTTTGCACATATATATGTAGACGAGTTGAGAGGGGAGAGCGGACGCCGAAGAAAATGAAAGGAAGTCATGATAACGAGCGGGTAGAGGGTAAGAAAACAATTTAAGACTTTCGGCGGCACGGAGAGATGTTGAGGAAAGTAAAAGGTCCAACAGATAAGAGAAGAGAAATAAGGGTTGGAGAAAATAATTAAGGCGCATGATTGGATAAGAAGTATAATGTATATACGGGAGGCAAAATTCGCCGCAGTCATGGGAAGATGAGAGAATTATCGGGTTAAAGGATTCCAATTTATGGGTCAGAAGCGAAGGAAAAAGAAGTAAGGACGTGAGAGAGGTGGAGCAGAAGACGGACGACTGGGTGAGAGAGGACGTGAGAGCCAGTGTTACGATAGCGGGAAGCGGACCTGTGGAAGGGGGATGAGAAAGTTGGGGCCTGCGGGCCGTGAGGGAGGGAAGCGAAATAAAAGCATCGGGATTTTAGAAAGGAATCGAAATAAGTGAGTCGCAGGAAGGAGAGAGAGACGCTGTGTTGGTGTATGACAGCAGTTTCCCACTGGGAGAATAAATATCTTCTCAGGTAAGCAGAAATGTCGTCAGGAACCGGAAAGAGTGTGACTCCTCATCAAGTTTCTGTATGTATACGATAATGTATCCAGAGAGTGATTTGAGAGTTATAAAATCTATTTGCATGAGAAATAATGTGAGGAAATAGGAATAAATTCTTCGTCTCTGATAGAGTTATTTTGTTTTTTTACAGCAAAAGTTTAACAAAATGAAAATGAAGATTGGAAAAAAATTCTCCTCAGATATTCCCCAGTTCATTAAAAGAGAGAAATGAGGGAGAATTTTCTTCGAGGTTAAACCCATTTCAGTATTTTGTGTTTAGTGGGTGCATGCACATTATATATTCATAAACGTATCCATGTATTTTCTATTTTTCGCGAGTATAGGTGAAAGAAAGTAAACAATTATATTTCTACTGAGTTACAGTTACCAATGTTAATATCAGAACGTCGTGTACAAACAGTACTACAAACGCACTCCAAATGTACGTAATGAGATACCGCGTCAACTTTTGACGAAGTATTTTATATTGCATTGACTGATCATCATAAAGAGTTTACTCGTGCTGAATAAGACACTAAGACATTTCTATCTATAACTACAAAGCAATCATTGAAACTTTGGCCAATATCTCGACAAAAAGCAGCGCACGTAGTTTGACCTATTATGAATTTCTAGTAGAAATGAAACTTGGAACGTTCGTTGGTGTAAAAACACCACGTGTGCGGGTTGAAGGCACCATCGCCGAGTGAAATGCGTGGGAAGAAAGTGGGAAAAAAGGAACTACATACGACGAGGGAGAAGGGATTGCTCGTGGTAGGGAACGTGGGTTCCGACCAAGACTGGAGCACGGGAACAACGAGGAGCGGGAGAGAGGGAAGAAATGAGGCTGAAAAAGAAAAGCTAAGGAAATGCGTTCCAAAGACCAATGTGGCAAGAGGGAGTAAGTCACGTCGCACCATAAGGGAGTGAGAGGAGTGAGGGTGGCGGGGAGTGGTAAAGGTGGGCGGTCATGAGGCTGGCGTGGGAGAGAAGAAGGCTGGGGTGGAATGGGAGGGCACCGGGATCCAGATCGCTGACCTTAAATGCGCCAGAGGCCTTAACTCAAACCTTCTACCACCCGTTCCAATTGCTCCGGGCACCGTTCTTCCCTCTCCTCTCCCCTCTTAATTCCATCCTTTTTCTTGTTTCTCCGACTTTTCTTCGCCCTTCACTCCTTTTCACCCGCTCTCCTACCTCATCTTTATCTCTTTCCTTCTCTTCCCTCAATATACTTCCACGATCCTTTTCCTTCCCCTCGCGTTTCACTTCCTCCAGACCGCAGACCGTATTCTTTTCGGGGCGCATTGCTCTCTTCGGTTATTGCTTTCTCTCGCACACCTCTGTCTCCCCTTTCAGGCCACTCCAGTTCCCTCTCTCCACCCCTTCCCCAGTCCCACATATTACCACTCCCCTTCCTCCTCTCTCATCGTTCCGCACTCGGACCGCTCATTTCCTTAATTTTATTTTCTTCTCATTTCCTTCTTCCAAGTCTTTTAGCTCCTTCATAATTTATATTCTTTCCCACCGCACGTTTTATGCATTCAGCGGCAAGCCTCGTAGCAGTAAGATCCTGGAGCAAATTTTGAGGGTATCTGTTCATATGTTCCGCAACCCAAAACTTTTTGAAACGGGGGAAAAAAGTTAATTTTTGGATGTTAAACCTACATCATTACATCTTACCGGAATCTAAACCATGCTGTGGAATGATTTTTATATTTTCAAAGACTAATTAGTTACACTTCTTTTTTTCGTGCCAAATTGAAACTCTCCACACTTTTTACCCAATCCCGCACGCCAATATTTAGAGTGTACAACGGAAATTACATCAAGATTTAATAAGGGAAATAATAAATTCAACTGTATGTAACATTCATAAGATCATAGACACCAAAGCTTCTATCGAGCATTATTAAGTTTTAGGGAGAAATACTTGAAATACACCAAATTAAGAACACTTCGGTATAATGAATCTTTATGTCCAGTTCTTATAACTAGAAGTCCAGTTCTTCTAACTTACACTTGGGAATGCTGCCATACGGCAATAAAATGAAGTAGAAGAATACAGCATTTGATTTAAAAATGAAATCACTTTTCCATTTTTCCCAGTGACTACTTCAGAATCATAAAAGTGAACTTAAAATAAAACTAACCATCAGAGAAAATCCTAGTTTACCCCAAAACTTCACCCTAAAATTTTATCAATAAAATGGAGTTCGGTTTTGAAACTGTCATCATTGCTAGAATTTCATGGGTAATTCTACTCTCACTCATTCAAATCATATTTCGGGGATAATAGCTGAAATAGTTGTGTTTTCACATTTTTATGTTTCAACAATAGAGTAGGCTCAACATTTGTCAAAGAAGGATAACACCTATTAAATATGGCTGCAGGACTAAGAATAGAAATGTAATGCATGATGGAGTGAATAATTTCCTGTTGATAGCAGCAGATTTCTATGCTGCGTCAGCAATGTACTACATTGAACATTTCCCTCGACCAATGCCGTCAGTATTTTCTATCAATTATCCACAAAGTAATTTATAACTGGTTTAAATTCAATAATCTCCCTTTAATATGTCTGCAAATGAATCCCAATTGTATGTCATTTTCAAATAAATAAGTCATAATGATGGAAGCTCAAACCTTATTAATTATGAAACTTTAATTATGAGAATTACTTCGCGTCAATGATATGGGAAAATGCATCCGAGATAAGTAACGTGACCCTATCCTATGCTGTTTTTTTATAACCTTCGTTCTTTCGACGGGAAAGTAAAATTCATCTTCCCTTTTTACAATGCCGGTTCACCTAGTTTTTCACGTGGTTGTAATTTTTTCTGCCTCTCCTTTTTTTTAAATGATTCCCTTCTAACCCCAAACGCCTACATCTCCTCTTCAATTTAAACCAATTCTCCACGTTCTCATTCTCCTTTTTACAATTTCTCAAACTCTCTCGTCTAATCTCACTTAACCAGTATCATTTCCTTCCTATTTACCGAGCCTTGTTCCCCCTCTTTTGTCATCATGCACTACTTATCTCATGTGCCTTTTCGTTCCTTCGATTTCTTCGCCATCCTATCCATTTAAACATTCCTCCATTTAAATCGCTTCTTCTCTTCGACCGTGGTATCCATCAACTCTTCTTTGTTTCCTTCTTTTAAAATGGTGATGTTAATCGCATGATATTTGTATCCCTTTCTCATTTTCGGCATCAATTTCTCCTTCTCTTTTCCCATTGAACTTCCCTCTCCTTCCTTTTCTTGGTTTCTTTTCCTCCAAAATGTGTGCAAGGGAAGATAGAGGATGAGGTTTCACCAATTAATTCTCTCTCTTTCTCCGCTTCTGTTTCTGTTTCTCTCTCTCTCCGTCTACCCTCCCTTTCCGGTAATGTATCTGCTTCAATGTGAGTTCGCACGACGAGGAAATGTAAATTTTCGAATTCTCGTGTTAAGGTGCGCTTCGAGATGGAGACAGTTTGTGAAATAGAATTCGTGGCATTTCGCTATTTCGCCCCACCGAGCGTCTATGGATCGAGAAGACGCCAAATTCTAAACCAACAAGTTGGTAGTGAAATTGGATTATAACTGAGCTCAGTTCTTTTACCTTTTGTTTCCTAAGCCATTATTTATGATCTCCTTTGCCATGTCAGTACAGGAATAATGGTATCTGTTTTTATTATGTTTCGTCAGTTAGTCTTAGTAAGTCAAGATTTGCTAAAATAATAGTATATTTTTTAACTTTAGTAGAGAACTGAAGTTAATGTTTTTGGATTAGTCTTTAGATTAATAACCTTCTTAAATGATAATAATATACGAGCGTTATCAATCATTAAACCTTACATATTTAAGGCAAATATAAACTATTTCTTATAGATTTTTTCATCCTAGTACCCATTGAAAGTTTTTAAGAAAAATATATTGCATATTTTTTAGTAGTTAGGGATTGTTTCAAATGAATTCACCAGTGCTATAATAATGTCTTAAAATCGGTCCTAAGGTAATAGAAATAAAAGTACAAATTTATTGAAATATTCAAAACATTCCGTACAGGCTTACTTTTCAAATGTTAATTTTAAAGTAAAGATATCCAGGATTTTTTCTTTGAAAGCGTGTATCAGTGATATGCTAAAAGAAGTAGGCTCCAGAGAATAAGCCTGAATCTTTATAAAGAGTTTATTTATTCGGGGAAATACAATAATATCAACAGTTAAATAATCCTTTTCAGTTATAAAATAACCAAATGTCTCAGTTAATCAATTTACTAACGCATATTTTTTCCCCCAGTATAAATGATCCTACCTCAAAACAACTTAGATTTTAAAAATAAAGTTTGCGGAAAATTTTGCCACATCAACAGAGAAAATTATGAGATCATGAATATTTATCATAGATAATTTGCTTGAAACTAGACTAAGTTCCCGGTTCTTAGTTCATATTCTTTCATTCCATAAATCAGCAGGCCTATTAAATGGAGACCATTTCAAACTTTTGCATAGTTACAAATTCTTAAAAGCTTATTCCAGGGCTTCATTCCATGAATTTCTAGTGAGTTATAACCAGGAAAACAGATCTTTTCATATTATACACATTATTACTTAAAAAATCCTAAGCCCCCACACCTTTATATGATCTCTTCTATGAATAATAACCAGGGGCAAATAATGAAATATGATTGACGAAATATTTATGTCGCAAAAATAAATTTACTCAAGGTTAATCAGTTAAATGCCAGCTTTTATACTATTATGCAGTTTCTGATTATATGAGGTGATTTTTATTTTAGTTTGTAATATTCTTAATCCGACCATTTAGGTGAAACATGAATTGCAGGACCTGTAACGCGTAACTTTGTCCAAACATAAGACAATAGTTTCTATATAATGACCAAAGTTGTATTCTTGATACAATATTTTTAGTTATAACGAAACTTAATTCTCTCATCATTATTGCACCATGTAATAACAGGTCTTTCAAAACAGATCTCGTTACAACTTTGACACTTTTCTACACCCAAAATGTAGGTCGAGTTACACAGCTTTCCAAATGGTTTATTTGAAATAGATTTCCCTGTAGTAACTATTACATTGTATGACTTAAGACTTTCTTTGACTGTCAATACTTTCTAAAGAAATTCATCTGATGAATATAAGTCATTGAAATAATCCTAACACAGTACCCCGGTATTATCAACGCTTTTGTGCGGAAAAATCAATACTATTGGAATTTAAAATGGCATTAGTAACAACGAGAAAGTTTTAGGAACGTCTGAAAAAATTTGAACTCTCTGTTAGAAGTTTAGAAGACGCTAATTCGCGAAAAAAAGCCCTCAAGACATGTGCAAGGCTTTTAATGCCCAAGGTGTGATTAGAACTTGCGGCATGGTTTTAAGCGAAAGTATCGCCCAATCCAAGAAAATACTATCCGCGCTTCTATACTTCCATTTAACCTTTTAGTTGGCTCTATAACAAGGATCTTCCAAAATCCCTCCATTTGCCAGGAATTTTCTACGGCTAAATGGCCCGATACGGTCATTAGATTCAAGGATATTGCGCATATCACAGTAACTGTAGCGGCTGCGATAAAATAATTACATAAATTACAATGCAATTAGGAAAAAGAGAGGAAGAGGAAATAGTCAAGCGAATTTTAATTTCTCCATCCCTTGGCATTCTATATGAGAAGAATTATTCCTGTATCGATTGGAGGCCACGTAGACCGCCGTTGCGCCCTTATCCACAGCGAAATTTCGTTGGAAGCGACCCATTTCAAAATCGGGACCCACATAAACCAGGACGGTTCCAACCATACTCCAATTTACGATCCGCCCCGGCTCGACAAACGCATCCTCCAAACCCACCACCATCCCCCCCTCCACACACATACACACAAATCACAGATGCGACCCGCCCCTCCCTTTCCCCATGTCCCTCAGAGTAATTACGGCACGGCCTCCTCCGGGGGAGGTGGCGCAAAGGACTTTTGGCACAAGACCGGCTTCTCCTTTTGCCGTCTCTGTCCCGTTGAGGATGAGGTCTTCCGTTCTGAATGCCGCTTCCTGGCGACTGCCACAGAGAAAACGAGGATGAAGAGGAGGGGACGCTGGGGGGAGGAGAGGAGAGGTTTGGGAGGAAAGATAACGGGGCCGCGGGAGGAGGAATATTCAGCTGGCGGGAGTGTGAGCATTTTCGGAAATCCGCGGGTAACCGCCAGACGTCCTCATTTCCCTCAAAATTTCCATCTCTTGCCCCGGCCGACCATTCCCATGCTCGTAGATTCAAGCGGCCCCGGTGGTACGCACGCCGATGCCGTCTTGTCCTTTTATTATGCCATGTCCTTATGCTAAGGTCAATTCCGTCGCTCGACGACCTCGCTTCTTTCCCACCAACCACCCAGCCACCCACCGCTAAACGGCTTTAGAAATTTTCCCGAATCTATTGGGCACAAAGCGCGAATGGTGACTCCGAACGGCTCTCTCTCTCTTTCTTTCTTCCCCCTGGCCTTCCCCGTAATGTTCGTTTCAATAATTCCTTTCCACGGACTGTTCACAAAATACATGGAGGGTTGGCGTTCCTCCGAGGGCGTGCGATGTCTTCATCTCGGCCTGTTCCACCTCGTCGATCGCAGCGGCCCCGTGGTGCCCATTCACCCGCCTTGCATCCCTACCTCCGCCGACAATTGTGCACTCTCTTCCCCCCCAGTGAACCCACTCGCGACCGTGTTCTTTTCATCCACACGCCATCCCCCTCTGGAGAGGATGGGGACAACGACAGGGGAAAAATAGCCCTTTCCGCGAAAATCCCAAATTTCACGGCGTTCGAGGCATTCTGGGAAAGGCGTGTCGACATAGGGGGAAAGGTTTGGAGGGGGAGGGGTCGAGGATAAAGAAAGGATGGAGGTCCCGTTTAAAAGACGTGCCGGAGTGCCACAGATGTCCCATTAAAAGGATCTTTTTCTCAAAGATGCTCTCGACTACGCCCCTTTTTCACACTGCAGGCGCTTCTCCCGCGTTCCGAATTCCTAAGTCTTTCTTCTGCTTATACCACATCTCATCCATTCCGACGCGTCTCTTTCCCCCCTCCTTCGATTTAGGACCTTTTATTCCATCCTAGTCGCTCGCTTTTATTTCAACACCCGGGAAAAACGAGAGGGCTCCCCCGCTTACTTTCAGGTGAATGCATCGCTGAATGCAATCCCCACACTCCCCTTCTGAAGCCCGAACGTACCAAATTTCCTCATAAAATGTGAAAAATGACGGTTTCATAATATTAATTTGGTTTCCGAGTCAATTAAATTTTTATGCTCTTTAAAGAAGGTTTAAAAATATTAAAAATGTCATCGCAAGTCATCCTCTGCAAATAATTTTTTCATTTTCAATATTTCTGAAATCTATAAAAATTCTATCGAGCTGCAAAACATTTAAAATGTTTTAGTAACAACATATCTGATTTACCAACAAAGAACTTAGTACAAATTTTAACTGTCATTAAATATTCGTGTTCTTTCAGTGTTTTATATTTAAAATCTAATTAGGAAATCAACCATATTAAACATTAAAAGGTTCTGTAGGGAACTTACACTTGACGCTCTATCACAATTTATTCCAGTTAATATATTTGCAATAGCTTAAATATTTTCCTAGATGATACGGTTCTATTCGACAGTTGGGCAAGTCAAGAAAACCGCAAAAATATTTTTACTCATTATACAATTGGAAGAAGACGTGTTTCAACTTAAAATACGTGTAGCTAAAAACCTAGGAAATGGCACGGAAAAAGTATCATCTTACAAAATTGTATATATAATGAAAGTCTCAAAACACTACTCTAGCTGAATAAATAATAGGAACAAATTTAAACAGCTGCGTATAATTTCAATGACACTTTCAATGCGGAATTATTTAAGTACGTACATTTTGAATATAAGTGCGTAGCATTTCATCCTTATTTAGGAATTTTTTACTAGTTCATTTTAAAACAATATTTATACCTTGTTCCGCCAATAAGTATACCAATCAAAATCAAACTTCTGATTGAGTAATCTGGATGTACATCTCATACTACCAGGGGATAAAATGGGGTGTGGAAGGGATGTTAGGCCACTACACGTTAATATTTTTATCTAAAATTAGTTAAAATTTTATTGTTGGAAAGCTATAACAATCATAGGTACGTGATATTCCCACGTGTGCAGTTTGTGTTTGTAATCACGAAATTTTTAAGGGAACAAATATTCTTTATTTGCCTCCATGGCTGGCGTCCGAAAACCCTCCGCAACATCCCCTTGCGGCGGCATGAGGAGTTATATTTAGGTATGGATATATCGTCTTCAACAGTTAGATAATTTTTAAGCTATCAAGCTTTATTTGTAGCTTTGCCCATCAACGTCGGGCGGTTCTAAAATTAATCTTTCTGTTTCAGCGTCAAAAACAAATATTTTGTATTTATACAAAAGTTGAAGTATATTTTCATCAGTTGATTCCAATTCCGGATTATCCAAGTATAATGTACTACTGCGTATCATTCATCAAGATTTTTTCGAGACGGACAACTTTTATCTTCCTCTTTTTAGATTTTGAAATTTAATCTATTTAGGTTGGGTAGCTTATTTTCTCCACCAATGCAAGGCGAAATCCACCCAACCTAAAATATCTTTTCTTAATTTTCCCATTCCAAAGATTCCTCATCATTAGCTTGATAATGCTAAGTGTTTTGAACACAGGAAGGCTTATATTTCAATAGTATTTTTCGATGCACGATCTGTGTGACCTTAAGTATTTAGGTTTATGGGCAATACCCCCCTCCCCTCTGAACCTATGGGTTATAGGGTCGTTGATATCATTTCCCAGAAATGCATTTGTGAATTCTTTTAGATTTAACGGGAGACATTTCTCCAAACATCAAACACTGTTATTGTTGATATCGCTAGAAATATCCTCAAAGTTATTTAATTTCCTTTCTATCGCAGATCATCTACCGATAATATGACATTTCACATTATTTTACAGTCAATGCGATAATATTAATAAGGAAAAGTCAAGTAGCGTTAACGCTTCCCTGAAAACACCAGATGCTTATACTACGACATCAAAACCGGTTAAACCAGTTATCATATTTTATTTATGAGCATATTTATCATTCTAGTCAATATTTAATCCCTTTTATTAGATTCAGACAAAAAATAGTATATATAAATACTATTTATTGTCTGAATCTAATAAAAGGGATTAAATAAGGATATATATATATCCTTATTAATATATATATATATAGATAGAGAGCTGTGCTGGCGGGAGTGATAAAAATTGCTCCTGGTAGGGTCACCCATGCCAGATAGGTCGAAGGTTAGGAGCCAGACGAAAGGTAGTCCACGCAGCGTTTGTTCCTCAGTGAGGCGGCTGCAATGGCGTCTGACCCCAGTGGGGCGGCCAGTAAATGATGGTGTCACGTTAAAAACACTATTGAGGAAGGCAACGGGAAACCACCTCAATTATCATTCCCAAGAAAAATATGATGGACAATAGAGATATTTTGAGTCCTGGCAACCACGGGGCTCGGCCAAATCGGCCGTGTGTCGTGCCCGGCAGCGGGGGAGGCAAGGCTTCCGCGGTCGTCATCCCACGAAACCCTTGCAAGGGAAAACCAGCAGCAGCAGGACAGAAGACGCAGGAGAAGAAGACCAAATTAGTTAGAATAGGAACGTGGAATGTTAGGACAATGATGAGGGCAGGGAAATTGGAGAATGTTAAGCGAGAGATGGAAAGGGGAAATAGAGATATTTTAGGTCTATGCGAGGTGAGATGGAAAGATAGCGGGGATTACTGGAGTGATAGGTATAGAATAATATACAGCGGTGGGGACGAGAGCCAACGAGGGGTTGCCATAGTATTAAATGAAGAGGTGGAAAGAAGCGTAGTCAACATAGAGCAGGTAACGGATAGAATACTACTAGTGGAGATAAAAGCAGAACCGACGAACTTAGTTATTATTCAGGTATGCATGCCACCGAGCAACCATAAGGAAGAAGAGGTCCATAGGATATACGATCAGTTAGAGGACATGATGGCGTTTGTTCCTGCAGGGAAACATTTGATAGTGATGGGGGATTGGAATGCGACATTAGGCGAAGGAAGAGATGGTGATGAGGTGGGGGACTACGGTTTAGGCACGAGGAATGACCGCGGGGAGAAAGCAGTTGAGTTCTGCAGGAGACAGGGGTTAGTCATCACCAACACTTGGTTTAGACACCACAAAAGACGCAGGTACACATGGAAAATGCCAGGTGACTCAGGAAGATATCAGCTAGATTATATCCTGGTTAGACACAGGTTTAGGAACAGTGTGATAAATTCCCACAGCTTCCCGGGAGCGGATGCGGACTCAGACCACAATTTAGTTGTTATGAAATGTACCGTACGTTTCAAAAAGATAAGGCAGGGGCGGCGAGTTAGAAAATGGAATGTAGAAGCATTAAATGGGTTGAAAAGGAAGGAATACAAACAGGCGGTAGAGGAAATCATGGAGGATGGCATGGGGCTCAGTACTATCGAAGAAAAATGGGAAATGATCAAGAAAGGGTTGTCTAAAGCCGCAAAAGACACTATTGGAACCGTTAACGCTAAAAGGACTAGGAAACCATGGATCACGGATGAGATGATTACAAAGATGGATGAGCGGCGAAAATGGAAGAATATAAATACAGAATTAGGCAAAATGAAGTACAAAGAATTGAACAATAAATTGAGGCGGGCAACAAATAAAGCAAAAGAAGCATGGTGGAAGACGCAGTGCCAGGACATGGAAAGTCTGCAGAGGAAGGGTGAAATCGGTGCGCTGTACAGCAAAGTTAAATCGTTATCGGGAAGTAAGAAAGGAAGAGCTATGCTAACAGTTAGAGATAAGACGGGTAAGGTAATAGTTGACGCAGGAAAGATCCAAGAGAGATGGAAGGAGTATATAGAAGAACTGTATAGTAAAGAACTCAGACCAACAAAGTTAGACATTGAAAAAGAAAATGACGTAGAGGAAGACAGCTTAGGTCCAGGCATACTAGACAATGAGATAGAAAGGGCATTAAGGGAGATGAAACTAAATAAGGCTGTGGGGGTAGATAACATTCCCGTGGAACTTTTAAAATGCTTAGGAAAATGTGGGAGGAAGAGGCTATATGGGCTGATCCGTAGTATTTATGAGGAGGGAATCTGGCCGGAAGACTTCGTGAGATCAGTTTTAGTTCCTATTCCGAAAAAAGTAAAGGCAATGTCATGTGAGGACTATAGGACAATTAGTTTGATATCCCACGCAGTTAAAGTTGTTCTCAGGATCATAAACAAAAGGATAGAGAGTAGGGCAAATGATTACTTAGTGGATGATCAGTTTGGGTTTAGGAAGGGGAGAGGTACGCGTGATGCCATTGCAGTAATGAGATTATTAATCGAGAGGAATATAGAACAAAACCAAGAGGTATTTGCCTGTTTCGTAGATTTCGAAAAAGCGTTTAATAGAGTGAATTGGGAAAAACTAATGAGTATATTGCAGAAAATAGGAATAGATTGGAGGGAAAGGAGGCTAATCCGCAACCTGTACATGTCTCAGACTGCTCAGGTGCTGGTGGGAAACGGGGAGTCAGGATGGGCAGTGTTAGGAAGGGGTGTAAGGCAGGGTTGCCCATTATCATCGTTGCTGTTCAACCTGTATGCAGAGGAAATGATCAAAGAGGAATGGGAAGAACTGGAGGTAGGAATTAAAGTGGGCGTGGAATTCGTAAAATCAGTTAGGTTTGCTGATGACCAAGCTTTAGTTTGTCAGTCAGCCAAGGGGCTACAAGCATTGCCTAGTGCATTGGAAATTCAGTGCGACAGGTATGGGATGAGAATCAATTTTAATAAAACAAAGGTTATGCGATTATCTAGAAAGAAAAAGGCTATACTTAAAATTAAAATAGGAGGTCAAAAACTAGAGAAGGGAGGACAGTTAACGTATCTCGGAAGAGTTTTGGACCAACACGGTCAAAGTAGTAGGGACGTAAGGAGAAGAATCGCGCTAGGCAAAGAGACTTTCACGAGGAGGAGGGAGTTGATGACGGGGACTTTGAGTAAGGATGTTAAGAAAAGGCTCGTAAAAACTTTGATATGGAGCGTAGCTATGTACGGTGCGGAAACGTGGTCATTGAAGCGGGAGGATAGACGTAGATTGGAGACTTTTGAAATGTGGGTGTGGAGAAGAATGGAGAAGGTGAAATGGACAGAGAAGAAAACAAATAAGGAAGTACTTGGAATGGTGGGCGAAGAGAGGGGTTTGTTGGGAGCAATCCTATGGAGGCAGGAAAAGTGGATGAAGGGGGTGTTGACCGGCAGGGGGATGTTGAAGACTGTGATAGAGGGTAGAATGTTGGGCAAAAGAGGAAAGGGAAGGAAGAGGATAGGGATGTTGGACGGGATGAATGGAGGAAGAAAGTACTCAGAGATGAAGAGGGACCTGATATAGAGTAGGATGATGGATTTTGTGTTTTGTTAGTAGTAATAAAACATTTGTTTGGTAGTTGTGCCCATCCAAAAACCTACCTTAACCGGTACATTACCTTAAAAAAAAAATATATATATATATATATATATATATATATATATATATATATATATATATTCTTATGAAATTAGGAATTAACATACGAGTCAACGTATTTTCCCAAATTCGAAATACAATGAGTGAATGCTAAAAATCAGATGATGAAATTGAAGAAGGCAGCAGTCGGAAGATTTAAGTTTTCTCATGCCTAAGGATAAATGAAAAGTGCATTCTGTAAATCTGTCACAACTTTAATTAAGAATCGAATAATGGAGATTAACATGATTTAAATTGCAATATGCATAAACCGTGGATTGAAAACGCTGATACAGCAGTTAAGCGGAAAATTTATACCGCATCAAACAAATTAGGATGAATTTCGCGGCAGGATATATTCATGACAGTTATGTATTGCATAGCAGTATTAGAGTAATTTATTACTCATTTTATTGCTCAGACGTGACCAGTGACGAAATATTTTTATGGCAATACCTTTCCCTATAAATTCCTCTTCCCAATCACTGAGATTCGATACGAATGAGAAATAAATATTAATTCCATACAAATTTACAATGGCTGCTGCACTTACTCATTGGACCTTGAGTATGAAGTTAAAGGCCATCCCTCATAACTCTTGGAGGGCCTTCTCCAGTGGAAGGATTTAGTACCAACTAGGCTAAAATATACCAGCTCCCTTAACAGGCTAACGTTATTGTTTCTTCTTACCCTCAAGCAGCACTATTGAACACGACGCAAAGCAGCCTGATGCTCCCGGCGCCACTGGTGGCAACTAAAAAGAACCCAGAAGGCGACGAAGAAGGCACCGCAGCTGAGCACGGGTCTCCGCCTTCCTCCCTGCAAGCCGTCCCAAGCACGTCTCGCACCACTACGGCCTTAACCACGGAGAGCCCCGCACCCACGATCGCCATCACCACCAGCGAACCCTACCGCGAGACGCCACCGCCCGCAGCAGCCGGAGGGGCGTCCGTCACCCTCCGACCCCCCTGGGTGCCCCATATTCACCACACCGGACACCACCACGGAGGGACCTCTCGCTTCGGCCCTTACTTCGAGGAGGGGGCGGATGGTAGTAACGTCACGGCCAGACTCGGATCAACCGTGAGGCTGGACTGCAAGATCGGCATGCTCCAAGACAAGACGGTAAGGGGGGGTGAAACAGCTTTGGGAAAACCTCCAGAAAGACGAATGGAGGACGTAGACGTCAAAGCAGTAACGAAAAGATGCTTATTGAACATTTAAGAAAGAATACGAGGTTGCGAAAATTAGACTCGAATCGAATATATCGAACCACAGTGCTAAATTTAAATCCGTAACTGTAAAGCACTCACTTTTGGGGTCAACTACCTAAAATATGCATTGTTTAGAGGATACTTTGAGTTTTCACCAAGGCATTTATCACGGGGATTGGGATGATACGGTGGCTAATGTACTGGCTTCCCACCCAGAGGACCCGGGTTCGAATCCCAGGAGGCGACAGATGTTTTTCAGGTATCCCGATCCTTAATTGAGGTGCTTTGTGGAGGGCACTTTGAGTGAGTACGCTGTCCGTCGGATCGGACCTTAAACTGCAGACCACTTGGCGCCTTTCATCAAGAGGAGGCTTATACCGACGCCAGGTTTCTCTCCGCCTTCATCCTTTCCTGTCCATCTGTAATGGCCCCATGGCCTCAACTAAGGGTCGCCTACCCTAAAAACTAATACTGTGTATGAAGTTCTTTTAGGCTCCAACTTCATAATTTGGGAAGACCATATGGAAGCTTTTATTCATGCACAGAACTCTATGTGTATCGGTTTGAGTGTCTTTATTTTATCTTAAATTCACAGTAGATTCAAAGTTACGTCCGTAATCATAAGGAAGAAAATAATATCTCCTTCAATTATAAACAGCACGTATTCCCACGGTCCCTGACCTAAATCCATGCATGCGACCATGGCGTTTCTTAAAGTTTGCCCTGTAAACGGTCCTCTACATTTTCGATGCAATGTTATGTAGGCAACTAAAATTCAGTTTTATATGTTACTCAACCCTTGAAATATTAACTCCGTTAAAACAAGTCTTTTTAATTTAACTGCCTCAAATTCTACATACTTATTTCCAGTCATCACTCATTGCACCACTGTTAGATACTGTGCGATTATTTTGAAAATTAATATCTCTATGGCTAGTCATTTCAAATTCTTCTTTATTATTGCTTATACACTATAAGTATGATTTCCAGGGGTAAAAGAAATTACCTATATGTCATGAAACGCATAATGAATGGTAGAGGAGTCAGCAGCATACCTTGTGCTACCATTTAGCTTACCATGATTTTCTAGTAAATTGAAAATCACAACGCTTTAGTTTTGTTTACGTTTATCCACATGAATTCAAAATCGGTACCCTTAGTGGCTGAATGCTCTATCTACTAAGTCACCCTCCTCACCCATTTAAATTTTTTCGATGAATAAATACCTTGTATTGCGCTCTGGTTTTCTAACTGTCGTTATTTATTGACTTTTCTTTTAATGACGCATGAAATTATTGGCACATATTTGAAACTCGAATCGTCTTTGTTCACCTCATGTGTGCCGAAGGGATGAAATTCATGTGGTAATTTTATTTTAAGCGAATGTCATACCCTTAAATACTAAATGTGCAACGGTGATTCACGCAAATTTTTCTTAAAACCTGAGAACTTCGCATTAAGTTGTTTCTTCCTTACTTTTCATTGAGAAAAATTAAAATGCAAGGATACAACTCGATTTCATATTATCAGTTCTCTTTAAATGTTATAGATGCTAAACACAAAGTTTTACCCGTTGGTCAATGCCTTAATCCTACTTGGCGTTATTTTCATATTTCACTGGACAGGGATATGAAGAGAGGAAATGAAAATTCATGAAGATGTGATTGAAGAATGTCGTTAATTTGTACATGAGTTCGAGAACTCTAAACTGAATCTCTGCCGGTTCGAGGGATTTGTTTGTACAAATGCGATGGAGTTATTTCATTAAATCTTTACGCTAAGCAATCAGTCCTCAGGTTCTTTCATTAGGGTACTTGGTTGAAGATGTAGTAATAGCATTAACTAGGTCGTTCGATACATGCAGCTCTTGAATTCGTTATCTCCGTTTGGCAGCCACGTAATGAAATCTTCATGCATTGACTTTTTGATTGCGGTCATTAAGTGCCTTTTGCGGTCCTGGAGAAGATCCAGGGTTAAACACTAATGTTATTTAACACGATATGATATAATAATAATAAATATTATAATGATATTTGTAATCTTATATGAAAAACCAGTAAACCATTAAATCGCCTACTTGGATATACTATTCCTGAATTTTTTTCACTTTAACTGACGAAGGCGGCTTTCATGGCTTCTGTTTTCGTGACATACTTCCATACTTTCCCGTAATTATTTTAATCTATGAATTTCATGCAATCCACGTGTAATCATCGGAAAAATTTTATAATCGATAGGTTAATTGCTACTACTACTATATTATTTCAATTTGCTTCATTAAGAGTTGTGCAGCCAAGTAGTACGAGGTGGCCGAGATAATTAATTTTTTTAATGCATGCGGAATGGGCAACTACGTAAATCAATCTCTCTCTCAGGTTGTAATTTTCTGATGGAAAAAATTTATCACAAAAACACAGAGCTCATCAATTAAGGCCTATGATCTGTTACTTATTAAAGAATAATAAATGAACTGATTAATGATTTCGAGAAAATTTTTCAGATCCATGAAGTCCAGTAAAGACCCGTTAGAAACTAGTTTATCTTTCCAGTGTGAGCTCTTATGCAATGTGTATTTTAGCCTCTTCCTTTGGAGGACAACTCATTAAAGAAGATTAACTACGCTGCGTGGACATTTTGCTCCATAAATGTTCACGAAAACTTTTCTTAAAACTCTCTAAATTGACTTTTAAAAACTATAAAGTGTGCTTGAATTCATGTCAAGACTTTGGAAGTGATGCGTGACTTGTTCCTAAGGTAAACCCTTCACGGCGAGATTGAATTCACGAAAGATTATACTTTCCGGAGAAACTTTGCATTACGTTTTACGCGTTCCAACATCGGTGACTGATATTCGGTAGTTTTTACCAAAAATAATAACGCCAGACAGTAAAGTTTACAAAGAAAATTCTTGGACAGTTATTAGGGATTTAGGGCACGAACACTGTGTTTCTTCAGAGGTTTGGTCAATGAAGCAACACCGAATAGAATGGCAGTACATAAAGTAGGAAAAATGTTAGCTCGAAAGACATACAAAATCAGTTTCGAAAATAAAATGTAACGTATATGGGATGAAAGACTATTCCTATGAACTTAACACAAAAATATAGGATCAAATGTTTTTTTTAACTCATATTTTCTTCGCCTATGTACATTCCTCATTACCCTCATGAACTGAGTTCGTGGTAAAATAAGGGATGTAAAAATATCAGTAAAGATTAAAATGAAAAATCCCACCATTGCAATCTAACTAACAAATTAATTGAATATTACTCCAAGATTCTGTTACCACGATTAACACAAAATACAAATTAATGAGTTTAATGATGTCTCGTGCTTTCATCCGTCGATGTCTCAATAGGTTTGAGCTTTATTGCCATAGACACAAAGAAAGAGATAAATTATGCTGAGATAAATAAAGTATATATTTTTGTAAATCTAATAGCAATGAATGCTCCAGTTTGTTGCATCGAGAGCGAATACAAGTATACTTGCGATGAAACAACGAATAATGAAATTCACGCAAGATATTTAACTTAATGAATAAATTTCCCGGTTATTGCTTACGTAAGTGTGCATAATATGAAATGAAAGGTTTAAATGTCAACCATACTATACTCGTAAACAATGTTGCTACGATTTGTACACGTAAATCGATAACTCAAACTTCCTTAAGGTCACTGGTTTTACTCACATTACTACCAATGGAATATTTTTAGAATACCAAGTTACTTTTAGTCACGACCTCGAAATATTAGCTCCTCGAAGGAAAAGTTCGTCTAAATAAGAGATGGCAACGAGGTATCGATAAATATGGATTACCGATAGACATAAAATAGGGATTGATAAATACTAATCGATTTTGGTCATAAAATTCCCAGGGAAAGCATAGCTATAAAGCATACGGTACATCATCCTTCAGCTCTTTAGCAGAGGTCATAATCAATTAAAGTTAGAAAATATTTAGTTATTTTCAGCCTTAAACGTTTTCAATGTAATTCGCTTCAAAAAAAAACTTTGTTTTGCATTGCCATTAGAGACGTGAAAACTTTTTCCCTCACATAGGTTTTAAAAACTAAAACTGGTTCTTTTGTACTCAGTAGATAGAAGTAATGACCATTACACACTTTGATTGCAGACACAATTACTTTTAAAAATTGAAACAAGACGTGTTTATTGTGGTACCGAAGTAATACATATTCCCAATTACACATTAGGGTAGAGTCGGCAACCCGACATCTGGCGTTGACTCGCGAGTTTTCATCTTGAGAGTAATTCATCAATACATTAGCTGAAATTCGTAATTAAGTAAATGAACTGTAAATGAATATGGAACACAATGTATTCGTCCGTTGAATTTCAGTGAGGTAGAACTAGTCTCAACGCTGAAGTGTCATCATCAGGTACGAGTGCCATATGGTGTACCTAATGATGATACTTAAGCCTTGACACAAGTTGTACCCCAAAAATCCAGTTAACTAATAGATTCCTTATTTCAAGAACATCAAATTCCACATAGTTTAGCCGGAAACCATCGATTTTTTAAAAATAATGTATTCATTAGAAATCATACGATTTACAGGGCTTTTCAACGGTTCGCATGAATTATTCCCTAATTTACATTGTCTATATCAAACGGTATCATCATCTCTTATCACAACATCCACTCATCCATTAAAAATTATTTTTTCCCGTGTAATAATGATCTAGATGGAACTGTGCATGAAATGATGCTAGTCAATAACCATAGGTACAGCATAATTACACGAATGACTGATTTGTTTTCCTTTTCTTCGCTGCAGCAAGAGATTGAGTGAAAGGCTCAATTTATCCTTTCATGGATTGCATATTTAAGATCACAGTATCAATACAAATTGTCGATAAAAGACTAAAGGAGAAATATAAAGCGGAAAAGATAGTCAGTTTATAAGTGCATAAGACGATCAAGAGACCATTCTTGAATTAGGCTTAATCAAAAAATAGACATAAAGTAAGAGATAAAAAATTAACGTCTGAAAAATATCTTTAACGAATTTGGAAAATATGTGAAGTTTTGAAGGGAACTTAGGCTCATGAGAGAGGTAATTTTTAATATCTTTTGGGAATCCAAAAACATGTCGTATCTGTGTGATTTACATGTTTGGTTGTTCATGAAGTAGTAGCAAGGTAATGCGACACATACAATTATTATATTTCAGACTTTCCTGAAGTTACTCCTTGCTTGTAAGCTATAATTGTTATTTTTATTTAAACAAGTATAACTAACAAAGACTAATGCATAATTTAGTAAATCCCTTACATTTAATTCTCAACTATACCCAGAAATCAATTTCATAGGTTATAACTAGGAAGCTGATACATCTAATCAGCTAATTACGATAACTTTAAACATTTTATGTGATAAGAGTTTACAGTTGAAGTTCGTAATTACATTTTTTTAAATGATATTGTCCGTGGAGTATAACTTGAGCACAGTTCTTCACGGTACTAAAAAATACTAAAACAAAACTATTACTGCTAATACCGAAGTGGAATAGGTTATTGAATGCGGAATCCGAGTAAATGGCCCTTCAAATGACCGAAATAACATCCTTTCAGCCTCCTCCCAAACACTAAAATGACCCAACTTTCTTACAAATAAAAGGATCCAACAGAGCACAGTGGATCTGAGTGAAGTGCACCTAAGAACCGGGAAAACTAGGACCCGGCACTCTTGCGCGTGCTACCTTCATCAATACCGTCTGATCATTTTGATCAAAATCTAAAATAGCTAAAAGATATCGAATTAAACGCGCTGTACAAAGTTTTCAACATCATCTGACTTCAACATTATCATACTATCCATATAATTAGAGCATTTGACCACTATCACGAAGTAAATCTAAATTCCAAAAAATGTACAAATATATTAGGACCTTTATGGCGTTCATTAACTCTTAATGTTCACGCATTTAATTATGTACGTAGTTAAAAGAAAAATAAAAATATTAACCAAAACAAAAACAACTCACTTCAATATTTTGGAGCTCCCAGCCACCTTCGTCAGGGTACGAGAAGTCACTGGCGATATGAAAAGGAGGCGAGAGAATACTGGAGAAGGGGAGGGTGAAACAGAGGGGTATTAGTGATTGGTTGTTGAGAGGAAGGTGTCAGGCAATAGAAGTAATTTAGTCAAGGGGGTGAGTAAAAGTACTGAGTGTGATACAGGGGACAATCCCTCGTCTAAAGTGGGCTGCGACACAAAATTGCAAATTTATCATTGATTATATGGGTATTTTACTACCACATAAGCAACCATGGCGGTTCATGAGACCGGGGCCGTAACTATGAATGAAGTAAATATTATAAAAACTATATAATACATAATGCACAAGTTATTATTCCACATTTTTAAGAGAGTATAATAAATGGCATTCGGCTTTGTATCGGCCCTTTTTTACGAGTTCTCCAATCTAATCCTTAGTTCTGAAATATGCTTTTGAAATATTTCATGTAAATTGGGCTTCAATGAATCAATATCTTAAAAATAATTTTTAGCTATTCTGTAAAGGCGGAAATGATGAACAGAAATGGAACTTTGATATTTGATGAACATCATTTAAGCCATATTTTATCGTTAGACATCGATTTTATGAAGGTAATCACGAATGAATATGAAAATTCCGTAAATATGGAAAAGCTGCGTATGAAGATCGTTTTAAGCCCCGCTACTCCTTTTATCCGGTGACGTCGGTTAATCCTCAAATGAATCGACTTGGAATTCAGGGGATTGTGAATTGGAATAAAAAAAATGAGAGTCCCAGAAGTTAAAATCCCAGATATCAATTCCGCCCAGTTTCTGCCACCACTGAACAACCTCCCTCAACCCCATTATTGTCTCCCTGACCCCACCTCACAGTCGAAGAAAAAATGAAAACTATCGTTCGCTTCGCAAATCCTTTCGGGAAATAATGTAGGGAATCTTTTTTCTGTTCGAAAGGAACACGCAGCGAACGCCTTTTATTGCGTAAGGGCATTAAGAGATTATGAAGAGAAAGAGCTCTTCGCAGGCACATGGCAGTGCTTTTCTACGTGCCATCAATCATTCCGTACCCTTTTACAAACTGGACACTTACGGGGACTGTATATGATGTCAATATATTTCCAATTTTTTAGCGCAGAAAACTTGCTAAATAATACGCCTGCCCTCATTATCACTTTTTGATTTTAATAACCATAATGACGCTTACGAATTAACAAATATATTAAATTACGTTACCATTGATTCTCGCGCATAACCTAAAACTATTCCTCTCTATGAATGATAAGAATGATTTATTCCGCCACCTCGTATTAAATAACAAAGCTGAACAATTACATAAAATTATTATACCAATGTAAATATAAAGGTCCAATATAAGATTTCAGACGTCTGCTTCTGCATTGGCCACGAGCGTGCAACCGAGCATATCAAAAACTATCTCCCAGAAACTATAACCCTAAATATGAGGGATGGAATGAGGGAATCTTTTAACTGCCCATAACAATTTTCAGATTAAAAAACTATTTGGATTTTTTTGCACAGAATCGTGAGGAGGTTCATCAAGCACCTCTTTCTATTTACCGATCAGTCGACCACGTTGAGTTAAAAATTGAATATTTGAACCATGCAAAATAATATGGCAAATAAGGTATTTTGAATCAATGGAGTTTTCTGAATAACCATAAGAAAATGACTCCATGATGCAACCATTGAACGCAGGTTAATTGTATTATTGATCTTCATACCGTAATTAAATTTGGAGTATCTCCCGTGTTGACCAAGCTACTCAGTTACACAGTTGCTGGTACTGGTACTTAATGGTATCCAAATTTAAGTATTTTCGAATGGCCATTCAAAATAAACCATCAGATAAGTCATATTCTTTGAAAAGAGATGACAAGCTCACACATAACATTCTACATAGATATAGCATCATTCGTTGAAATTGAATGGACATTTACTCAGCCTCAATATAAATCGTCCAATTTTTTTTGTATTTTGATTAAGTTTAAACAAGTTTCTATGAAAAATCCAGGGAATAAATGGCCAAAGCTTAAGAAGAAAATTTAATACCAATCTCTGGAAAATATTTTTTGTCCCTACAATTCATTTACAACCAACTTTTATGTTGAATTCAATACCTCCCATGGTGATATTAAGTCATTAAGAATGCTAAAAATCGTATTCACTACAATTAGAATTAAAAAAATTCCAAATGACAATGCGAAATCTTTGAAACAGAATAATCCGATATTAAAATTTAGTTGCACAATATTCCAAATGTATCCATTATGGTACAGAGAGATAACACATTTATGCAATCATTGAAAAATTTTGAAAATAATAAGCAATTTTACCTATCACCAATGAGCCTTTCGTCGGTAAATTTGACAGGAAAAACGCCCAAAAAAGTAAACATAAATGATATCGAAATATAAAGAATTTGACACTACCTTTACTGATAATGAAACAGAAACAGAGCAAAACGAAAGGTTTGAATACTCTCACTTTTATGCCCACACAACTCCCAGGTTAAAACTGAGCCCATGCAAACTCACTGCCATTGTATAGAATGTATTGTTTCCATGCTCGCTACAACTCGGAACAATTGGCGTGAATAAATGAAACTAAACGTCGCGCAGAATTTCGCCGCTGTTCGTATACCTTTCGGATCCCTGGCTAACTACTTTTCACGATACCTCACTCCACCAATTGCCTCAGTTTCATACGCCTCCTAATTTAAGCTGGAGTGGAAAGGTAAGAAGAACAGCACGAATTCTCCCACCGAAACTCCCATTTTAGCAAACGATTTAATCACAACAAGCTTTACAAATATACATGCAAATGGGGAATCCCATAGTCAATTCATTTCCATAAATGTATATACAACTATAGTTCTCCGATTCTCTCCGAATGGTAGAGCACGAAACGATATTATTGATTTTTAAGTGAAAATATATGCTTTCACCCTTAATCTCACAAAAAATATCAGTTCACAAATAAACGCCAAATAAATTCATATGGCAGTGTTATGTAAACACATGTAGCATATTAAATGCTAAGAAATACTGTAATTTAGTATGTAAAAAATATCAGTAATTATTTTCATGTCTAAATCTTTCAGATAAGCAATCGCTAGCAACCTTTTCAATTGCTACCAATTCATTTTCATACTGCCAGTAAAAATCACAACCCTCTCTCCATTTATATACATTTTCGGTGCGCATTCTGCTCCAAGCATGAAATGTTACACCCACATCGATGAAGACGGTAGAAATTAACAGTTATTTGGGCATTTCCTTTCTTATTAGAGTATCTAAGAAGTAAATAGTCTAAATCACATCTCTACCTACTATAAAATCAATCAAATCTTGGTTTAAGAATTCTTCTATCTTTCGTTAAATTCATTGGCATATGATTTTAATCAGTGTTTAATGCATATGAGGTGACTTTAAAACGGGATTGTAAAATATTTGTCCGATTATTCAGCCATTACATTTTTCCCATTATCTATCTTTGCACGTGATACCCCAGTTGGACTACTGACTGGAGAATCCGGGTTTCACTCCCACGCACCCTTTTGGGTGAATTTTCTTTTCAAAATCTTTATTTTTAAACCAGAGCTGACACAGTTAATTGAACTGACCCTCTTACATTGATGTATTAATATCATACGACCTTAAGCTTAGTACTAGTTGAGATCTACCCTTACCTTTCAAACCGGACCTTCGGGTTGATAACTGTAGTTGGTGGTAATCCATAATTATTTTCCTGTTTATTAGATAAATTGCAATTTCTATTTATTCGTTTTGAATTTCTGAGATGTAAATATACAACAGATTACTTTTTGTAATCTGCTCGAGTTTTTCAATTAAAATACATTACAGTGGTTCCTAGGGCCTAAACTTATTTTTTTAATTTTCGTGTCATAATGTTCGTTCCTTTCTTCAGTTACATCCTATCCTCTTGTCTTCCTCTCATTATGAATCTCAAAATTTTTTCCCAATATTTTAAATTTTATTTGGATTTTTCTTTTATATACTGACGACTTTCTTCAGTTTTTTGCACATTGTTGACAACATTTAGAATTTTCAACGCCTTGGCATTTAAAACCCGCGCATCAAATTGTGATTTCGGTTTGCAATAGGAAACTCACACGGGAGAATGCTAACACGAAACGTACTGGATCGTAATTGTGAAATGAGGATGCGTCATTAATCACAAGCTAACATTAAAGTGAACAACGAATATGGAAGGTAATTTGAAGGCCGTTTAACGATGAAAACAGCCGTAATCACAGATAAATTTCTAAAAGCACAAATTAATGTTCCAAATAATTGTGCAGAAGAAGATTGTAACATAAAATCCCCTCCTTTATCGAATTTTTCTCGAAGTTAATCGAGTCACAGTTTGCTTTAAACGGTAGATATCCTGAAGCTGGAGCAAATCATCGAAGCAGAGTATTTTTCAGAAACACCCGAAATAAAACCCTCATCACGCTCTTTCCTCAATCCGCTTAAAAAGATTCAAAACGAATCTGGTATCTGCGATGCCTTAGGGGCGAGAGGTGGGGAATGGGAAGGCCGGTTAGCCCGAGACTGATTGATGCTGGGAGGAGAGGAGGCGGTGGCGCGTCGGAAGCCAAAACAGGACAGTGCGTGGCAGGATCGGGCGTTTGCAAGGAGGAAGCGATCGAAATGGATTAAGTGATTAAGAGATGGATGGCGGGCGGTTTGTCTACGGTCGCTGTCTCACGCAGCTCCCCTCCTCTCGACGAACCACACGCATCCACTCCGCCTTTCGTCCTGCTACGACTGTCAAAAACCCCATGCTGAGCACACCTCAAGCAAACCTAATCCCACTTTTAGATCCTCCCATGCCGTCCGGCAGAAAATTTCCTTTAAACTCGTTTTATCGTCGTATCTAGGTAGATGGGAGGTACACAAACTCATATGTTTCAACCAAGCTGAAAGGATATTCAGCCGTACATTGTTATAGACGCTACTATGCATAAGTATGGCGATAGCTTCCATTGTAGAGCACAATGAAAAGCTGAAACTGTATGTAACCATAATACTGCCTATTAATATTAAGAAACAGATAGCCCTGACGAGATAATTAATAAATGCACGTTCAAAAACTGGTTTGTCTTTTATTACTATTCAAAATTAGTGCACTTTTTCCGAAGAATACGGTTTCCTAAATGCATCAAAATCACTTTTGGCTAGGTTATGTGTATTATTTATATAATGTTCTTTCATTGCCTGTATATCTCTTAGTATATTTCAGTTCACGCCAAAAATGTAAGAGTTTTATCAAGGAATATACTTCTTACTTCGATGATGAATAATATAATCTATATCTTTGCAGTTAAACAAACAGTTATGGTAAAAGAGTACATCTGCAGGCAAAAGTTTCATGTTTTACATTATAATGATATTTTTAGGGATAATACATCAGTTCAAAGAAAATAATTTATAAAATTTGAATATTATTACTGACCTATGCGGTTGAAACCCATTTAATGAATATGTGCGGTGTTCAAAATATTTGCCACCCGAAAATTGAGTGTGTACTCCTTCAATACAATTCGATCAATTCACCGAGAAAATAAGCAAGCGGTTATTCAAGCAAAGGTAACAAACGATCTACAGGGATAACAGTATGCTATGATTAATACTTTGATATAGCTTAGTTGGATGTGATATGTTGTGCATTCGTATTTTGCAATTTCCACGATTTAAAATTACCAAGTAAACGTTATTGAACTCATGGCGAGTGATAAATACTTTAAGGACCAAAATAGCAAGCACAACTAAGTGAATCAGAAACTAACATGCATTAGTAGGGGCTCTACATGGTGATATTACTTCTAATGAAAGACAAATTGAAGACAACGGACTATCTTGTATAATTCTTTGAAAAGTAAATTATTTCCGCTGCAGAGAGCTAACCAAAAAGCGAGCTAAGTAACGGATTGACTACAAAAAGAATCTTCAAGAAAAAAATATATTATTATCACATAAAAAATATATCAACCACAGACTTCTCTGAAAGCCACAATCGCAAATAATGGCTTTCCTATTCACTTCAGAAGAATATCTCGTACCCATGGTGCAAGAAATACCACACAAAAAAAATAAAATAAAAATATTGCGGAAGGAATGAAGCCGCGAAAATACATGAGCACCACTGCTGCTTCACATTCGTGTATTAACCACGACGGCGTCCGGTTCGACCGTGAATGTATTCCAACTTTCGAACGTCTTCCTCTCTGTCTTTCATTCTCGCCTCTTTTCAACGAGCCTTGCCCTCCTGAAACTCTAGAAAACATCCGCTATGCGGCGTGCCTCGGGATGAAAAGGCGTTTGATGAATAAATGAAAAATTCAACGGATTAAAGTAATGCAGAAAGACGCTTTAATAAAAACGTCTTTCTCCTTTTTTTTCGGAAAATGGAGGAATTTTAGCGCAAGATTCTTCTCACCCACGGTCCCCCCCTTCCCATCTCCTACCCTGTATCTTCGCATCTGTCGGCTTTGTCTACAGTCTATTTAAAAGGGGATTACATGCCCACCTCCACCGTGATTTACACATAATCCGCTTTTTATCCTTCTAAGAACCCCTTTTCATTTAAACTTAACGAGGAAGCTTCTTCCACCCTTCTTTCACCTCCTCTCACTCTCAACCTCTCCTCCCGTTCTTTCATTGTAACGAACGGAAAGTAATTTTTATCTTCTCCATTCTTTAGCCGTTGACAGAGCGGTTGCTGCGGCTGTTCTCATACTATTCTGAAAGTAAGTGCCCATACTGAATGCGTAAGTTATGCGAGAAATTTAAAGAACTATTTAAAATATACAAAAGAGCTAAGCATCTGAAATGCCGGATTATCCGATAGACAGCCATATCGGAAAATATTATCGAAACAGCGATAATATTACAGGGGTATCACCCTAATGATACAACAAAATACCTATTGATTAGCTGTTTTAACATTCTATCGAAAAAGTATATTAAAATGTGTTCCTCACAAAGGCGAATTAAAGAGGTCTTAGGAATTTAGTCAGTGCAAAAAATAAGATAAAACGCTTTAATTAATTTCCCTTTTAATGACATACTTGGAGTATCATTGACTAACAATTATTTTAACAGATTATATATACTGTGATTCAATAATTCAGTATACTGTGATAACACCTGATACGGAGTAATATCAAACACCTGATACGGAGTAGTATTCAAATTGGGAAGAATCTCAATTTTTCCGTTTTGAAGGGCATATAATATACCTATGATAATTAAAAAAATAATATTAGTCCAGGAAATGCATCTTAATTGGTCTAACTAGCGTTATCTTTTATTATCTAATATTAAAGGTATAACTGTAGATCAAATGGGTAGATGAAACCCAATTATGAACTTGGGGATACTCATTATAACCGTATACAAATATTACTATTCTTTAAGCAGCTAAAACATTTTCAATAGTCATGTAGTTTTAAATACATTCGCTATTCATTTGCATGACGTAATATTTACAAATAAATGATAATGATTATATTTTTCAAGAATACAATTTACTGCTAACAATACCATATTTAATTTATTAAAAATACTTTTTCATTAATTGTTCCGCCCATTTTGGTGATCATTAAATCATAAACTCAATAATAATAATAATATTTCACAAGAAATATTTTCTATCACAGTTTTTTCGTAACGTCCCATATGCTGAATCACTAATATAACTAATTTTGTATCCTTTAAAACGAAAGCTATTCACCACAATCTTAAATTTGGTTGATAATTTAGTATATACCTCTGTTTATGGAAGTGAATGCTATTTTTCAAAGGCTTTAGTAATATGCCTTATGGAAATTACCATTTTTTGTTGCTTGATTAATTGGTTTTTAGACTATATCATGTATTGAACTAGAAAAATAGAATCATTACAGAGGTTACTTATTAAAAATATGTGATAGCATTTTAAAAATCTTGGGATATTAAAGTTACCTATTCGCAGAACATAGTGAACACAGGTCACTTATTTATTCCCGCTATTCAAAGCTTTTGAATGTGATACACGCGTAAACATATAACATAAAAAATTCAGGACAACTCTAATAGTTACTACATTTTATCAAACATAAGCTTCAAATAAAATCATCTTGTATTTTTAACACTAGCAGGTCAGAAATAATAATAGAATATAGGATAAACAGGAGAGAATTGATAAGAATAATTTCCATTGCCTTAAGTAGCAAATTGTGGAAGTTACCTTTGGGATACAAAAGTGCAAGTTGTAATGGAAACAATAGAGAAGAATTTAAAAACAACATTTTTCACTCCTAAAACAACTGAATACCGTGACCAATCCTCCTTTAAGCGGAAAGAAAATTTTGGCACTGTAACAGGTTCTCTCGGATTTACCAATGAAACTGAAGAACACCAATAAACCGCCCATGTATGTGCAAAAATACAGCGTGGGTCATGCCACCAGGCCCTGGCTTTGCTAGCTCCATGTCATAAAGCACATTCGTTCACTCACCCGAATAAGATAAGCGTTAATACGGATCCTCCCTTCACGTACGTATCTCTTCCCTTGCCTCACTGGCCGCCGAAACCTAGGAGCTCATTCCCTTCATTATTCTCTGGGATTTAGAGAGGGACGTGGAGGGCATGAGAAGAGACAATAAAGGCGGGTAATCGCCTTCCCTCTCTTCATTCATGACATACGACGTCACTACAATACGGCATACTTCGGCGTTGCAACCTTTCCATTTGTATATTTTTTGTATCTGCAGTTGTGAAATTTTCCACGGTACGATTCAATAATCTCCTCCCGACTAATTTGATACCTTTTGGAGAGTAAATTTCGTTTAACAGGTTAACTTTTAGTTCCATAACCTCCGATCTTAAGCCTTTCTTTACATTCTCTCGCTCCCACTTCTTAGTTCATTCAACTGACGTACTCACATTAAATCTTTGATATGTTAATGATAAAACCTAATTCAATATTATTCTATGGATACATTCATAGTTATTTTTGCATTCTTCAGCGATGCTCCGACCATTTTTTTACTTTTTCTGCTTGAGTTGATTGAATGTAATTCGGTTGACTTCGTCAAAATAAATTAACTGTAAATTCAAGTGACATGAGATCTGGTGTGTACATTTTATAATGTTTATTTTGTAGAAAGTCTGCCAATTTAAATCGACATAATGCAGAAGGTAAATTTTAAATATTATGTATTAATATTTTAGCATAGCAGGTAACACGCCATAAAATTACGCGTTGATATTATGAAGCAAAACCATTTTATTAAAGCCGTTACAATGGCTAAGTTCAATTAATTTGTTTTTTGTTTGATCAAGTTTCCACGTCTTCATAAACTACTGTATATCATATGTTGCATTTATAGCAGTGGCTTGATACGAGGTAACGATTTTCATCTCAAAAAACGGGAAGTCCAAGGCATCCCTCTTCTCTTTGGACTAGGATCATAAGATTTCGGTGGCACGCAAGATATAGAGTTCAGGAGTATCACCAGAATAATAATCAGTTAGGAAAATTACTACATGAGGGGAATATTGTGATGTTTTAAAGTTTGTATCTTATGATGCCAGGGTAAAAATGAATTAAATTATAATATATGCATGCATTTCAATACTTCGTGGATTTTAAGAAGCCTGAGGAAGTTCGGATTTTCTATCATATCCTGTTATTTTCATATGCATGCAGCTGAATTGTTATGAAATGTATGAAAATGGCTGAAATCAGGGGTAAATTTGAATTGGGAAGTCATTTTATCTTTTAAAAATGAGTATTATCACGTTTTAGCAATCAAAACCCTGAAGAAATTCCGATCATTGCTGAGCAGATAAGAGGAACAATGCAATAGAGATGGGATCAAAATCAACTATGAGAAAACGAAAGTGATGAAACACTTCCGAAATAGAATGACTAATATAAACGTGAAATATTGGAGGGGATTTACTTGAACGTTTCCCTTCTTTATAAAGTTTACGTGTATTCGAGGTAGATGTAAAAATAAGTACAGATATAAAATGAACAATAGCCATCGACAAAGAAGCTTCCTCATAGAGGAATGGGTTAATAAGAAAGCGTTACACAAAAATATGAAGAAAAGATATCAAACTTCTGGTTGGTCATAATTTTATGCTAATCAGAAAAATGGAATTAGAAGCAAAACAGTAAGAATATAATGGCAATGGATTTTGAAGCTTTTGGCACATTGGTGTAAAGTAGAATTACAGGTTAAATGTAAAAAGAACAATAGAAGAGTGGATTTCCATGAATAGGGAAGAGAAAAAATGTGGGATATCATTGTAAGAAAATAGGATAGTGAATGCATTTCAAATTAAGTGGCAATGGAATGCTGAGGGTTGTGACTGAAGGGGAGAATGATGAGCAAACAATGTGGAGGGAGAAAATTATCAGGCATGGAGGACGAAATGAAGGTCGATGGAAAGAGTTTGGTGTTGAAGATTAGTCCTGGGTAGTATTTATAAAGTTAAGTAATGTGTCACGAAGGCTATTTTTGTAGCAGGGTTCAAATAGATTGCGAAGATGTAACTGAGGTGGATTAATAGGCTGGACGTAAGGCCAATTCAAGCAAGAAAAAACAGCGGACACAAACAAAAATACTGCCACTTGAACAAGTTGAGCATCAAGTGGTCCTAAGGGCAGTAGAGGTGACTATACAGACACACATGAACGTCCACTTACTTATATGGAGTGCCAATTACTAGAAAAACGATCCGTTAAACGGATTATGAGAGAGAAAAATTAATACTAGCTATGGTATGAAATAAGGTACAGAGCTACAGGTTAAATTATTGGAGACGATTTTTGATCCTGGGTTAACTCATCAAGTTTTGTTATGTACTAATGCAAATAGCCACCAAAGTATCAAATACAAAATTATAAAAGTAAATTAATATTATAAGAGCAAAAAGTATTAAAATGAAATTAAAATAATTAGACGTTAAATGTTCATCTGACATAAATATGTCAAGGAGCAAGTGTTCAAGTACCTCTCTTTCCCTCTCTATTTCGACATTTAATCAAAAATACTTCTCAAAATTTAATAAAAATCGATTATCTTACACCTACAAATTGCCAACTTCCTCAACTATCAATAACGATTTGCAGTTCCTCAAACACACACCACGCAAGCACACTGTTTGATTATATCTTTATTCCTACCAACACAAACGCCCAAAATGCCATTAACTTACTCTTCAACTCAATCTCTTTCATTTGAGATGACAGGAAGGGAAGGCATTGTGACTCGTACTCAGGTGGCTGCACGCTTTCACTCCTATTCCTCTAGGCCATCCTTTCCCTCAATCCCACCTACCCCTTTAGGTGATCCTTTCTATTTATTTGGGTGAGACAGAGGGTGAAAAGGTCTCTTCGATTTCGGAAAACGAGGAGAGTTTATTATCTAACGACAACACACTTTCTCTAACATTTTACTCTTTTCCGGCTGCGTCTGCTTTCATATTTATCCTACACACAACTAGAAAAATGTAGAGACACCTCAAAAAGGAACAAATACACAATAAGCCATCCTTATTATAAAATATAATGTGATTTCAATTGTTTTCTGACAATATTAATAGGAATTAAAATGTGTATTTTAGATGTTTTTAGCAATTCAACAAACTTCTTATTAATATACAAACTCCAAATGATTAAAATGATTTAATTAATAAATGGAAACGAGGTATTCTAGTGTTTAAGAGGCTAGGGCTACTGACCAGAGGGTTCAAGTTCGATTCTTAGTTATTCTTTTGGCTGAGTGGGGTTTTAACCTTTGAGTTTTTCCTGGGAAACTGCGGGTGTCACAGGAAAATGGTATGACTCTTCTGCCCTAACTTGTGAATTTGACACGCCGTTGGGACTAGTATGGGATGACCTATCCTATCACCGATCAAGCCTACCTTATCATGGCATAAGTAAAATTGGTTTGGTAATCAAAAATAAAGTCTATCTTCAGCCACAAATTTTGAGAAGTAGCCATTGTCTTTCCCCTGATTCATAAACGAATTGTATTGAAATAATTTCTATTAATCAATATTTAAATTAGTGATAATTACCTTCAAGTTTTAGTTAACCTTTATGCATACCAAAATTCTTGAAAAATATGTTACCGTACAACAAAATTCGTATACTCTATTTATTATATTTACTGTAGCCATTCTCCATTGCATCAAAATGTATACTGGTATTTTTATAATTTAGAACTAAGGATGTGGCATTAGAAAACTCCAGATTGGGCATCTCCACAAATTAGAGAGGTAGGCATTTTCTTTCGTTCCGAGAGGTTATAAAGGAAAAGATTATTTTTTTTTAATCTCACAAAAATGAGTATCCCTGGTTTACGATACTTCCTTGGGTTAATATCCATTAAAAATATTTAGAAAGATAATAAAGGGATTATCGGTTCTTTATAATTATGAAATGAAGAATTTATCTAACTTTGGCGCATACTAACACTTTTTACGATGTTGTTAGCTTCATTACATTTTCCACAGTTTAAATTAGAATTTACTCCCCGTAGTAATCACTTAATTGACAAGACGTCTCCCAAATGTTAATTTTTTTGGTGAATTTCCTAAAACACAGCCTTTTTAAAAATTTCCTTCATCGGTAGAAAGATATATTCAAATATTCGACTCAGTGTTTTTGATACACGCATAAAGGTGGCCTAATCGGTAAAACATTATAGTTATATTATTCTAATCAAAGTTAAATCAAAGACACAAGAATATTTACAAAAAGTCTTCATAATACGTTTCAGTTCTTATATGTGTGTAATAGATAGAAATTCGGCCAGGAACGAATACTTAAACGAAATTTTAATGCAGTACCATAACACGTCATGCACTCTGGTTCTAGATGACTCCAGCTCTACGTATCTATGTTAAAACTTTACGTAGCATAGCCCGCAAAAATGTCAAATTTACCATGAAAAACTGATCACTAGCGAACAAATAGCAATTATATTTTTGCCCTTAGACCAATATACAGAAATTTCCTTTTCATCCCAGTTGCACCCTACATCGTATCCAAAAGTAATTCAAAACTATCTGGAAGATCATGGTGCAATATTAACATACTTTCAAAGAATAGGTATTCTTTAGATCTTTCAGTGAACTCGCTATATATTCAAGCACTCTCCTTTCATTTCTCTGTGAATTGAGTAAAAGTATATTTAATTGAATATATAGATACGAAGCATGGTGGAAAACGCAGTGCGATGAGATGGGATGGGATAGGTTTTCAGAGGATGGGTAAAATTGGTGCACTATGCAGCAAGGTTGAATCACTATCGCGAATTAAGAAGTAAAGATCCATGCTAGTAGTTAGAGATAAGGCGGGTAAAACAATAGTTGGCCAACAAGGTTAGACATAGAAAAGGACCATGACGTAGATGAAGATAGCTTTGGTCCAGGCATACTCAACGATGAGATATAAAGGGCGTTAAGGGAGATGAAACTAAGTCAGACCGTGGGGGGTGGATAAAATTCCTGCGGAACCACTGTTATGTTTAGGAAAATGTGGGGAGATGAGGCTCTATGGACTGATCCATAGTATCTAAGAGGAAGGAATCTGGCCGGAAGACTTTGTGAGATCAGTATTAGTTCCTATTCCGAAAAAGGTAAAGGCTACATCATGTGAGGACTACAGGACAATAAGTTTGATATCCTACGCAGCTAAAGTTGTTCTCAGGATCATAAATAAAAGGAAAGAGAGTAGGGCAAATGATTACTTAGGGGATGATCAGTTTGGGTTTAGGAAGGGGAGAGGTACAAGTGATGCCATTGCAGTAATGAGATTAATAATCGAGAGGAATATAGAACACAACCAGGAGGTATTTGCCTGTTTCGTAAATTTCGAAAAAGCGTTTGATAGATTGAATTGGGAAAAACTAATGAGTACTACCTTGATCAAAAATTTCCCGGAATTTATTCAGAAAATTAAAAATACAAGTTTATTCATCTAAATCTATATTGTCCCCTTCAAAGTAATCCCCATCGACTGCAACACACTTATGCCAGCGCTTGATCCAATCCTCGAAACATTTTATATATTCGGTTTTCGGTATGTCCATCAGTGCTTCCTGCGATTTTTCCATTACTTCCTCTCGGCTGCTAAAACGCGTTCCCCGTAATGGTTTTTTAACTCGATTGAACAGAAAGAAGTCACAGGGAGCCAAATCAGGTGAATTCGGTGGATGTTGGATGGTATTTGTTGCATTTTTCGTCAAAAAATTACGAATAATGATAGCACTGTGCGACGGTGCGTTATCATGGTGCAAAATCCACGAGTTTTCTGCCCACATTTCTGGTCTCTTTCAGCGAATTGCTTCACGCAAACGTCTCATAACGCCCAAATAATACTCTTTGTTTACTGTCTGGCCTTCTGGCAAAAATTCATGATGCACTACACCGTTGTAATCCATGAAAACCGTCAGCATTGCCTTCTTTTTTGACTGAAAACGACGTGGTTTTTTTGGTCTCGGCTCATTTGGTGAACGCCATTCACTTGCCTGATGTCTGGATTGCGTGTCGTACTCATAAACCCACGTCTCGTCTCCAGTAATGATCCTTTTGATGAACGTGGGATCGGATTCAGCCTCGCAAATCATGTCTTTTGCGACGTCAACACGGTCTCTTTTTTGCATGAAATTGAGGTCTTTTGGCACCAACTTTGCTGCTACACGACGGAAACCCAAATCATTAACCACAATGTCTTGGGCGGATCCATAGGCAATGTTCAAGTCCTCCGCTATTTCTCTGATGGTTAATTTGCGGTTATTGACCAACATTTCTTTTACTTTATCAATTTTTTCACCGACTTTCGATGTTGATGGTCTGCCACTGCGTTCATCATCTTCGATTGACTCACGACCACTTCTGAACCGCTCGTGCCACTGGTAAACGACCGTTTTTTTTAGAGAATCGTTGCCGAAACACTTTTCCAACATTTCCAACGTCCGTGCGCCACTAAATCCGTTTTTTACGCAAAATTTAATACAAGTTCGTTGTTGCAAATTTAAATCCATTTCTGAAATTGTAAAAAATCGCCAACACACACAGAGATAGATGTACTCTTGGCTACGTAACTTTTGCAAATGTCAAGTTATGACACTAAGATTTAAAGGGAATATCAACAACAGATGTACCAATTTAACAAAAAAAACAGAACTCAAATCGGAACGATGGGAGCGCCACACGGTGGTTATTCCGGGAACTTTTTGATCAAGGTAGTATATTGAAGAAAATAGGAAAAGATTGGAGGGAAAGGAGGTTAATCCGCAGCCTGTACTTGTCTCAGACCGCTCAGGTGCGAGTGGGGAACGGGGAGTCATGATGGGCAGTTTTAGAAAGAGGTGTAAGGCAGGGTTGCCCATTATCACCGTTGCTGTTCAACCAGTATGCAGAGGAAATGGTTTAAGAGGCCTGGGAAGAATTGGAGGTAGGAATGAAAGTGAGCGGGGAATTCGTAAAATCAGTTAGGTTCGCTGATGACCAAGCTTTAGTTTGTCAGTCAGCCAAGGGGCTGCAAGCATTGCTGAGTGAATTGGAAATTCATTGCGACAGGTATGGGATGAGAATCAATATTAATAAAACAAAGGGTATGAGATTTTCTAGAGAGAAAAAGGCTAATCTAAACATAAAAATAGGAAGGCAAAAACTGGAGCAGGTAGAACAGTTTACGTATCTCGGTAGTGTTTTGGACCAACATGGTCAAAGTAGTAGGGACGTAAGGAGAAGAAATGCGCTTGGCAAAGAGGCTTTCACAAGGAAGAGGGAGTTGATAGCAGGGACGTTGAGTAAGGATATTAAGAAAAGACTCGTAAAAACTTTGATATGGAGCGTAGCTATGTACGGTGCGGAAACGTGGTCATTGAAGCGGGAGGATAGACGTAGATTGGAGGCTTTTGAAATGTGGGTGTGGAGAAGAATGGAGAAGGTGAAATGGACAGAGAAGAAAACAAATGAGGAAGTACTTGGTATGGTGGGCGAAGAGAGGGGTTTGTTGGGAGCAATCCTATGGAGGCAGGAAAAGTGGATGAAGGGGGTGTTGACCGGCAGTGGGATGTTGAAGACTCTAACAGAGGGGAGAATGTTAGGCAAACGAAGAAAGTGAAGAAACAGAATAGGGATAATGGATGGGATGAAGGGAGGAAGGAAGTACTCAGAGATGAAGAAGGACCTGATGTAGACTAGGTTTCAAGAATGTGTTTTGTTTAGAGTCACTAGATATTTGTTTGGTAGAATGCATTTTAAAGCAACCATATCAGAGTATAAAAATCATTCTCCCTGACAGGGTTTCGAACCCGGACCCTTTAGCTCACTTGGCAAAAGCACACATCCGGACTTTGATGGAAACGGGTTCGAATCCCGATAAAGGCGAATGATTTTTACATACTGAAATTTTTGCATTGAAATGCATATTAGCGGATGATTCCAATAAAAGTTACTACTGCGGTATCTACCGCAGTTTCTTGGAATATTTTGGAGGTAAAGTAACCTAAGTGTTTCAAGTTGGCTTTAACCTCATGGACTGTGGCGCGTCGGGCACGACTACGCATGCCTGTGACATAGTATGTACAGTATTTCGGCAAAACATCTTGTTCCTTTAAGCCCCCAAAATTTCAAGGATCAATAGGATGCCTCTATACCTTAGATGGCTAGAGCAGTCGGCAAAACATCGAGGGATCTGGGTTTAAATCCCGGTCAAGGTGACTGGTTTTTACACTCTGAAATTGTGGCACCTTCATTCCATATTTTTCCATATTTATTTAAAGACCGGAACCGAATTTTCTTTAAAAAATAAATATTTTTCTTTTCATTTGCATTCAGTGTATTCAATTTTCTCCATGAAGTACTTCATGATCCGTAATATTATAATATATTATTCCATAGAAGTCCTTTCATTTATTGTTAAATATATATATATATATATATATATATATATATATATATATATATATATATATATATGGGTCGTCGTAGTCCAGTGGGTAGAGCATTTGGCTGGAGGGTCCCGCGTTCGAATCCCGGGCAAGGCACTCTGGGCACCTGCAGCTCCGTTCAAGCTTAAGTGATTTTTCGGGTGCCAGGCCTTCCTGGGAAACCATTACCGGCACAGAGAAACTAACTGGCCCCCCTACCCTGATGTGTGAATTTTCACACGCCGTATAGGGCTTAGTACTGGGTGATCTCTACCATAACCTACTAAACCGATCTTCGGGTTGATTTCTTTGTTTATGGTTTATATATATATATATATATATATATATATATATATATATATATATATATATATATATATATATATATTTATTTATTTATTTATTTATTTATTTATTTATTTTTATTTATTTATTTATATATATACACACATATATATGCATGCATACATAAATATATATACATATATATACCATACATTTATACATATACATGCATGTATACATACATACATTTATACATATACATGCATATATACATACATACATTTACATACATACATATGTAAACATATGCATATATATAATGTGTGTTTTTGTATGTAAACAGGGCGTTACGCTTAAATCCGGACAGATGAAACTTTTGTTTAAAAGCAAATTTATTTAAAAAAATACAAATGAAAATGAAAATCCTTGCACATACAAGTAGTAGTGGTATCTGTCAAGATTACTCTACGTTATCCCCTTACAGCCGCAATGGCCGCCTCTAAATCTTGTCCCAAATCGATCGCACGCACTCTGTAAAACAGCGCTGTCCATATTCGCGACTGCTGCTACGAAAGCGGAGCGTAGAGATGCGATATTAGGGCGCCTAGTCTTATTGGTAACTCTTTCGACTACGCTCCAAACATAATAGTCGAGGGGATTCAAGGCCGGGCTATTCGGGGGCCAGAACTCCTTTGACCAAAACTCGTATGAGCGGGTACACCGTCCATTTTGAGATAGTTTTTTGAGATTTCTTTTTTGAGAGTTTGTCCCTTTTCAAAGAAATGTGGCGGCATGATACCACACTCACTATACACAACGCCTAGGACGTGAACACTAGTCGGAGATTTTGTTCGAGCAACAATCGGGACGTCTCCGTGGTCTTGCGCGAGCCAGTGTTGATTTCTCCGGTTGATCTTCGCGTCAACGGTGAACATTTTTTCATCAGAAAAGACTGATTCGCCCCGCAGCTTCATTTTTTAGAGAACCCAATAGCAGGTTGCGGCGAGCAATCCACTTACAGGCCTCAGACAGCATGTGTCACACCTTTATTGTGTACGACTTGTATCGTAGGTCCTACTCTGCCACCCGACGCACTGCTTGCTCGCTAATATTCAATGCTGACGCCAATTTCCTCAGCGATCACCCCGGATCCTCTGAATTAAGTGCCTGAACCTTCTTGACGACTGCCGCAGTACGTGTTACGCGTTTCCTCGGATTAGGTTTCCTCCCCGGGTGAGCAAATATTTTCTCAGACTTCTCCAAAAGAATTATAATCAGCAAAAATATCTTAAACAGTTGATCTGGGGTCCCCGAAGAATCGAACTATTTCCCTGGGAGAACGCCCAGCGCGAACACTTTCGGCAATAGCGGCTCTTCGATTGTACTCGGCACTTACTTGGTGTACTCGACACATACGTAACATCTTGGCCATTTTGAGGTTATGACTGTTTACAAGATACATATAGCTTTCAAGAAAGCTAATCGCGACCTCCAGTACAATTACGATATGGCGGGAAATTTAAATTTTCCCGGATTTAAGCGTCGCATCCAGTATATAGGCAAAAAAAATAGGTCTGGGGATCGTGATGTTACATACTAGTCTCCCAGGAACCGGAGGAACCGGGTTCGAATCCTGGTGACGGCAGATAATTTTCAGTGTCACCCCGATCCCTATAGGAAGTGCTTTGTGGAGGTCACTTTGAGGGAGTAAGCTGTCGGTTGGATGGGACTTTATGAAGCGGATCTCTTGCTAGCCTTCAATGGGAGTAGGCTTATGCCGACGCCGTCTTTCTCTGCACCCTTCCTAATTTCTAATCCATCCCTAATCGCGCAAATGACTTCAGCTGTCGGTCGCCTTCCCTAAATATGCAACTGCTATGAAAAGTCTACAGAGAAACAGGTCTTATTATACTAAATTGCCATCAATTTTAAATAATGCATGCTGATAATAATAAATTAATCTTACATTTTTAAGTAATACTAATAACTGACTCCATATTTGAGCTCAAATCATAGTTCATATTAGATAATTTTATGAATTACGGACAAACCTGCAGTATTATACTACCAGATATTCTCGTAAATACATTTTCAACCAAAAACGGTAGGGACCGCTTGTCACTCCTGTTATCTTGAAATATTATTATTCACTCCATTCATTTGATATATACCTCCCTTAAAATGGTGTTTGAGAGTTGCACAATTAGAATCAAGGTGATAAACATATATTACTACAATTTAATTTGATATTCATATTAATTGCGTGGAATATATTACTTTAAAATATATTATGAAACATTAATTGCAAAAATTCTATTGCAAAAACTACTTAAGGCATTTATGATTTAAACATTCAACAATTCAACCTATGAAAAATGCGTTCCCAAAAATGTTTCTAAATGTAGGGATTCCCAATTGGCAAATATTGTATTTTTCAATTTAACTGCAGGGAGATTGCGATTATTAGTTAAATCAAAAACTCAAAATAATCTTGGTGTCTTGGCAACAAGCAAAAAGAGATGGATTTTTTGTCAAAATGGAAATAGTTTATCGAGGGAACATTAAAATCATACTATTATTACAGTACTAAAGGAAAGGATTGATATCCGGGAGATCCGTTTAACACGTCATTTCTGGAAAGGAACAATTCGTAATATTTTTTCTTTTATTGAATTTAGAATTTTCTACGGAGTTAAAAATCACGTGATTCGCTGTTTCTCAAGCACATTTTACATAAAATGTTTTGAAATACCTTATGTTATATTTATATGAGATAACCTATTATAATAAAATTTATAGCAATGTACGCATTTATGCCTCGTAACTTTATTAATATTATAATAATCAACGAATTTATACCAATCGGTTTTATACCAAGCGTAATAATATTCCTAATCCGCATAATGCAAAGATAAACGGTTCATAGTCTAAACATTTGGAACACATTACACCACTTTTCCCTTGTTGTGAATCCAAATTATGAAAGGCTGTTTGTTCTTACGTTCGGTCGACTTGTCCCAGCCTTAAGATTTCAGCCAATCATTGGCCCGCGAAATCCCGTGAGCAAACAATTCTACACCTTACAATCTTTCCAGTTGGTCTTCAAATGCTATACAGATAAAAGAGAGCTCAATTGAAGATATTATTTAAATTGGTCTTCAATTAATGAAGAAAGAGCATCAAACCAACAACTATCCTAGGAGTAATTTATCAGGGTAGTCGTAAATGCTTATGAGACTCGCGGATTCCATTTACTTGAGGCTGATGGTTATGGCTTTCATGCATCTACGACGAAAAGTATGAGGTCCATAACTAATTGAATATTAACTTTCCTCTTTTTAATATTCCTCAGGTCACATGGCTCCATAGGAAGGACGATGCCATCCATTTGTTAACAGTTGGTCGACAGGCTTACAGCAGTGACTCACGATTCTCGCTTGCTTATCGATATCCCAATAACTGGCGACTTCAGATACTCTTCGTGAATAGGCGAGATGAAGGCCTCTACGAATGCCAAGTTGCTACTCATCCGCCGAGGATAAGACAAGTCTTTCTGAGAGTAACCGGTAAGTACAAATGTTTAGACGCATAAATAACTTAATTTAAGTTTTTGATGGATATGTATGGCTTGTACATAGAGTTATTTACATTTTTACAACCGTTTAATGTAATCACCACTACATAGTTTTCCCTTTGTTCCGAATTAATTTTCTAATAGTAAATCTAAATATATTCTGTGTCATACTTATTCTTCATCTTCCCTAAACAGTTAAGCTCAAAATCATGTATAAAGGTAATCAAAACGATCGGTTATTTTTTACTTTGAACCTAATGCTTCATTAAAAATGCTCGTTCTTCATTAGATTTGGATAGTCAAAACTACTCATGCAATATCAAGAGAAAATGTTAAGATAATATATAATTATCAGATTCTTAAGACATTCTGATTTTTAAAGAGAAAAATGAACTAATTTTAAATGTTTAAGTTTATGTTCATTCCCTTAGATTTCATAAAAAGAAGGGGGCCTCTCCAATTGCTGCCATAACAGCCGTGACAATAGAGTAACGCGCGAGCTTTTACAGCTGCTATTCAAAAAACTAAACAGGTTTGCTGAGGTTGAATACATTTTTAAGTTGTTTAGAATGTGATTATCACAATAATATATGCCTTTTGAGTACGATAATAATATAAATGGCAATAAAAACCTTATAAAATGCCAAACAGACGTCAACACATTTCGATTAACTCATTAAGACTTCTACCACGGCCTGGCGCAACAATAGCTTAACCCTCTTTAGATTTGATAATATTGTTATTGAATGAAGATCACATTCTTTTTTAAAAGTCACTTGTCATGCTATGTTATAAAAAATGAATAATCATATTTTACAAAATTATTGGCTTACATATACTAAGAATTAAGCTTGATGTCGTAAAATTGTATATTTAACGCTAACATTAATATTTGCGGACAGAGTATACAAAAAAGAGACAGTAAATTTATTAATTAGCCAGTTAACTCTTACTTTATACTGTTAGCTATCAACTGCATAGAAGGATTAGGGTTAAGTAACTATGCTTTGATAGAACTGAAACAACTGAATAAAATTATGAATTAAAAATTATTATTACAAAGATAAGACATTGAGGAAAAAATCTTACTTTGTTAAAACTTTATGAAGATAGGAATAACAGCCACGTAGAAATATTTATGTACATACTCAATTATGGCACAAGAACAATACGCCGAACAAAATGCCAGATTGGCAAAAAGGTACATTGTACTAATCTACCCAATATCAGTGCAATAATAAATGTGTTCGCGTATACGCTAGGCATTCTTCATGAAAGGCCTCAGAAAGGGGCTCGATCCCAATCGATTCCATCCCCCTAGTGCCCCTTCCCGCTGCGTCGATCCCCTGTGGCGAAATTTTTCCGGGTACCATCCGTAACACATAAATGTATCACTCTGCCATTTCCCATTCTTTATGGCCCCACGTACACCCGAAAAAAAACATTAAGAGTATTACTCATTTTTTAAGCTCTTTCCATTCACATTTCATGACTCTTTTTTCTATCTCTGTCGACCATTGCAAAACGTTTTCTCCATTCTGCAAAATCTACGTTAATGCTGATATATTGAAAGGAAAATTGACATAAGCGACTTTCACTGTCGATGGAGGCAGCTGAACTCTCTACGAGAAATTTTGATGATGGTGATCACAGAGAGAGAGGTCTAAATTCCCAATGCTTAGTCCTCTAAAAAAATATAATGCATTTGAATTAGTCAAAATCGAAACGAAATTTGACGATAACCCATTTTCATTTGCTAATGACTCACTCCAACCCGGATTGGAAAAGTAAATTTCTCAGGTTAATACTTAGAATTTAACATTACGTCATGTGCTTAATCATTTCCCCACCACACGCTCTTGTGGTGGTTTGCGGGGTATTATGTAGAGGTAGATTAATCGTAAACTGATTTAATGTATTCAAATAATATTTTTTAACATCTTTAGGTAAAACATTTTTCGGAATTTGCATTTTAATTGTATTGTACCTTAAAATTGGTGAAATTATAATGTCCTAATTTTTTTCTGATAGATACTAAATTTGTTGTCCAACAATCTCTTGGCATTTTGAGTTAGCTCCGCGGGTGTTTTTGTCCTTACGCCCATTTCAACCCGCGAAGTTCCAACGGAAGAGAAGTAATTCTTGATAAAAGAAACTGTATAACCACCCTTACCCACAATAAATACTTACGATACAAAACATGAACAAAGTCTCTCGTGTGAAATGGCAGCGTTTATTTTGCTCTTCTCCTTGGTGGTGTATTTCCTCTCGGGCCGTAAACTGTGTAATCTGTCATCGGAACGCTCGCCAAAAAGTTAAGAGAATTATTGTTTATGGGCAATATTTTTGAGAAATTGGCTCAGCAGCCACATACAGTTCCGTAAAATGCACAATATCCAAACGGTTCGAATTTTTTTCTTGAAACAACACTCCAAAAATTACCTTACAATTAAATTTAAATTATCATGCTTAACATGCAATGTAACTTAATGATACTGAATATATTATTAATTTAGCATAAAATGCCAAATAAAAAGTCTTCATATTATCATCTATGGATATATTACAAACTAGATTATTAAAACGTTTAAGGCCTAACTAATTTCAGCCTAGGTAAAAACCGAAATTAAGGCTATGTATGAACGTTTCAAATTGAAACTGATGCCAGTGATGCCATTATGAATTCAAGTCAAAAAGACTATATTATAACTGAACAGTGAACCAACAGTACAACATATGATTAGACAATGCACAACACAAATATCAAATTTCAGATCAATATCTATATAAGACCTTCAAATGCGGCTTTTCTTTAACACAATGATGCATCATTAATCCGTCTTTGAACTTCTTGAACTAAGACTTTCAGCACAGGTAATCTAAATATTTCAAATTCAAAAAAATAAAAGATAATTACTTCAAATATGAATTTTGAATGCATATAGGTATATACAGGTATTAAACAAAAGAAGAGAAAACTTAAAAAAACAATTTAAACAATATTTTAAACGAATTATAAAAAATTTACATTACTGAAAATAAAGATGCTCCGAATAGAATAAGCACTATCCTTTTTTAAGAATATACGATTTTTGTGTTTGAAATGAACTTTATGGTATTTAAAAGGTAGCTGGAAATAAGCTCTACCCCCTGGAGTACCACGATCCACATATGCTATATATATAAGGGAAGGAACAGGATAGGGATGTTGGACGGGATGAAGGGAGGAAGAAAGTACTCAGAGATGAAGAGGGACCTGATATAAAGTAGGTTGCTGGATTTTGTGTTTGTTAGGAGTCGCAAAATGTTTTATTTTGTAGCTTTGTCAATCCAGAAACCTAACGTAGCCGATAGATTATCTTAAAATATATATATATATATATATATATATATATATATATATATATATATATATATATATATATATATATATATATATATTGTATATACACACTCGCCACCAAGAATTTATAATAAGTCGATAGGATATACGATAAGTTATAGGACATAATCCTGTGCGCTCTTGCAAAATAACACTGAATAGTAAAGAAGGAATGGAATGCGACGGTAAACGAAGGAAGAAATGATGATGAGGTGGAGGACTACGGTTTACGTACGAGGAATGACCGCGGGGAGGAAGCAATTCAATTCTGCAGAAGGGTAAGTCGTTACCAGAACTTGGTTTAGACACCACAAAAGGTGTAGGTATACATGGAAAATGTTAGGTGACTCAGAAAGATATCAGTGGGATTATAATATGTTTACGCACAGATTAAGGAACAGTGTGAAGTATGGCTCAGCTTCCCGGGAGAAGATGCGGACTATGAATTCAATTTAGTTTTTATGAAGCGTAGTGCACTTTTCAAAGAGATGAGACGGGCGGCGGGTTAGGAAATGGAATTTAGAGGCATTAACTGGATTGATAAGAAGGAGAATTAGCAGGCTATTGAGAATATTATTAATGAGTGAATAGAGCTGTGTACTATCGAGGAAAAATGGGAATGTATAAAAATGGATATCGATAGGCGCTAAAACAACTTTAGGAACCGTTGATGGGAAAAGGACAAGGACACCATTGATAGCAGATGAGATGATTAGAAAGATAGATGAGAGAAGGAAATAGAAAAGGTAAACACAGAGTTAGGCAAAAGGAAGAACTAAGAGTAAAATAATAAATTGAGACTGGTAACAAATAGAGCAAAGGAAGCATGGCGTTTGATGCAGAGCGAGGATATGGAAAGTTTGCAGTGGAAGGTTGTAATACTATCAGGAAGTAAAACGGGAAGATCTGTCACAGTTAAGAGATAAATCGGGTTAGATAATAGTTGAAACGGAAAAATCCAAAAGAGATAATATAAAGAGAAGGTATATGTGTAAGAATTGTATGGCAAAAACTTAGATCAACAAGTTTAGACATTTAGTGAGAATATGACGTAGATGAAGATAGCCCAGGAACCAGGCAAACTCGTCACTTATATAGATTATCAATATACGTCAAAGAATATATATACTGATAATCACGTAAAAACTCTGATTAACAATAGTATTTGAGGTAATGACGACCTTATTTATCCTGTGATGAAAAATTAATAATTTCATTTTTTCAGTGGAAACGTTTCAATATTACTCAATAGTCCGCTTGATACGATGATCCCAAGAAACTAGAGGATAACTAATACCCAGAAAGTCAGGAAACCTAAGTTGCAAATTTCTTTGAATACATGAGGGAAATAGAAATCGGCTCGTGAATTTGTAGAGCCTTTCTTTGAAATTTCAAACTTATTTTGTGGGTGAGGCGTACGTAGAGGGTTAGACTCAACTTATCTCTGATAAAATTTGAGTCTACTGGGGAATGCTTTGCATTTCCGAATACGTTTACTTACTTGCTCTCGCATTTAACCATTAATTTAATAAATATCAGTAATTTAATTTTGAAAGTTAAATTTATTTTTTACTGAGCGTTTTCATAACAATAAAGAAGCAAAATAAAATCAAGATAGGAGTTTATTCGCAAGTCAATCTGCAACTTTAATGGCCACATACATTATGTTATCTTCTTATTTCTATTTTAGTTTGATTAATTTTTAAATGATTACTTAGTGCAAATCAACCATTCCAAATATGATCGAAAGACCAACATATAACTTGATCATATATTTCCACAAAATTCAACCATTTTCCTTAAGAAATCAAGCTTAAATACGTTTTTTTAGAGAATACTTCAGACAATAATGCGATCGTTTTAATATTTTCAAGAGAATCAGTAACGTTGGTTGATGTTTTATTTTCTCAAACAGAAAACTAGTCATCTTAATAATTCTCATTATTCGGCGAAACAAATTATTCAAAGCAGAAAGAAAATATCGATGACTAGATTGTGGAAGTACAAATATTCTTACACTATTTGTATACGCGCCAATCCATGCCTAAGAAAATAACGCTACTGATTATTATAATCCAATTTTAAATCTTGAATGTCAACCCTGAAGTATTGCTTATTTAGTCAGTTACGCTTGATTTCTGCCAGGTTACAGACAAGACAGGTTACTTAAAAATTAGAAAGTGCTTGTTCCTAGAAGTTTTTTTTTTAATTTGACACAAATTTAAATAATTAAGTATTCAGAGAATTAAACATCATATAAGATAATGTATTTTTAAAGAATTATTGATACATTTTTTATTTGTTCGCTATTTAAGGACAAGTATTAATTGTCGGTTAAAGGAGAGACGAAAGGTGTTGTTCCAAATTTAGAAACCGTAAATGATAGTTAAGAAATGATCGTTAGTATTGATTTCAAACTTTGAATTACGACCACAAAAGATATTAGTGTCAGATAAGGGCTAACTGACGGTTGACGTTTAATGATCACTTTTTTTAAAAAATATGAGTTTTCCTATAAAAATAATTATTTAACTTTATGAATAGAAATGGAAATATCACAAAAAAACCATCATCACATATATGCAACAAAATAAAATTAGAGCTCTGATGACATTTGTGAATTTAACCCACAAAGGTCATATAAAAAAGTCGTTTTATAATTCAAGAGACTTAAGGCTTTCTTTTCCATTAAACTACTCAAATGAATTTGCATTTTATATTTACCAAAATTATTCAAAACTTCTAAGCAAGTTCACTACATTCGGATGGTATTAGTTATATCAAGTATAGAAACACGTGAAGAATGTGGACTTGTCCTTGGCAACTAAATTAAACTGACTACAAACTCGCAACATCATCCGTAAATAAATACACAAGACGCTCCAAGTGTCTCAAGTTCTGAAACCTGATTGTTGGTCTTGTATCTCAAGTCATAATTCAGATATAAGGAATTAAAATACTTCTGGAGGAACGTTATAAACGATCCAAGTCTGGTATTAGGATAAGACCCCTAGGGAGAATGACTTTTGCCTATGACGAAAATTTGACGCAAGAGGAAAGGTGTTTGCCACCAAGAAGCAGTTCGACCGATCTTTAGGTGGTGGTCAAGGGAGGTCCGGAGGCAGGGCAGAAGGGTGACTGGTATCAACGGCGGTGGTAGAGTGAGCTAAAGATTGGAAGGGTTGGGGAAGACAGGGGTAGACGGAGGCTGAATGGTTAGCGGGGTGGGTGAGGAAGAGAGAGAAGGGGGGAAGAAGGGATGGAGGGAGCACCTGCTTTGCCTAATCCTCAATCTTCACCATTCCGCAGCCCTCCCACCGCATTTAATGGAAGCAGGAAGTGGCCGAAGGATTGTGCACGGCGACGCCACCAGCACCACCGCCGCCCGGTAATTTTATCAACCTGGTATAGGGATTAGGACGGAATCCTGTGGACAAATTTGGCCACATGGGCAAGGAGGGGGTGAAGGTGGCAGCGGAGAAGAGAATCAGGGAGGGATGGAGTTGAGAGATTTTTGGGAGTAAGGAAGGGACAGGATTTGGGAGAGGAAGATGAAAGGGGGGAGGACAAGGAAAAGGCGATATTAGAGCGTAGGGAAGTAAAGCCACTCTTCCCTCTTCGCCCTATGTCCACATATATACCCATACATATTTACAATACCTTCACCCCTCCCTTCCTTTCCCACTTCCTCCGTAGATGCCCGCGCCCTTAAACACCCTACTACTGGCTTATCTTGCCCGATGGTGTGAAAATATTTTCTCTTTCATCGGTCCAAGTTGCATGTGGGGAGAAAGTGAAGGTAGGGTCCCACACACTGCAGTTCTAATCCCTTGGTAGTGTTAAAACCGGATTAGCCGGAAAAGCATAAATTTCTTATAATAATGAATACATAATTCAAGTGCTTTCATCTTGTTTTCTTATTCTAAAAAATTGAATGAAACAATTGTTCTTTAAAGGGGACTAAGTCGGTTTAAAGCATTTTAATTTTCCAATAAACTTGAATATATCTTCGGTAAATCTTTATTTTTTGGAAAGATCAAACAACTCCTTAATGGTGATAACAAATGAAGTTTAAATGTACAATGTCGCTAGGGAAAGTACGATAACTCAACACCATTCTAGATGGAATACTGAGAGGTCTGAGAACTTTCTCAGCTTATTTGTGATTACAGATAAATACGAGGAAGAAAGAATAAATCGTAGAATATGAGTAATGAGGCATTGTGAATTACAGTTAAATTATAATCACTTAATTTCAAGTAACCAAAAATGTATTCCACTCAATAAAATTTAGTATGGATGGAAATATTCAGGTAAAAGAACTGGAAGGGTCCATTCTGGACCGAAGCGTCCATACTCCTGCTGAATTAGCGTAAAATATTCTCTCTAAACCTACAACCCAAAACCAGAACCATATGATAAATAAACACTTAGGTAATTAGATGTAGTTAAACGAGGTAAAAATGAGCATCGGCTATCAGGTATGTAAATTAAATTCACTTATTTTTATTTGCTTTTATGCATTCAAAGTAATTTCCATTAATTTAAGTCATTGAAAACATGTATATCACCTAATATTTCAAATCGTTATCTAAAAGGAAATGCTAATTTAACTCCTGTACAGAGTATTTCTTTATAAAGTAAAACTATGAGAATAAGTGTTGAAATACAGACTTCAATTCGCGATACCAATCAATTCTGTCAATTTTCCCAAAATAAGTCAAAAAATTTTATATTAAATCTTTATTTGTGAATAAATAATACCTTAAAAAGATCACTTCCACAAATCACTTAGTATATTACCTGTCGTTACGGCAGCAAGGTACATTTTTCCTTGAGGCGGAACCTGTGTAACAAATACAAAATCAACCCAACGAGACAAACGGGTTTTACGCTTTCGACCTAATATTCCACCGAACCCTCGCAATGACGACTTCTACAGATAAACCCTAAGTATTCATCACATACATTAAAGCTCCCTTAGTTCCTTGCAACGCAGAAACTCAAACTATTGTCTTGGGAATTAATCATTCTTGGTCGCAGTTTATATTCATCGGGTTCAACTGCAGACGTACGTGTCACTATCGCACCCTAAGCACAGATGCATCCATTTGGGAAAAGTAAATAATTGTATTGCATAGTCCCATTAACGGAAGACCTCCCTCTCCAAACTTCTGGAGAATAATAACGCCAGAAATTCATCACGTCCCCGTTTGAGATATAATATAAGACATATACTTCTTCACTCTCTCTCCCTACCCGGACTTATTCGTCGCTTTGCTGGAAATGGCACGACCTCCTATACAGCCCAACCAACAACCGGAGGATAGTAATGATTCTCGCAAACTATCCCTCGCCACCTCGTTTCCCCATTCCCTTGAGCAATCCCCCTCACAGATACATTACCTCATCCCCTACACTCTCCAACCCTCCAAGAGGGGGCTGCCGGTGTACGTCATCCAAGTGCAGAGGGTATTTTCGGTCCGGCGTACGTAACACCTATGTATTTTTTTCCAATTTCATTTCTTGAGGCCAGTTGCGACAGCGTCGCAACGGCTGAGATAACAGTTAATGCTTTTCTCCTGATGTAGTTCAAACGTTAATGCCGCTTTTAATGGCTCTGGAACTCCAGCTTGCACTCCAGAAAAAACGTTTTCACGCAATAGTCTGCCAAACAACATTGAAAATTGCCACTCGGAGAGAATTAAAGTTAGGAATACAGTGTAACTTCCCCTTGGAATTTTTATGTCACCTCTTCTCATTATGTTATATCAAAATTTATAGTTGGTGATAAATAAAAACTTCCAAATAACTTTAATGGCAGGAGACATAATTTACGCTACCCTTTAGCCCAGAATTATTTAATGACTCTGCATTTTGGAAGGTAATCGGAGTTGTAATATCAGTTTTTCTTTTGTCATAACCGCTGTAAACCTTGGAAAAGATACGTTTATTGACCTGTTATGGCATTAACTTTGACTCTAAATACTGATGAAAAAACAATATACAGGCTATTTCAAAAGTCTCAGACACCGCCGAATGCATTTAAACTTACCTTCAGGTCAATCGAATATTACTTTTCTTTTAAAACCATGTCCTTTCTTTATAGTTGTGTCTTTAGATTTATTTCAAAATTTTACTCAACAATGAGCAACTAACAAAGCATTTTTGACAGTAATACCATTATTTTTACGATAGTTTTGTGATGTTATTTTCAATTGTAGAATACCGCATATGAGATGAAACAGTATAGACACTAAGTAAGTTCCCGAGAATAGTAGGAAATGGATAACAAGTGAAAAGATAGAGAATAATTTTCAAATTAATTATTATAGAGATATCGTGACAGGAGCAATATTAACAAATGTGTTTCAAGTTTATGCACGTAAATACCAAATGTATACTAATAGTTGGTTCTGTACAAATTTGTTTCAACATTACAAAATTACAATAATTTCTCATGGAAAAATAACCAAGTAATCGAAAAGGAGTCTGTTAATTTTTAATTTCAATAGATTTGTCTTTTCAAAGTTTCTATGAATATTTTCTGATTAAGTAGTGAAGCAAACTGTGAAAAAATGAAAGCAGCTATAGTTAACAAAAAATTGTTCTAATTACCATTTTACATTGATAAATAGCGCAACCGGAAGTAATGGCAATCAAAGGTTCTCCGGATATTTTTAGCGGATTTACAGTGAATTTTAAAGTGACCAACAATTATCAGTATCACCTATAAAATCGTACATAAATTAGAAAATGAATGAAATTGAGCCTAAATTTAAATATATTACTCCATATACATTTTTTATTAAATTTACACTTATTCATTATACATACAATGGAGAAGAGTAACTTTTGATAACCTTAGTTGTATTAAAAAGTATTTGAAATTATCTTTTCTTCTTCTCTCAAAACTTTTTCGGTGCTCTTCCTTTTCAACTCAGATTCTTATAATCTCTTTTGAACAACCATCAGCGATCTGCCATCATATTGACGTCCCATTTCCTTGCTAAAACCTTGTTTATCACTTTCTCTAGGATTCCTAGAAAAGATCACGCTGTTATTCATAAAATAAACCTTTAAGCGCATTTCATAACCTATTTTTAAAATTCGTTTCGCATACATTTTTCACTATCCTTTGTAATGGGATTGTCATAATTCCCGATATTTTCTCTACAACCTCCTTGAAGACATTCTAAGCCTCTTTTTTAACAGTTAACATATTTTTTTTTAATTCAATGTCATATTCTATTCCATATATGCGCACCAAAAAGAGTTGTCTTTCTAGTTGTACTTGAACTCTCAAATATAAGTAGAGTTCTGAAAGCCATCATTATAAGATTTCTAGGAAAGACCCGGTCTTCGATATCCAAATCATTGTGAGCATATATTATAATTCGCTTCCGGTGGCAATTATTGAGCCAAGCACTGATGCACTATTAGAAGAAAATATTTCTAATTTTTCAGGCTATTATCTTGTTATCTATTATTATATTAAATGTGAGAGAAAATATGATTTCTGAATATTCTGCAGGAAATTGATAGATACTTCAGGGCAGACATATGTTTCCGTCACTTTAAAATTTTTCTGCCATTCACATACGGAAGCATAAAGCTTCTTTGGAAGAATATCAATTATACGTTACACAGTGGCCACAACAGGTATATATCAAGTTTTAAAACTAAGGGTTACCGGGGTATTATCTTCAACAATTTTTTAGTTTTTGTTTGGTTTCATCATCATCTAATTGTGTCTTTTTCAACAGAAATTCTCCACGTCTTAAAAATCATTACGGAAATCTTATTGATGTCAATTCTTTAATTTTCTCCTCGAACACATACCCAGAAACAACTGCATATTAAACGGTAGGAAAACCTATTAAATGATGAAATAAACACAAACTGCCTACCACTCCGTTGCCCACATTTGTTAAAATGTAATTGAAAGTAGTTGTTACATTTAAGAGTACGACAACACTGATGAATAGGCTTCGGTAGCTTTTACGCTAATTGCAGCTGCAGTTACTGTTATGCTTACAAAGGCGATAACCGAAGGAATAATTGCATTTTATTTCTATGATGACGATATTTTTCCTATCCATGAATTAAAATAAAGATCAGTACTTTGAACATTTGTCTGGTCTTCCTTAGTTGAACATACTCTCGCTTTGCTGGCTTCTTCTGCTACCATGGAACGTGCAAATGCCTAACTAATGTTTTGTTGGCAGTTTCAAACATAAAAGGGAATGGTGTACATTTGCTTCTTCTAACACAGTACCCGGCATTCAATTGCAAAGCTATGTTGTATGGTCAGCTATGACACGAACCATGGAAAATCCATGGTCCGTTTCTGAAAGAAAGTTGCCATAATATTTATTTTTATGTGTATAGTGTTCGTAAAATTGGCGGAATCATCGATTCCCAGGTGTAAATATACTTTGTTAATTTACAAATTTTACGTTAGATCAATCAAAACTCTATTAGACGGCGATTTTATAAAACTTAGTTTACCAATTGTTTTTATAATATTATTATGGTAGAAAATAACGACCTCTTTGATATTTTTGGAAAATATCGTTTACTAGTCAACATTTCATGAAGTGCGCGCCACATGAAGTAAATTTAAAATTGACCTTCTTGGTACAGAGGGGTAAATTATTTTTCCCGTGTAAGGTATTATATCCATGAAATTTGGAGGAAGCAACTTTCACGGCGATAAGAATGAATAATATCGTAATTTGAGTTTATGACCCCAAGAACTAAGTCAATCACTATTGAAGTGGCTTCAGTCCTTGACGATTTTAGCCGTAGTTTAATGTCTGGCTGTAAAAAGGTCTTTAATTCGTAGATGAAGTTTAAAGTATGAGTCATAAATTATCAGTGAAACTTTACTTCTCCTATTACAGGAATTCTACAACATTAAATCATCATCTCTTTTCTTTATTCAAAAAATAATTACTGATAGTTGAGGCTTATCAGTTTTTAATGTATATTAGCAATTTTTAATGAAATTGATTCACGTCAAAGATCATACGGGCATTTGGGATTATCAATAGTTAGGAGTAACCAAAAAAATTAAAGAGGCAAAATAAAAAGCCAAGTTATAAATCTGTTGCCTCCTCTCTTTTAAAATCAACAGCATGAACCAATAGGAGTACCATTCAACAACAACAACGACACTATAGCATTTAACAAGCTCTCCAGAGAACACCGAAGGAGAGGCTGGGGCATGCACCACCAACGAAATTCAAAACTTAGTCTCTAGTTTGAGAGTCCCATATTAGACATTAGAAGGCCATTACACAACGCATATCAGGTACACATCAGTTGTCACCTCGTAACGTAACTCGATATATCACAATGTTGAGGTAATTATGGGCCTTTGGTAAAATTATTTCCTAGGATATTGATAGTTCTAATCATTGAAATTATGAAGTTCGTATTTGTGGAACCGATCCATTACAGAAAGAGAAAATATTAACAATAAGAATTCCATAGATATTTTTTTATTTCCGAATTGAAATTATAACAAGAACGATTGTGAAACAATTTTATGCTTGCTTTATGCATTTTCGTCTCTCCACAACCTAACTCATGTTTTCTTCCAACAGCACCCGTGCTGAAAATTGTCGACGAAAACCACCACGAGGTCCTCGAGAGGTATTACAAGGCGGGCAGCGAAGTGGAGCTGACATGCCTGGCCTCGCAGCTTGAGGAGGGCGATGGGGCATCCGAGGCGTCGGAAGGGGACCACAAGGGTGGCGCGCACACCACCACTCCCCTCGCCCCATCATCAGAGGCTCACAAGGGTGTGGCGGGCAGGGTACTCTGGAGACACGGCGACTCCGCCATCTCGCACAACTCAAGCGGAAGAGGAGTCGGGTGTGTATCCTAATTTGCGATTTTGAAATTTTCGGCGCCCAGTCCGGCGCCTTCCCTCGTGTCACCGGGCGCTTGCATTCGTTTTAATCCTCAAAACCTACTTCATTTTACCGGCTACGGTGTCATTTTGGCATCTGTCCTTCTTGGTGCCACTGTTTTCAATTAGGAGCACCCAGGGTAATTGAACGATAAGATATTTCGATATATGTACAAGAAAGGAAAAGAGTCTAACGAACGGATTAATATCTTATCAAAATTCAATCGAACTCTTGGGAGTGAAACTAGTCACACATTCCAGGATTCTTAATATATAATAACTCCACGTTATTAATTATAAGCCTAAGATCAAAGAGATTATTTTAGCAACTAACTTATCGGAATATTATAGTTTTCATTTTGTAGTCTCTTGCAGGTGGAAAAAAAATTTCAAAAAATGGAAAAAGCTGAGACAATTTTTATCTTTCCACAAAACTATCATCAAGATTTGGTGGGGACCATCTTTCAAATGATCGTATTAGAATTTTTTCGCAATGGTTTAACTATATAATGTATAAAAATTAACCAATACACTTCAAAATAATTGATTACCGACGAAAAGATAAATTGCAAATGACATAGTAATTAATCAAATTTATAAGCATTTAAGTACTATTCAAAACTTAAAATATTCTAATATTATTCGAATATCTCAATATTATAATTTAGAGAGTGTGTCAATGAAGCCGATCTTAGGCGCGAGATATTGATATTGAGACGCAAGATAAAATATATAGGAAGCTCAGAGCAAAAAAAACCCGTGCTATTGATACTATAACAAATATACTTCCTGATAAATCTGAAATAATTTTAGGTACACGAATTGAAAAAATCTGTGTTTTTTTGCGTAAAGATTCTGCCAAAATGAAAAGAATGAAATAGTTCTCAATAACGGGAGATGATGAAACAACACTACAAAGGTAAATTCACGTCTGCCTCCACCGCAAATCCTGTACATTGAGATTACTCTTCTTGCTTCAGTTGGCAGTCTCGTCAATATTCCCACACTTAAACAACACTTGTTTTTTTGGTGATTAGAGATTATTCTATTAAAAAATTGGCAAATTGCAAACACTTATAAGCCGGATTTGGATTATCTAAATTAAATCTGCGTTGGCTTAAAATATCAAAGCATCCTATTCAAGTGAGTTACCATTGTGCTTAATTTCCTTGTAATTGGAATTGTTCCTTTCACTTTCCGTGGTGAACCAAAATTGGAGAATTTATCTCCCTGACTATTCTTCTTTGCGATCCTTTTCCCACCAGAGTGAACGTGAGTGCCGACGGTCGTAATGTCGCGGTAACGCTGACCTTGGAAGCAGCCAGGAAAGGAGATGGGGGCAATTACACGTGTTCCGTTGGAGGTCTATCCTCAGCCACCGTCGCTATCCACATCCTCAACGGTGAGTGTTCATGTATGCTTCCCCATGGTAACGGTTAACCTCCTCTCACTTGAATGTCTCGTAGATTAAGAAATTTCTAGTACTATGAATTGTATACGAAGGATTAAAGACATACTTCTCTTATTGACTTTCCTCAAGAATTAATCAGAAGTATCTAGAAAACTCCTGAGTGTCGGTCATCTAACAATAAAAAAAATACTCCGATTTCGAAAATTTCATCTTCGATAAATTCCAGAAAATATTCGCAACATCAGTGATTAGTACTAAAACTTCAAAAAATATTTCTTTCATCCGAATAATTTTAAGTATCCCATTGATATCAAATAAAATGTCTTAATAATGTCCATATAATTATATTGTGTAAGTCAACCATGGACTTCAAAAAGTGTATTTTATATTATTTTCGTGTACCATCCGGAAAATACAACTAATCTTGAAAATAAAATACCCATTTTTTCTTCCTTGCCTATTTTACAGATATATAGACTCGATGTGGGGTATAATTGAGAAATTTACCAGCTAAAGGGGTAAATTTTCAACAAACGTTTAAAAATGGTTGAAGATCGTGTAATTCAATTCAAGTACACCTAGCCAAAGGACAATATCAATGGGTCTTGGGTATCACCAATATCCATTCTGATAATTAACATGATTCTTTATAAAAGGCTCCTATAATTAACCAATATTAGTAAGAAACTGTATTCAGAAATATGTTTGTAATTTTCATATTGTCAATATTAGACAAACAAGATGCGAAAATGAGCAACAATGACAAATTATGTCAAGGCTTTTAAAATCAATATTATCGATTATTATAAACAAGATATTTTGGCCAAGTGTTATGTTTGTTTTTTTTAAGGATGGGGTACGAGGAATTCGGTGAAGAAGGATAATATATAAAGTCTAAAATATTTCTAAATGGTAGATTGGCGTTGAATAATAGTCACGTGATTCGTCAAAACTCACCACAGGCCAATACAAGCCTGAAGTACTTGTAATACATTCAAGTAGTAACTCCTATACTCTTCGAAAAGTATTCTTGAGAAAATGTAACAGCATCGTAGCAATTAGGAATTTGCAATTCGTGCTATATCCAATACGTGGCATAAACATATTTGCATAAAACCGAGATCGGAATAGTAAAGGCACTCAAATTTCATTTTTTGGAAAACAAGAAGGCATGTAAGAAAAGTATAAAGCTAACGTGATTTGTAATCTGAGAGGCAAGGTATTAAAGAATAGCCATTCCCTTACCTAATTAGACTAAATGAAATCCGAAGCTTAATTAGTCCTGCACAACCTGCATAAATTAGGTGGCAGGTGCCCTTTTAATAGAAGCAGTTGAGGCGTGATCGGTGAGTGTCTGCAGAAGTACTACGTCCCAGTTTGTAGTGCAATGGGGAACAGAACCAGCAAGACGACTAAGTGATTACATACTATGGAAGCAAGGCTTAGAAAAATTTAGTGAATATTCATTCGTCGATACTTTTACTTTCAATCGTATTAAAAGGATGCAAAATACACACCCTATCAAACGCCACTGACTTAAAAAAAATAATAACAAAGATCGGTCTTTGCATTACTATTAGAAAATATGAATATGGTGCTTAAATTGCGGTGTGTAACTAGAGCGTGAATTATTATTGGGAAATAAGAAGTTTACAGATTATTCAATGCATTTTACTCATAAAATAAGTAGCACATCAATTCGTTTACTGAAGTGCATTGAGGTAAAACTAGTTTTAACGCTTCGGAGTCATGATCACGTACCCCGAAGAATGACGTCAAAGCGTTTGAATAAGTCGTCTCTTGATGAAATTCAGTGAAAAAATATACGAATACACCTAATTACATTACCATGAACTTCCCTAGATTTGAGCCTAAAACCATCTAATTCAGAAATTACTCTGTCTAATTAAATATTTGAAGTGATAAAACACCGGACTTAAATTTCCCAGCTTCCCCTTCGGCTTTTAAACCAAATTCACAGGAAAATTGAACATATTTCCGGTCCAGCTGAAACTCGAAGATACAAATTGTTATCATAAATATTTAACAGCAATGAGAGCAATATTCAATTATTTTCTTTTAGCTTGTATATTCTTCTACATTTGAATGCAAAAAAATATCTACACAGTTTATGTAAGTCTGATTGTTGTTAATTTTTTTATTAATTATAATTCCAGTGAATATATCATTACAAGCATTTACTGCATAACCATTTCAACCAAGATTGATACTTCGGTACATACATAGATAAAAAGTGTCGTCCAATACAGATATTTTGAGAAAAAAGAAATAATTCTCATAGGTCTTTAGAAAAATTTAGGAAAAGGACATCATTACAAAGTTGCATTACAGGCATCGCACGTCTGTTAAAATATCTATGTCCGATGTGTCTTTCGAACAATAGTAATGAGGAGCAAATAATTCATTTTAAGAACTATACAAAACATTCCATAGCACACTGCATAACCATGCAACAAAGCTAAAAGATATAACAAAATACATTTCCAGGGAAAGATTAACCCGGTTAACACTGGGATAAAAAAAGCTGGTGATACGTACCAGAGTAACCAGTTGCATTATAAAGGCTACCGCAATTCCGATTGACATTAGAACTTCAATTCTCAAGAGAATATCGTGATTTATGGTAAAAGTATTGTTTTTTTATAAATACTTAATTAAGATTCTGATCTATAGAAAGAAAACCCCAATGAAAAGAAACCCTTGACAATGCTGACAGATACTGAAGACAATGCTTGACGGGTAGACTACATTCACTCACGCGCTCGCATTTATAGCTCTTTCACTAGATACTCGTACTTTTCAAGATTTCATCCGCCTTTGAAACTCCATAAACAGGTTTTATGTGTCTACCCCCTATGCTAGAGAACCATCACACAGGGCCCTCAAATGGCCAACGCAACAGTGGGGGTATCCTATCTCGCTTTCCTCTTTTTTATTGATACTATAAAAAAGTGAGCCATAAAAACCTTTACCTTATTTCTTTGTCCTGATTTTCTTTAGGCTTAATGATTGTTTTCAGTATGTTTTTGGAAAATCTCGTTAGAAACATATCTTTCGGATGATCAAAGTTACACTACATTAAAAACTAATTGTTGAGTACCAATGATAAAGGTGTATCAGAGGATAAATAAAGGTATTTCAACATGAAATTACATTGAAAAAACAGTATTTCCACATGGCAGCCAATTGCCAAAAAAAAAGAACAAGCATTTTTCCTCAAACTTAATTTTTGCTATTCAAACAATTTCAAGTTCCAGCAAAGATTTGAACCTAGGTATTAAATTGCAAGTTGCAAACAAATCAATACGAAACTCTTTTCACCGTCATTATTAGAAATACTTAAATTATTGGTCAAACATATTTAAAAGAGATTTGGGACAAGTTTTGGTCGGAAGTTACCAGTTTTTTGATGTGTACAAGTACTTTCCGCCGTTCTTCTCCAAAGTAGACAGGAAAAAGCTAGAGTCTGGAGTGACTCAGGCGTGAGGTCGAGAATAATTACATGTTAAAGGCGACTTAGTCATTCGATCCCTCTTCCAGACGGTTTCCTCTGTACGGTCTTCGGAAGGGATAGGAAACTGCCGAAGAGTCTGGGAGGTGGAAGAGAGGAAGAGATATATATTTTTTTTCTCACGATCCGTCGAACTTTAACGATCACCTTAATGTGAACGGCAGAGAGGGGATCGGGCGGTGGCGGGCTAACTTTTCTCCCCGTAAGCGGTTTGAGAGTGACGGGGAGTGAGGGGATGTCGGGAAGGAAGGGGAGGGCTATTCAAATTAGGTAAATGGTTTGACTTCCGTAGATGGCAACGAGATGGTGGAAAAGACGAGAGCGGGGTTGAGGAAAAAATAATAATAATATAGAGAAAAATAATAATACGGAAAATATAAAGATGCTCGTTGTTGCGAAAGAGGAATGAGAGGTAAAGGAGTGGAAGTCAAAGGAATTGGTCCAAAGTTTTGTTTAGCCATCAAAAAATGTGCTTTGGTTCGAGAGAGTGGGAAAGTGGGTAAAAAGCGGAAAAGAGTGATCGAGAGAAAGAAAAAGGAAGCGGGGAATTGGAGAGAGCAGATACACTGACTGGACGAGAGGAGAGGAAGGAAGGAAATGAAGGGCAAGCTTAAGGTAGAGGAGCTACAGAGCGCAAGATTCCGACGGGTTGAGAATGTGGAGGGCAAACGAAGGGAGGCACTGGGGAAAGAAATAAGAGAGAGGACGTTCAAGGAGGGAGGGCGGGTGACAAGGAGATTGTTTCTTTCCATTCCACCCCTTAACCCCACTTCAAACAATACCCTGAATCCTTTCACTTTTTCCTCCTGAAACCCTCCATCTTCTCCGTTCATCTAGACGCCCTCACTTATGCTCCAACCCTTACTCAATCCCTCACCCCAATTCGTACTCAAATCATTCAGTCATCGAGGCAGACTCTAATCTTACTCATTCCACAATACGCATTCCTTTCCACCCGTCTGGGAAACCCCTTCCATCCTATTTCCACCCTTCTTTAAACCTTTACTTCGGTCCTTTTGTACATTCCTCCGCAAAACTTTGCAATTATGCTTCATTCATCGGTTCACTCTTCTCTTCCACAGCCTTCCATGTGTTTATTTCCAGTCTTTATCCTCCAACTTCTCCAATTCCAACCCAATTCTCGCTTGGGGTCCCTTTGTTTCCGAGAACTTTTTCATCCCCTGATTAATGGCCATTAACCCCTGTTCACGGTTCAGTCCTCTAGATATTGCTTCGAAACTGGAATTTAACCCATAAAAAATTTTTAATGCAAATTAACAGCAAATAAGATGATTGCACATTTTTCAGCATAAATTCAAACACTTGAGCTAGAATATTTATGTTTTTCCAGAAGCCAAGCAAAATTTTTCGTTCACATCTTTCATGAAATAAAATTAATATGTGATACGATCCATGTCTCTTAAATATTTTCATCTCGTAATTTGTATTCTATGAAATAAAATAAAAATTGGTTAGTATAATAGTCTGATTCATCGATTTCACCTATTTTTTTGTGCAAAAAAGTATATATTACCTTGATTTTTCAAATATTGCCCTGGTATCTGTGAAATAAATAAATAAATAAAAAGAACACGGAAAGCCATGAGCTCAATCTCCCCTTCCAATTTGTGTAACATTTCAAAGGATTTATATTTACAATCATTCTTGTCGGAGATTCGTGTTTTAATCACTTTTCAATAAATTCGTTTGCCACGGCTCTGTTTTTTGGAAACTTCTTCCCTATCATTTGGAAACATTTTGTAAAATGTGTAGAAAATGAACAAACAATACGCAGCGCATAGAATCGTATGCACATGTAATTTAAGAAATACCGTCATATATATTCTGAAATTGAGAATGAGAAACATTTTGCCTACCAAATAAATATTTTCAATGCTATTTCCTCTTTTACGACGGCTTTTCTGACCAACTTTCGAAAACAGTTATTGCTGATTTGAAATCATTGCAGTGCATGCTCATCTTTTTTGCTGTGGGTGATCGAGATGGTTCGGGGGCTAATGTACTGCCTTCCCACCCAGAGGGCGCGGGTTCAAATCCCGGCGGTGTTGACTATTATTCAGAGGTATCTCGATCCCCACTTGAGGTGCTTTGTGGAGGGCACTTTGAGTGAGTACGCCGTCCGTCGGATGGGACATTAAACTGAGGACCCCTTGGCGCCTTTCGTAAGAGTAGGCTAATGCCGACACCGGGGTTCTCTCCACCCTTCATCCTTTTCTGTCCATCCCCTATGGCGCAAATGACCTCAGCAGTCGGTCGCCTCCTCTAAAAACTACTACTACTTTTTTGCTGTGCAATATTTTCTCTTAACATATTTTCAAGGGGTAAATTCTTTAAGACCTTAGCGTATTAAGTAAGGAAATGAATTAGTTCAATATTTTTAAATTTAAGAAATTCGGCGACTGATAGTATCCGTTGTTTATAAACATTAGTACTCCAAATAAAATGAGCCACACAAATATGAGAACATGATAATAAATAAAATAAATTTAATTAATGGAAAGAATGCTTCAACTCCTAAAAAATCCTAATATGAGAACTAGAAACTCTTTTACCTCGATATAATAACAAAAACAGACGATCTGTTTTTGTAGCCATATAAAACTGTTTCAAATATGGGGTTTCTCAGGGCATAAAATCAAAACTGTTCAAACAGAAGTTTTCTCTACTGAGTATTCTAATGTTCTGCCACTAATTTTCTTCGATTATATTCTCCGATTATACGTATTCCAATTATAATTACCCCTCTAATGTGGAATCTTCCAGAAAATAATTTTAAATTGCAGTATATGACTGATTATCATTCAAATGGCCTTCAAATTAATGATCAATAATTAGTTGTTTGAGTTTTCAAAACATATTAATATACAACGAGGCATATAAAGTAAAAAAAAGTCAACTTCTTTGATAAGATAATTTTTAACTTGAATGTATCTGCATTCAATCAAAATCTCCCTTCTTGTCCTAGGCTATTTTACCAGGACATATAATGAGAATTACTTTAATTAGAGTTATTTTTTATTCCCAAAAATTGGTAGTTTACCGTCCTTAAATGTTTTCAGTAAGAAATATTGAGAAGGATTTCCTGCGGAACAATTATAACCGACAAACCATTAGTAACTAAGCAATAAAAGTTTGCGATATTATTTTTCGGAGAACTATGCAGTAGTGAAATCCTTATGATTTCTTATTTCCTATTTTTTTCTATCGTCAAAGAATGTTTCGCCACACATAGGCCAGCCAATGTGGCGACGCGGGTATTTTTAGTGATGCACACTGAAGGTGAGAGAATGGTGGAGAGATGATTAGATGGCCCAGGTAGGCCGCCTGTTATGTTTCCATCCTCATTTCCCACCCTTCATGCATTCTCAGTACCCCCACCCAATCTCCGTGCTGCCCAAATTCATCCCCCACGCTCCCTGCACACGGGTTCAATGTTCCCAGCCCCAGTCCTTCACACACACACACACTCAAAAGACCGACGCTTGGCGCCCTAACTCGCCCCCCTCCGACGTATCAAACCCTTTTAGTCGGCCGTTCCTTAGTCCAATGGACGATTCCTCCTCCTGATGCGAAACTGCTTTAGTTGGGTGAATGAAGAGAGCGTATAGGTGGGGGGAGGAAGAAAGGGCAAATCGGGCCTTCCTCTATCACCCCCTCCTTTCGACGGCTCACGGAGGGGGAGGAGGAAGGAGAGAGGCATTGGGAGGGAAGCAAAGTCGGTTTAAGGAATGCCTATAAAGCGTAAGATAATGCACGGGTGTTGGTTAGCTGATGGTGAGATGAGGAGAAGAGGAAGCACGTGATGCGTGGAGGGCCGGGGAGTAAGGGATGGGTAATGAGAGGGTTAGTGGGAAGTTTGGGGTAGAGGGAACGGGTGATGGGAATGGTTGGGAAGAGGTGAAGAGGGAAAGTTAAAGGAAATAATAACCGGGTTGGGAGGGATGGAGGTTGCTGGTTGGGTAGGACGAGATAGATCTCCCATAGAGAAAGGTTAAGGGGAACATTAACAAGGGAATGAGGCGAAATCCGAAAAAAAAGGAAAAAAGTACGACGATGGGGAGCTGAAATATAAACCGCACCTAAGAGAGGTAATATTTAGGTCTTAATTCCTCTCCTTAATGTCTTTCGTCAACATCTAGAGGAAGGACATTAATAACAGGAAACATTAAGCGATTTATAGATAGAAATACCTTTTTCCAAAATTCTTTCTCATTTTTCGTGAAGGGAAGGCTCAAAGCGCTAAGCAAACGGTTTACCTAAGGAAATTAATAAAATAAACAAAAACCATTTGAACATCCTTTTAACTAATTGCCAAAACGTTATTTCTTTTTCGATAAGCAATTCGTTTAACAATTAATCAGAGAGCGGTTTATATTGAATACCTACCGAGGACCTATTTATTCTAAAACGGACAATATTAACGTTAAATTCTGGGAACAATGACGCAATAATGAAAAAATATGTGCAATATATTGCGCATATTTGATGGCTGCTCGTAGGTTTTTATACGTTAGACGAACGATTTCCGGAAGGAAATTTAAAAAAAATTGTTGACATTAAGAAGGATATTATTTCACTGAGTATCTGTGAAAACAGAAGGGCCTTATAAGTCTAAAACATACTCAGACGCATGGCCCTCAAAGTATTATCACCTGACGTCACCTTAAGCCTAGGTTGTAGCTTCTTTGTTTCAGTACTATGTCCAGTTGCCATGTATTTTCAGAAACCCAATTTATTACCTGATGAAACATAAAATTTGAATATATTTTATTGAAAATCAAATAAATAAATATAAACACACACACAAAAGTTTGCATGAAAAGTATTGGTAACAATTATTTCCTGGCATGTTCGCGAAGTGCTGAATTCAAACTGCAGGTTAAGTGTGCTCACCATTGTCAGATTACAGTACCCACCATTATCACTGAAATTTGGCAATGCGAAAGATCTGCGCTGAACTCGTTCCGAAGATTTTGACGGAAGACCAAAAGCAGAGCCGAGTGTCTGCCCCTGAAGACCTCGAGACCGCGTCGCGACGAATTCCCAACCCCGTTTTCGTGCCGACTTGGCACCAGCACACTATTTTCTATTCCCAAAGTGAGACCCTTTCTCTAAGGACATGAGACCCCAAGCAATTTCAAGGAATCTTGTTCGCGTCTTGTGCGAGTGTCTGCCTGTGAAGACCTCGACAACGCCTCGCGACGAATTCCCAACCCCCTGTTCGTCCCGACTTGCCACCAGCACACTATTTTCTATTCCCAAAGTGAGATCCTTTCCCTGGGGGCATGAGACCCTAAGCGATTTCAAGGAATCTTGTTCGCGTGCCCTTAAGGACCGTCTCGATATCGACCACCAGGAAGACTTCGAGTCGTAGAAAAGCCTCTGGCAAAAGTTTGTCGACGCTCAAGGGATTTACTTTGAAGAATTTTGAGGCATTGCAACAATATCTGAAATAAAATCATTTTTCCGAAACTTTTCCCGATACCCTTTATACAAACTATGCATATACTTCATTTTCCATCACATGTTACCGCAGATTTGTCAAATGACTAAAATACGGTTAAATACAGCCTAATCGATACAGCCTAAATAACGGTATTACATGCATGCCTCCTCTAATAAACGCAACCAGTCAGCCGACACATTAGTAAGACCCTCCAATTCCACATACTCCCTTCATTCCGCCAAACAACCACATTCTATTCTTACCCCTTCCTCTTTTGCCTTTCATTTCTTTTTCTTAAACTGATTATTATCTTCTACTTATCGCACTAACTTCCCATTGCGCTCATCAATGTATTCCAAAAAACGTCTTAAAGCAATTAAAAGTAATTACATCGATAAAGTCTCTTGCATTTAAACTGGTAACGAGGAAGGAATAATTGATTAAAGGTTTTGAAAAAAATACATAAATCAGATTTCAATGGTACTATCTCAAACGATATTCTAGGGAACAAGACTATGTAATTTAATCCCCATTTTATTTGCCATAATTCACTTTTAGCCCTTATGATTACCGATATACGGATATAAATATTTTAATAAATACCGAATGCATATTTTTGTTATTATTTTATCTGAAACAATACATAGAAAGTGATAAATTTAAAGATAGTAAAATATAAAACTGTGCATTTAATCTTCTAACATATTCTTAAAATAAATTACTAACACAAGAGAATACATTATTAACTGCAAAAAATTTCTATTCATTTCCATTGAATTTATATTGTCTTCGGTAACTGCTGCAATATATGCTTAGTGATAGGATTTATTCTACCACTGAATTAGCTTTTCTGAGTCATGATTCCATTGACTCAAAATATGTCACTTCTATGTAAAATTTGCTGCGTACGACGATTTTCATTAAAACTCAAAGACTTAAAATACAATTTTCGCGTATTGGTCAGCACCCAACTCTCATATTCAATTCATCAGCAAGAAAAGGATGAGTGGTGAACACCAAGTGGGCAAGCGGAGAAGGCATGTCCAGAACATTTTTTATTCTATGCAGCAGAAGCAGATTTTTCACCTTTCCATAAAAAATGTTTTAAAAAAACATTGGAAATACACCAGCAGATTCTCTCTTCAGCGCCTGCGTTGTTTTGAAATTTAGATCTGCAACCCGCTGCCGGATTAAACCCTCCCGGAGCGAGGACTGACGGATGGAACATCCCTTCAGTGATAAGCCAATCTGTCGCCATTTGGTCAACACCACAAGAGTGAACGAGTGGGTACCTAACACCCATGCCCCTGGAACTACTTGCTCAGGGATTCATTCCAGGGCCCGGGTTGTAAAAGAGCCATCGCCCCAACCATTACGCGCCGCTGTCACCTGGGTTTTGACGTAGATATGAGCAGTGGAAATGAGAAAGAGGGACACGAGTTTAGAAGGGTAGGTGGATAGCGAGTAAAGTATATTGGAGGGTGCGCTCTAAACAGAATGGGAATAGAAAAAGAGGCGGTTAGAAAGAGAAAGACAAATATTCGGGGAAGGATGAGAAATAATGGAATGGAAAGAGGACAGACGGGGATCGAATTTCGATGGAGAGAGAGAGACGATGCAAAGAATGGCAAGAGAAAAGAGAGTTTTCGGGACTTGTGGGCTCGTGAATGCGGTAGCAGTCCATGAGAGTAACCTCCACTTTCTTCCCAAGCAATTGAAATTCCCACACCCGAAAACTCGGCTGAAAAGAGAGAGTGAGAGAGAGAGAGAGAGAGAAAAGGCGGGGCTAATTCATTCCCTGCGGCACCAAAGTGGCAATCGTAATAATTTCTGCCCGAGGATCTCTTTGAAAGGATCTTTTAAGTGGAAGACGAAAAGTTTTGGTACCCAATGTGTGTGCGTGAGCTGGAGGAACGCGCACATTCAGGGCGGTCTATTGTCATTAGTTCGGTCGAACACACTGCTTTTCCTCTTTTAACGACTAGGACCCTTTCACATTCGCCGGAAAAATGTGCTTTCAGGTGAATTAGAGAAGCATCTTCTTCCCCAAACCAGCCATAATCTCTAAAATAATTTGCCTTCTAAAAGGGTTGTTTATGCAGGAAGTAATACAAACGCGCAGCTAATGTACGGCGGTTAACAGCCACACCTTTAACCTATCTCTATGTCCGCTAAACAGTCCTCGCAGACCGTGATTCCTTCATAGTAAAAATTCATTCACTTGGGAAAAAATATCAAATACTCACTTCAACCAAATAGGAGATAACTCCCTTTGTCTTTTGAATATTCATCATTAATTACCCCCTCCCATGAAGAGATCATTTCAGCTCAATTAGGAGCAAGTTCCGTACAAATAGCTCCAGCGAAGTCATGGGCTGGAAGCGAAGACACGATTGCCCTTTCAACTTCACTGCTCCATTCGAGTGAATAGGCGGAATGAGTTCCTAAAAGTGCCCCCTTCACTGAAAGCGAGCGATGTTATGAAAATTCGTATGCGCAATGGCAGTATCCGAGTTTTCGAGCATATCAGCGCATGCACGCGCGATACGTGCATGCAAACGACTGCAAAGAAAGGAGGTCTGGAGATAAAATTTTTAATCATGTCCATTCGCATGGGGATAAAGTAAGTACCGCATTTGAATTGCGCCATGTGCGTGAAGACAAACGCCTAAATATCTTTTTCGTCTCTGCAGGAGGAACGGTTTATGGAAATGAGATGCGAATGCTGTGCGGCGACGTATAGCTTCATCAAAAGTCAAAAGTTGATGACGCGCAGATGGTCACTCAGCATATCAAGTGGTTTCATAAATAAATTGCCGCGGATTGCGTTTAAATGAAAGGCAGAAAATGAAACTGGGGGGGGGGGGGATAAATTGTTAAGCCGGGTAATTCTGGAACATTAACGACATCGACTCATTTCTGTTTGCCTCCAATATGATGCAAATAATTAGAGAAATACACTCACTGACAACATTGATCAGAGATAGCGTAATATGAGCCGACGTTCGATGCACACCTTTTTAAAGGAAATCAATGCATAGTTTCCTGGACAAATGGAACTCTAGAATTCCTTGTACTTTATGAAATGCGCAAATTTCCGCTAGGCATTGCATATTAATTCGAATAATCTTAACGAAGTAACCCAGGACGCCGCATGTGATTGCGGATGAAGGAAGAATGCCTCAAATTATGGCATGATAAAATGAAACGAAAACTCTTGCGAAATTGTCAGCGACGAACCTCCAGTAGACTGCGATGGTCCCACTCTTAAAATCATTTGAATGACAAAGCGCATGACATAAAGTCCTCATGGAATCGTAGGGAGTTCTCCTTGAGAGTAAATGAATTCCGAGGAGATGTAGGGGTTGAAAGGTGGAGGAGGCAGCTGAAAGACTAGAGTGTGGACGGAGAAACTGAGAGGGCGGGAAAGAAGGAAAGTGAAGGTAAAGGAGAGGGAAAGGAGTTGGGGATAGAAGTGCTCCTAACCGTGTTACGCAGAGTTTTCTTCTTCCCAACCATGCGGATGAAGTCGGCCACTCGACTATTGCGTGTTCTGAAAGTGTGAGAGTCAATATTTGCGAAAAGATGGCGTTCTGGAAGGGGTTAAGTGGATGAAAGGCGAGGGATGAAGGGAGTGAGGAAAGGAAGGCTGATGGGAGAGGGAGGTAAAGATGCGAGGGAAGACTTGATAGTTGTCCTCTGTTGTCTTACGACACACTCCTGTATATATTTATGTATATATATATATATATACATTCACATACCTATATATTTTCACTCGGAGCACCTTTCCCTTCGAAGCAATCAGCATTCGGTTGTTTCTTCCCCATTTCCTTCCCTCGGTCTTATTGTGAATCTTTGAACTCGGAGAGGTTCCCCCAACCACATTTTCGTCTTAATTCTTGGCTCATCTAACTCAACAAGGATTTTTGCTGCCTCAATATCTCTCACTTCACCGTAAACCCCTTGAAAAAGATGTTGTGCGAAAACTTCATTCCTTCAAAATTTCAATCTTCAGCAAGTCTCGCGTGGATATTTTTTTGCTACTAATGTAGTTGAAAAGGAAGGAATTAATGTCAGGGAATAGATTGGTGCTCTCTTCCATGTCAAGATAAAATCTTTAAGAAAACTTGTTGAATGACTACTAAATAACGTAATTAATCTATGTATTATTTTCGTGAACATTTAATACCTTGTACCTATGCCCAGGCACATGTGAATTCGTTCAAAGGTTTGTTAAAACTTATAGTTAACATCTGTAGAAACGAAATTGAAATACTTTTTTTCCATTTATCATAAACGCAGGCTTATTTTAATACTTATTTCTTCGGAGACCCTATATCAACAAAGTTTACCCTCATAAAACAGACATTACTATGGTCTAATAAAATCAATAATCATGGTGTTTATTTGATATATTTTTCTCTTAAACTGATGTGTAAAGTAAATACAAATTCGTACTCTTTAATTCCTATGTAATCAAAATTTAAGCTCAAATAATTCCATTAAAAATCAACTAAAATTACGTGAACCTTTGATGAAACATAAAAATTCAAAAATATATTAATATGGACATATTTCTTGTCCTCGATTTATTGTTACAGAGGCAAACAAAAGACAACTTATATTTACCCAATGTAAATTTATGACCTGCATTTTAGTTACCTCTAAGTCTTCGCCTTAATTTGGTTATACATGTCATGGTTACGCACGAAAGGTAGATCGACGTCAGAAACTTAAATAATATTGAAACGAATCCCTACAACAAGTTGAAGAAAATACCCAAATTTAAAAAAAGTGAGCATTAATATTTGTCGTGACATCATTTTTTTGCGTGGCAATACCTTTGACTCTGGCAATTTTATTCTCTTTCTTCGACCATTCATCAAACATCCATATACGGAATTACAAATGTGAGTTCACCTTGTTTTACATGAGCGTTTTTATTTTACGATTTCAAACATTTTTATTTTGCAGTAAAAATTTCATAGCGTACTATATGTCATTAATACACACTTCCCCAGTAAATGAAAAATATTTCTACTAGTGAATATTTCCCCGTGCTCACTAATTTTTTTCATAAAGTTACTGCATGGATGTTTAACGTATTTATTGACCTCATTCTCATCAATTTTACCATCTAGGTTAGTTCTGAAACCAAATTACGGTCATTGCGTTCATTTCCAAAAGTTTAATAGTTCAGACTTAATATATTTACTTGGTAAAATGTTATGTAGGAAGGCTTGTGTGTTTACCGAGGAAATATGAGGCGGATTAAGGAGAATATTTATTGAACAGATAAATCATATCTTGGTCTTTGGACCGGCAGTTTTACATACAAACACTAGAGTTTTACCAGCTGAAATAGATAATAATCCCTTTCTATTTCTTTGACATTTTTATATTCATTGAATGTTGTATCCTTTGACTTTCTACCGTGACTTGCTATTAAATAAGTATTTGTTTATACTTAACACTTTCAGGCTTCACTTCGTGGAATTGTTTAATGTCCATATTATGAATGATACAGGTATTGGTTTGTTTTTGTACATAATAAATACCTTAACAGTTACAAACGAATTTTCTAAACACATTAAAACAAAATTGCAAGCATTAATTAATTCAAAAATATATCTATGCATTGAATAATACGTATTTCTGACAGATATACCTGTAGTCACGATATTATGTCCGAGGTAATATTTTGTAAAACAAATGAATTTCTCCTTTTAATATTTGATCAATCTAAATTAAGAAAATCAATCAAAACAATTCTATAATTTCCTTCATTACACTGCCATGAAAACAAAAAACTACAAAGTAAAATAAGTTCAACGCAAGCAATTTATTTAAATTTCTAGGGTGAACACTTATAATGACGAAAGACCTTTCATTTCGTGCATTCGAAAGATGTAATTAAAAATATTTTAATTATTTAATAAAAATAGATTTCACATAGAACAGAATGATGAAATGTAGTAATAATAGTATAAAAAAGGAGTTGTTCATTTTTCATTCCATATGATACTAATTGTATTCATTTGGAAAAATATAGTAAGCATAATATGAAATAAGATATGCTATATACACCATGGACGTCGCTCGTATAAGATCGCTCATACCAACAACACAGAATTCGGACTTTACCAATTTGAATAGCGAATGGTAAGCTACTTCAATTTTCATTCTGTGAGTTGTGTAATAAAATAAATCGAATCAAACAATTGACAAATATATTTTCCAGACGAAGTCTCCACAGCAGATCTTGAAATAAGGCAGTCTGGAGAAAATTAAAGTTTTTACTAAGTCTATTCAAATCTAGCCTATGGTGGTTACATGGAATAACCGCCATATGGGACGAAAATAGATCTATTTCTAAAATTACTGAGCAAAGTTTAAAGAAATATAATTAAAATAATATGCATCCACGGATAAGCTAAGTTTTACGTCCTTCAGTCGACAACAAATTTGCATTTTCAAAATGTCCATCCAAGAGAATTTTAAATGAAGGAGTAGGAGAGCTGCATACAAATAGGACAAGTAGCGACAGCAACCATAAATAGTTTTGGTAGCTCCCGGGGGAAGAGCACTCCTGACTCTACTGGGAATTTCAGAGGAGCAGAGCAGTTCGTCAGACCCTTTTCCTGCGCCATTCCTTCCTAGAATACAGGAATCCCGAACTCTCCCCAAACTCCAGAAAGTCGAGCAAATGGAGGAATAACACACATAAAAGAAGGGACCCACGGAGACGCCTTAAATGGAAACCTTAACTCAGCAGTACCATCACACCAGTGGGATTAGTGAAATGTTCTGTTGCACAAATATTTTAAGAAAGTTATCACAAGTTTCAAGGACATAAGCACAGATGATTAAAAACTACTTATAATACATATATAATACTTATTTGACATTTCTTTGGATGGAATACATGGATATTGAAATATTCTTTGCTATTAGATCTATCACCAATCCATATTCATTTTGCGGAATGATGCATTAGAAGAAATTGAAACATTCAATTTTTATCATATGTACAGTATGATAAAAAATTAATAATACGAGTCATTTCTGACATTATTTATGCTGAGTAATAATTTAAATGCAGTTATATGTTTATTATAAATAAGTATACAGCTCATTTACTTCCCTCAATTTTCCTAGATAAACATTTAAGTAAGATCGGTGTTATCTCTGTCAACACTTATAAGACCGCTGCATATACAATTGTTCAAAAGGCCCCCGAATATAATCTAGAAATGCAGAACTCTTTCTGGAGATTGATAACCTTGGTCTTTTTTAAAATATACCGGCGTGATTGGTTTCTCTCTCATCAAGATCTCCCTCTATGCTTAGAAGTATAACCAGGGACCTTCCCATATTATCTTTTTCATTCCCGCTTGTATACTCGCCGGCTCACTTCGGGACTCCACGCTCCAACGCGCACACTAATCAAACACATCGCACATTGCGACACCACCACATTCGAGGAATTTTCCCACGACCACCTCCCCTTCCTCTCCCCTCCACCGCTACCCACTCCCCAGCGTCTCTGCCAACCCTCTTCACCTCATCCTATCCACGCTTGAAAAAGACCAACTCCACGGCAAACCCCCCCCCCACCCGGTAATTGTCGCTCGCCACCTCCTTTTGCCGCACGGAATGTATTTTTGAGAATCAGATTAATGGGACAGTTAGTGGGCACAGACTTTCCACTCGCTGAGATCGGGAGTTCGTCTCCAGCGAGAGGAGGAGAAGTTTTAATCTTTAACCCGAGGCGTAGTATGCACAACGGCGGCGGTTGGCATAACGAGCTAACCGCTTGGTATCTCCGCTCAGGTGATAATTTAGGCCAGAAAACCTCGTGCTGCTTTGCAGTGGTAGCGGTTCCTCTGAGGACACTATCCAGCGTGCGTCCTTAATCCTCGCCCTCTTCCGTCCAATGTCCCGTGAGGGGGCTAGATATCTGTCTCTCTTCGTCAAAGTTTCTCGGAGTCTAACTGGTACTTTACATCGCGCCTGTTAGGATCCAAATGAAGCATTTACACATCCGACGACGAAATTTAGAAACAAAAAGACACGTCCGTTGAATTAAACTAATCGGACTTAAAAATAAAAATCTTCAAAATAATATTGTAAAATGTTAGCTCCCATTTATATTGAGAAATCCAATACTAATGTGAAGTCGGGTAGGTTAGAATTTTGATGATGGAGGAAGCCATAAAAACTTATTCTTGATTATTTCATCATGTGTGGCAATAATTTGCAAAAGGTTACCACGGTAATTGTAAGGATACTAATATGTTTATCAACTATGGCGGGATTTAATAATGGGGAGATATTTTGTACGGTCCGCGAGAACATTCCTATTCCTAATTAAAGCTTCATATCAAAAGATGTGATCGACTAGAATGCTCATTGATCTTGAACAGATGATATGAGATAGTGAATATTTTCCAGATAATTAAAGAATTTTCTTAATAGAACAACTCGTGAAAGAATTTGAAAAAGAAAAAATAAGAATAAATATTTTTTTTCATTTCATACATCACTGCTTCATTAATTATTTATTTTTATTGAAGCATTAAAAATGATTTTATTTTTTTAATTTGAAAAGTTTTTCAATTTTATTTTAACTTTAAATAACAGCGTATCCGTTTATATTTTCATTCGACCTCAAACCCATTTTATCTTATGCCACAATTACAGAAAGACCATTTCGTTCACCAAAGCTTTATCATCGTTCCCATTCTCCATTATTCTCCTTGTTTCCCTTTTAATGTAAATTTAAACTGGAATACGAACGTGTCGTGATTATAAATTCGTATTAAGTACGCCAAATTTAAATTTTTGGACAAAAATTCATTTAAAAAACTCACTCCACAAGGGAGACTTTTATTACTTAATCAATTTGCGCGATTCCAGGAAATAAAGTATCACCTAGTCAAATCCTGTGACATTCAAAAAAAACCCCTTTGAATTCGTTAACCGATGAAACATTCGTGGCGCTTTACGAACGAAAATAATTAGCCGTAAATTAATTAGAAAGGAAAACTAAGAAAACACTTTGTCATATTAGATAGAAATAATTAAAATGATCCCACGGAAAATATCGCAACAGAACAATATAGTATTCCCCTCATGGTTGTAACTACCAATAATAAAGGTTCGGGAGATCTGTCGGTAAATTCAAAATTATAAAAGTTCTGACATCGAAGGGCCTGGTCCAACGTATTTTTCATACGTCATTTTCACGAAAATATGATTATGTTATCTAAATTCTCATTGAATTCCCAAGCCAAAAAATGAAATAGTACGCCAAACACAAGTGCATAGCAATTAGGCACATTTCATTGCCAAGAGTCAAATGTTAATATCAACATTTTGTTGGGTTTTCATTCAAGTACACATATGATAGTAATTAAGTACATACCTGAAAGTTTACCCTCACCTATCGATACGATTTAGATACAAATTTCCTATCAACTTTTTCAATGGGAAGGAAATTGAATATTTTAGGGATGAGATTAAGAGTATAACGCAATTAACTTAATTACGACCGAGCACAGGGGTATCATTTTTTTATAATACTGAGGCCAAGAGGAGTATAATTGATTGAAGGGATTACTTAATCCTCGGGACGCCAGATTTTACTTCCCCCAGCCGTCGTATTTACCCAATTATTTTGCTTGCAGATGTTGCTCTTATATTAGCCATTCAATTTCCATCCGGAATTAATGAAACGCTTTTTAATGGCGTCTCATTTTTTTTACAGCCACGTATAATCCCGACTCTGTCCAGACTTTGCACATACTTCCCTCTCCATCGTTTTGATAAAAGGGATGCAATAATGCTGGAGCTTTTGTGAAACAGACGACCGACTTCACCATTCTTTCGCTACAATGGTTTAATTTCCAAATGTGAGAGGGGTAAGCCCCTCATTTCATTAGATTTTTTTTTCTCTCCCAATGTTTTTTTTCTCCAAAGTTCAGGGTCGAAAATTTAGAAATCATAAAGATCTAATCGTATACTAACGCGACAAAGTGTTATAATAATAATCATATCAGTGCATTTCAAAATTATAGCATGAAAATCTTTTGCTACGCTGAAGTTCATAGAAAGTCTGAGTGCTCCTGTGATCCTGGCGATATTTCTGGGTGTTCGGGCCCTTCATCAGGTTTCTCAAATCTCTGATTAACAGGTTTTACACAACGCCCATACACGTGAATGGCTTTAAAACCGCGAATTTAAGTTCAGAAGTCGTAAACATCAACCCCAAATTCGTCTCAAAAGACTAAAATATGTAAGACCAATTTCATTTCCGACTGGGAGAAACAAATAATTTCACAGAAACAATAAACTTGTACATTTCACCTAAGTACCATACGAGTACAACAATTAGCTTTTCACGTTAATTGTCTCCCGGTCATTTTTTAATGTTGTAAATTTAAGTACATGTACCTGAAATATATTTTATAAAATGTAAAGTAAATACATAAGCCACATTTCCCTATGAAGGAAAGTTATAACCAATTAAAAGAAAAACGAGCTGTTGTCTGAATCGCAGCGAATACATTACCCATATTTAATATGTTCACTTATCGTGTACAATAAAACCTCCCTGATTATTTGCATTGAAAGAGAGTCAAGGGCATCATGCGCATTCATGAATTTTAACTATTTTTACCTGATAATATGATTTTGTCGGAATTTTGAAGAATGATAGCAAAAAACTAAGTATATACAAGAAGATAATTGTTTAAGAAATGAAACTTAAATTTGATCGTTAGGCTACTTCTGGGACCGTTGCAGTGATACTAAAATCAAAGGAATTGCTTCAAGAGTTTCATCTAGATCTTGTTTTATATCTACCAAAGTTTTTATAATAAGACGTAAAATTGTATTAATCGAGTAACTGATTTCATTGTTTTGAAATATTTTATTTTCTTTTAATATTCAATGTCCTCATTGAAAGTTTAACATGATTCCTCTACAATGATACATACAATAATACCAGTTGTCTTTCAAATTTTCCGATGCCTATTCTAAGATTTTATACAGGAGTATTATAACGACAATACGGCGCCAAAACGCTCAAAGAGCTCACTTTGCACCCAGAAATACACGATAACCCCATTAATAAAGCCCTTCGGAGAACAGGTCAACACCAAAACACAATTCGTTGCGGTCACTTTAACACACAGGCGAGTCGGAAAAAAAGGCGTCCCCCATGTAGCCAGATCTTCCCTTGTGAAGGTACCCCGCTGAGCTCTTTCTTCGCCACTCGTTTCTGTAAATTAAACGCACCCCCCCCCCCCTAAACGTCCCGATACATATACGCACACACAAACACACCCACGCACAAACATGCCCGAATCCCCACGTTAACCCCGTCCCCCTTAAAGCCTTGGGCCGCGCTCGGAGAGAACACGCCCACCCACACACCACCCACCGTTACACACATGAATCTCAAAACTAACATTCTGTGCCCACAGCCAAGGGCCCTTCAGCGGGATCTTCTATCGCTTTTGTGCCCTACGGGTCCCCCATCCCCTTCCCAACACCCTCTCCGCCCACCCCTGCGATTCCCTTCCAAGTCCTCTCACGGCTTGCACTTTTTACAAACCCTCTTCCCCTTAAGCTTTTGCCCCATCCAACAGCCGCGCTCCTTTCTAGCTCCATAAACCTAACTAGAGTCCTTCCCTCTCAATATAATCCTTGGCGAGCTTTTGTTCCCTTTCTCGCTACTTCGCCGCGTTTCACCCGTCCCAGCCAGCCAACCTTGATTCTGAGTAGCTGGGAGAAAGAGAGAGAAAAGGGAAGAGGTGAGCAGGGGAGAGATATGAAGCTATTATGGCCCAGAGGGAAGGCTGGTGGGTACCAGGGAATAGAAGCCAGCATTTGAGTTACCACCTGACATTTGACTCTCGCCCAAGTAGTTACATCGGTTTTAAAGTGGAAAGGGTGGGTATGTGCTGCTGATGCACGTCGTTCACCAAAAGAAAATCAGTAGAAGCATTAAGCTGATGGCGCCCAAACTATATTCTACTGTAACAAATCCGATTTTACGATAATTGTGGAACCAAGTCAAGATTACAGTGCTACTTCGTGATTATCATAATTTTTTGATGTAAATTTTCTAGTCATCACAATATCTTACATTTTATTTGTTTTTTTCACGAAAAGACTTTAATCACAAATTATCACATAAACATCGAGCAAAAGAGTCTACCTATCCTTGTATAATCTTTTGCGGGCCAAATAACATGACTTTTCAAGCCGTGGGTTAAGACACACTGTGTTTTACTGTAGGTAATCTAACAGTGCTAAAATCAAACAAGATTTACATCTTGTTTGATTTTAGCTGCGCTAGAATAGACAGATAGAAGCTGCGGGAAAATCAAAGAGGTGATGAGTGGAGCGTTTTAAAACACAAGAGCGAACAATTCCTAAAATATTTTTTAGAAAAACTGCTTTCTCTAATTACCTTAAAATATAACTATTTGCTTTACCTATTTAAAATTTTGCTTCACCTATTTATAAATACATCGATCAATTGCATAATAATAAACATCTCAAACAGGACTTCATAATTTTTAACGTGACTAAACATAATGTGGAGCCTCTAATTTAGACCTATATCAGAAAAGTTTAGGCTGCATTCATCATCTGTTTGTATGTTTGTATGTTTGATATAGATATTATTAGAGTAACACACACATTTTCAAGTATCTCTTTACAAGTTTTCCTGTAACCATTTCGTTATAATAGCAAAAAAACGGAGATTTCAGATTAAGCTAAAAAAATAAGCGTTCTAAAACCTAAAGTAGGGCAAATATTGTTTTAAATTATAAATAGGAGAAGAATACTATAAATAGAATTCATACAATTTCACTGAGGGTGACTCACTATTAAGCCAAAAAATTAAACATTGATTCAGCATATGGTCAGCATGCCAAGAAACCGCAAGCACATACTTGATAATGTAGTATATATACATTCTCAGTTTGTAAGGACTATTTCCGGGTAAACATTTCAATTATATCCAAGAGTAATAGCCTCAAAAATATGACCAGAGAATATACTGGATGTATTTTCAACCTAGCCACGACATTAATACAGTAGCACGTTTTATACTCACATTATTCTAATTCCTGCTTTTGTTCGCCGTCGATATTCAATACCTCTGGTGCCACCAATGACAGCGAACCAGAGTAATTGGAGTTTCAAAGGCGGAAAGGAAAAGGATAGCTATTTATGGCGATAATTAAAGCCGTGTCGCTTTCCAGGATCTCTCCGCGGGCCCATTTATGTTTGACATCCGGTTATTACGCTGCAGAGGAAGGGCAAATTTGAATTGTGGGCATGAAATATGTTTTACCAGATGATTGTGAGGTGCAGTCAATTTAAAACGATGGGCAGTTTGCGTCTCAACTAATGATTTAATTAAAATACGGGCATGACTTCAAACCCTGAGATTTAATTCAAGGGCACAATGAAAAATTAGTAACAACTGAATCTTCTAACGTAGAGATGAACTTTAACTCGGAATTTTATGAAACGCTATACGGCGTAGCATCATAAACTATTCATAATGTTTACGTACTTAAGAGTGGGGTATGGGATGAGAGCGTTGGCTTACTTTATAGACGTTCATTAACATCACCAGTGAATGGCACATGAGGCGCAGGTGGGAACCCGTTCATGGCACGATTGAAGGCTGAAAATAATACGCAGGTGGTACGAAAGCTGAATTAAACGCGTTAAAACCGGAAGTGGCTTTAGTGAGCAAAGGATAAACACAACAGAGGAATGAAGCCAGATGCTTGGATGTAACTGGAGGCGAAGGATGCGGTACTACGAAGGAAAAAAAAGGAATATCAACTTGAGACAAAGAACAAGTTGAGAGGATAGACTGAAATTTAAGGTGGATACGGTGTAAAACGTAAGTGATGTGAGGGTTTAACGACAAGAGGATTATGGTAGAATGAAAGATTCAAAAATAGATTGAATTTTTGCACATAAGAATATGGTACGGCAAGAATTTTACTAATATTTACGTGCTTTCTTGAACTTTTGTCATAATACTTCGCGCCCCTATTTCCATCAAAATATGAGTGCATTTATAAATGTTGAAAAATAGATGAGCAAGGCTAAAAGAACAGTGTAATTTGGTAATGTTAGAAAAAGCTAAAATTTAAACAATAGATACTAAGAACAACATATTATATTTCCTAGAATACATCATAAAAATCACCGTCAAAACAGCAGATCAAGTATATCCTATGGTAACTTCCAAAATTCTCTTTAAACGCGCATTCAAACTTCTGACCCCTTCCGGTCAATATTCGCTGCGGTCTCTTTTCATTATACTATATCAACCAAAACGTGCAAGGATGAGGAATGGATGGGATATGTAAGGGAAAGTTTCCTTCAAACGGAAGTGAGAAAAAGGGGTCTTCGAGCCTCAAGTATCGCCAAATTGAATGGCAGATAGAGTCGGAAGGAGAAAGAGGGAGTGGTAAATAAAACAGCAGGAAGACTGAGGTGGGAGGTCCAGGCGCAGGTGGGGGAGAGCGGGAGGGAAGAGGAGAAAAAGGTAGGCTGGACAGGAAGACAGAGGTGTGGGAGGAGGAGGATAAAAGGTCAAGGGGTGGAGGTCGTTTATAGCGGCGGAAGAAAGGTGGTCGCTGGATAGCGCAAGTGATGAGAAGACGTTACGGTGCGGAGATGTGAAGCGTTTTCGGGGATGCATATATATATATATATATATATATATATATATATATATATATATATATATATATGCACTTCACTTTCATATAAGTTGAATAGTAGAAAACGGAAGCGTATAGTACCAGGGCACCGTCTACCAATGGGTTTCGACCTGCGCGTAGGACGTAGAATCCTTAGGTTGGAAAGTGTGTATTGAGCCGATCGTTATTCTGTAGACTTTATATGTTTTCTTATATGTAAGAATTGGAAAAGAGCGAACTGAGTCGAGGAATTTAATTTCTGATCCCAATGAGTTAGCTATGAATATTTCGTGATAGTTTTAAATTTGGAATTAGAGTATCTGCACAAATTTGAAGAATTTATCGATTACTGTTTCTTTTCTTTCAACTTATTGTTAGCTTTAACTGTCTCTCCAATAATTTCAAACTTTCAACCAAATGCGCTAGGAAAAATACCTAATAGGAAAGGTTTTATATTACAGAATAATGACAGTTATTATCGTACGTTTTAACGAAATTTGAATAATCATGCTATCACATGCCAATACGTACGAGTATATTTACAAGCTATGGTCTAATTCTTCAAATTCAAGATGAAAAATATTAATTTGACAAAACCACCTAAGATATTACGATCACGACTTGGTAAGTATGAAAAAATACATCTAGATTTGTGCAGGTAAAAATCTCATGAAATGCATTTCAGCTAACAACATGAAATCAACTCATTTTTCTGAAAGATGAAAGAAATTCAATAAAATTGATAATTTCAGGTTTAACTCGGTGGAATTTACCACTACGGAAAGAAATAAAGCCGACGTTATCACTTTGAAAAACAGCAATTACTATTTAACAAAATATGTGGCGGGCATAACTCTGATTTGGTACTTTTCTGAACAAGAATTTAGTACTTTCTAAACATCTCATGGGTACCTGCTTCCAATAAAAACCAGCAGTAAGCATCTAACTTTAAGTTTTTTCATGTAGTTGGGCATCAAATTAGAAAGAGTTTTTTTGCACACCCCTATGCCTGTGCGAATAATTTACGATCTTCCCATCATTAATTTGACGCAAGACTTACAGCTTGCGCTTATTGAGACGAGCCCCCCCATTTGGGGCAAATGAGAGAGAACCTCTCTCCCCCTCGAAATTTATCATCGAAATAGATTCCCGGTCGTTGATCTTCTCGTCACTCCCCCAAAATTCCTTTCGAGACCACCATAGAGAGCTAACGACGAGGGGCGTAAGGGTAGGGCGTAGTGGCTTGAGGCTCCGCCCCGGCTTGAAGAGGTAGTTCCCTATGAGAAAAACTTTGTCATCTCGTACACTAAGCTAAGAAGTCTCTTGGCCATCCATCCATCGCCCCAACAAAACGAGGACGGAGAACAGGTGTTCGTGTCAACGGCTGGTGACGTCGCCGTCTCCGCTAAAGGCACTCATCCAGCCACGTCCCTAGGAGACCCTGGATAAAATTCCACGGGAGCGGGGAAGATGGCGAATAAAAAAATACAGGCTGGGGATAAGGGAAAGGGCTTCGAGCAGTGACAAGCTGTGTCTTATCAAGGGGGAGGAAGAGAGACAGACGTCTGGAGGGCAGAAACAAGAAAGGAGAAGAAATGGATAGCAAGAAAGGAGTTAATGGCTGCTAAGGCCCGGACAGAAAACGTCCCTGATTAAACTTAGGTCTGGAAAAGACCCTTGAGTTAAACGTGGGAGCCAATTACAGATTTTCGACTAGTTCCAACGGCCCAAAATCTCCGAAATCGCAATATCCGCGATCCTCCTCACTAATCATTGAACGGAAGTACGTGTGCATTTCCGATATTCGGGTCGTAATAAGGACAAAAAACTACGAGTTGGCAAGGTCTACGATTCCCCAATTTGCTGACAGGAAAGTAAGAGAAATACTTCAATTTAGGAAAACGCTATTGAGTTGAAAGAGAGCGTTCATAAAAGTAACATCGCTGCCACAAAACATGCGGTCCGGTTCTATTCACCACCATAAGATATGAAATTGAGTAAAAGACTAACAAATATAATTTTCCACGGGAAAATTATTTATTTCGACCTTAACTTTGATGTGATGCAATATTTTCAGGTGACTTAAAGGTCATTCATCATATCTAAATCTGTGCCGGAGTAAATAATTCTTCACTGAGCTGTAAATTGGAATTGTTGGTCATTCATTGTACTCCAATTCCACCACTAAACGTCTGATCCTTCGCTATGCACGTAAAATCGAGGCGAAATCGTGAAACAAGAAAACTAACCAGAGCAATTTATATTTTTTTCATCCAGATAGACATAGCGGAGTAGACATGTTTTATAAAGGGATTGAATAGGGAAGAAGTCAATTATAAAAAAACCGGTCCAATTTATTTAACAAACAGGGCAGGTGAGGAATGTAATATATATCAATGGAGAGAATATACCTGTATGTGACGGTATTTCATGATACAGTTGGGGATTTTTTATTGTAAAATAATTGGTAGAATTTTGACAAAATGTTCTGAATTATCATCTGCACATACGAAGGGGCCAGAAATACGTTGATTTCAGAATTAATGGATTCGAGATAGATTACTACTGTCGAGTTCATAGATCGATTCTTTTCCAATTAAGCCAAAAGTTTAGATTTGAGAAACTAAACTCTAAGCCACTCTACTCCAATAAAATAAGCAAATTATTCAAATTTTGCTTAATTTGACATACGTCCAAGTATGCTTTCATGATGAATCCCTGGTGCAAAAAATTGTCATGCTTACAACGTTAGCAAACATGTCAATACACGAAGAAATGTAATCCAAAGTCATAAGTTGAATACTGAAAGAGGTTATTGACGGTTATTACTTAATAACGTTGTCCCAGAACAATATATCTCTGAGAAATATCTCTTAACAGTCATATGAAAGTGAAATTCATCGAGACAGATTGAATTCATTCACTTTGGGCTTCACCATGAAGCACATACTATTAGCAGTGAAATTAGAAAAGGAGAAAAAATTAATGCATGACAGGTTTTGCATCTATGCCCATTATATACCAATTATTATGAAAGAAATCGACCACGCAAAATTATGTCCCAATACTTTGGAGATCTAAAATTAAAACTTTGGTTGGAAACAGAAATGAAACTACTGACGGATTTATAAAGTATACAAAATAAAAATGAACTTCGATTTTTAAAAATCACTCAATCAAATAACTCTATGTACGTCAAAATGTATGACAAGTATTCTCTGATCGGAGCAAAAATAGCATCGCATTTAGTACTATAGCTTGATAACATCTTGGGTTCATTGCGTTTGGTGGGAGTGTATGAGTGTAGCCGAAAAATAACAAACTTCACTAACGTGAAGTTTGTAATTTTCGGCTACCCATAGATCATCTCTTTCTGGAAAAAGATTGATTAGGTTTGATATGTCAAAAAAGTACACCAGATTAGCAAGATTAGTCAAAACGGTATTTCGCTAACTGTGCTTAATGTTCTTGTATTTCATCCAAAGATAGGAATTCTGTTTTCGATTTTTTTTTATTCATAAAATTTTTTTTATTAAAATGGCTAAATTTTATCTTGATAATTCCAATATTTTATGTAGCTTTTTTTATTCTTCATTTTCATCCTCTATGTGATGAAGAATCATAATCATGGTAATTAATTGTGAATATTTCTTATGTTGACTAAATCTTCAATATTAATTGGCCGCTGATACGCAGCAGCTTGTGCAACGTTGTAAACTATGAGATTAAAGGAAGCGAAAGATAAGCGTGGGCGTCAGAAAATGATAAATGACTATTTTAATTAACGGAAATAGACTATATTGTTTCATAGAATTTGATGCATATATTTTGATTGCTAACTTTAAATTTTGGAGTAATCGGCTTCCAGCGAGTTGTACATTGAAAATTGAAGTATCGTTTTTAATTAAATATTTCAATTTTAATTATGTCGGTTGATGGGTATAACCATCGTATCCTTAATTGTGAAATTTTTGCATTCAAAACGGCAACTTTTTTGAAAGCACATTCTCGAAAATTCACGTTTAAAGATAATTTTAGGATTTTCCTGAATTTGCTGTGTACACGATACGCAAATAAATATCATCATCCTCTACATGTATCCCCTATATTCTAATAAATAAATAAGTTAAATTTAAGAAACATTTCTTAATCACGAAATAGGCCTAACTTTAGAGCGCTGAAATTGTGTGATATAAATGAATATCTTAGCTTAATTCCAGAAAAGTGACTCAAGTTTATTGAACTTTTCAAAAGTGGGCTTAAAGCCAGAGAGTAAAACTTTCAATCCGAAAGGAATGCAACTACCTGAGAAACGGCAGTGCGTAATCCTCTAAACAGAGAACGAATGAGTTAACCCAATGAAATGCACAGAGCACGGGCACGTACAAGCGAAAAGATAATGGTTTTATAAAAGCGCTAACTAAATCACCAGTATAAAACAATACATACAAGGTTTAACGAAGTGAGGAAAAGAAAAATGAGGTCATTGGAATTCCTGGAAAAAGTTCGCCTGGGAAAGACTCACGTCCGCATATACAGCAATTCTGTAATTTTCGGCAAACAAACTTCGTCAACACTGCATCAACTTTCTCTTATTGGTTTTCATAGTCTCTTCTACCCATTCTCTTGACTTATAAAAAAGCTCATGCATTAATTTACATTAATATTATAATGTCCTCGGTATTTTTTTATAAAATCAAAAAACTTTTTTCTGAGAGAAATCTATATTATTCAATTTAACAAAAACCATTACGGGTTTTCGCAGGAACTAGGTAAACTTGTATTAAATTTTCTCGCACGTAATTATTCCATCGTCCCTTAGTAGCAATTATTCCTCTTCAATGACCGTCGTATATTGTTCCAATCCTTTCCATCATCCCCTTCACGAATCAGATTCACCGCTATCCCAAGAGTTTATTTAGATTTAAGATTGGTGCTAATTTGAATTACATAGAATATTTAACCTTACTTAAATTGTGCGGTTCGAAATTGTTGAATGGATCAATACCAATGAAGTATCTTTTTTTCTTGTACCAGCACCTATCCTTTCTCCTTCCGAAACGCTTCGCCAAGCCCTGGATTTCCGTGGCCCCAGTCCCACCCAATTTTGGTGTAATTTACCTCCATGCTCTGCTGGCATCATGACTTGTGTACTTCTTTCTCCTCTTTTTCCCTTGTACATCCTTCACCTAACCAGCCCCTCCCGTCTGCCTTTCAACATAGGTATAAATACGGCATTCACCCTTCCTTTATGTTAATAGACCTATTGTTAATTACGTGGAACCGTCGAAAACCGGGTGAGGTATATTAAAATTCAAGTTAGATAAAGTAAAAAAAATATTTCGCTATCTTATCTAAATTGCAATAATTTCAGTATAACTTAATCTTTGGGTAGTGTTGGGCAGAATAGCTTAAAATGGCATACAATTACGAGGGTCATCCGGAAAGTAGTACCCGTTCGTGAAATAAAGACACAAAAGTAAATATTAACAAACATAAAAAATTTTATTTGAAAGAGGATACTTTAAACTACTTCTCAACATAATCTCCAAGCAAATTAAGGCATTTGTCATAACGTGTGACAAGTTTCTGTATTCCTGCTGCATAGTCCTTCGCCGCCAGCTCATTGAGATACGCGAGGGACCCATCTTGCACAAATTTTTGCATAATGCAGATGGTGTTTAACAATTTCATGAACAATTGTTCGAGAAACATTGGGAATGTGCTCACAGATGTCATCAATTGTGACGCGCCGATCGTTCCTCACGAATTCGTCAACTGAGCTCACCAGTTGGTCTGTAATGACAGACGGTCTCCCCGAACGCTCATCGTCGTGTGTGTTCCCCCTCCCCATGTTGAAGTTGCGACACCACCGCCGAACAGACGACTCGTCCATTACATTGTCTCCATACACCTCCTTTAATTGGCGATGAATATCACATGGGCGAACGTTTCTTGCATTGAGGAATTTAATCACTGCCCTCACTTCACAACTGGCGGCGTTCTCAATTTTTTTAAACATTGTAAACAATCACAGAAACAACACAGGCAATGCTAGCGTCACGCAACTTGGCTCAGAGAAGGCAGACAAGCCACTGAAGCTATCTGACCTCGTCCAGCGGCTACTCGCGTCGTCAGCACTTCATGCGGCACGAACGGGTACTACTTTCCGGATGACCCTCGTACTTTATTGTATCGTATAGAAGTATCTAAGGGGCAAATAATTATATTTTTTGAACTGTTGCCAAAAATGCTATCATGCCTAAACTTACCGTACTTGAATAGCAGGCAACCTAAAATTGTTTTCGGTGGTCGTGACCAGTGACGTAAGACGAAAACGCGTTTATCTTAATGAAGAAAACAGCGAAACAGTAATAGGTGGGAATGGAAACTATTTGTAATTTAAAGCAAAGAGCACTTTGGAAAATTCTGGATGACACAGAACAGTAGTATCCTATGCCGCTGAAGACAGTTCAACAAAACCTTTCTGTATCCGTTTGCCACTCAGGTCTTTGGAGTTTTGTTTCTGTGTCGTATTAAAAAAAACCCAGGTTTTATTACACGTGATGACGTTGTTCAATTAATCAGATCCATTTTCATTACGTTGCAAAATTTCTCTTTGAAATTTCCACTCGGTTGGTCTTTCGTAACACGGTCAGCATTACAGGTTTGCAATAACTGACATCCTGCCACTTCCACAGTTTGGGGAGCACTGAGATCAGTTTTTCGGCAACGCTTAGCATTCCCCTACATACTTCTTGTGGTTTGATCCCACTTCAAGTATAGGAGCGGCGCGAGAATTTATTGTAACACAACTATTTTTTTACTTTTGGAATGCACCCTGTATATACGTTGACAGATACCTTTTACTAAAGAATTTTCAATGAAAGAAATCGATAGTCATTTACAACATTAAATGTTCCGCATTGTCTGAAAACCCCTTATTACAATTCTAATTTTTTACATTTTTCAGTATCACGCATTCTGTCTACGACAAATTATGTCATAATCGTGAGATATTCATTAAAATTCATTGCAGGCAGCTGACGGGAAGAGCTCTAAGGTTAGCTATTATAGATAGCGTCAATGGCTTCATCAACTTGTTTACCCATAGGTACTGCCTCTCTTGCAATGCATAAGTTCATACAACACGCACATGAATAATTTTCTCCAGCTTCATTTTGTCTCCAAGCATTCACCTTTAGGAAACATGATCTCCATACATATATATGAATAAGCGTGTTAAAACTCAGGCTAATTGAATGGGTATCCCTCAACACTAACACGTTGGAAACCCTGAAATATGTTTTGCGTAAATGAGAAACAAATTACTAGAAGTTTAAAGTTATGATTTTTAAGGAATATAAAAGGCATTAAAATTTGAAATTATCAAGTTTGGAGTAAAATGGTATCTTCTTGTAACTTAGTAGCAGTATTTAGGGGAGGCGACCGACTGCTGAGGTCATTTGCGCCATTAGGGATGAACAGGAAAGGACGAAGAGAGGAGAAGAGAAACTCGGGGTCCACCAAGGCGCCAAGGGGTCCGTAGCTCAACATCCCATCCGACGGACAGCGTACTCACTCAAAATACCCTCCACAAAGCACCTCAAGTAGGGATCGAGATACTACTGGAAAATATTCAAAACCGCCAGGATTTGAACCCGGGTCTTCTGGGTGGGAAGCCAGTACGATAGGAACCGCACCATCATGATCTCTCGAAAAATAATATATTCAAATGCTAAAAACTAAATATTATTTCCCTAATGACTTTTATTGATGGGACACCATTTTCTATCTGACGATTGGCTGAGGGAATCAATTGGAAACTCGCGAGCTAAACTTCGTGGAATGCCAAATGTCGTTTAATCCATGCAATCCGTTTCGTCCACAATTATCAACTGTATCTCATTCTTAATGTGAATGAATTACAACTATTAAATCAGGAGAAACAGGTACTGTTCTAAAAATATCTTTCTCAATTATACGAGATCGCACATCTAACCGAATTTTGGAAGTTAATTGATATTCACTTTTTGGAAAGCTTCAACCAAAGATAAATTTCGATGAAACTGGTAATTTATTATCGATGATATGATGCGAATATTATTGATGATATGACGTATCCAACGCATAAGAATTATAAAGTGAAAAAAGGACAATATTTCTACACAAAAAAATAAAACTTGCATTGAATCTTTTTCAAGTTAATTTTCTCCATTTGCACCTGTTTCTCCATTTGCCCTTAGACTTAACAGTATTAAGTGGGCGCTTTCGCAATAATAATTATTTGCTGAGCTGTCATACCAAAATGAATGGATACACTGGCTACGATTAATGAGAGAAATGTCACACGAGGCAGTCAGAGCTTATAATTTTTAGGATATCATATGTATCCTTAAATTAAATAAACTCGAACAATTCTAATCCAAGGTAAAATACCCTTACTTTTCTAAGTCCTTTCTCATTTTAAGTATTTGCTCGGACTCTTTTCGGTTTTTATTTGGAAATTTCTCTATGCGACCTTCCTCTTGATTCTATTTCTTGGACCCCGCCAACCGCGGCAGACTTTTTTATTCCTCATTCCCTTCCTTTTATCCCGCCTCTGTTCCATCCGGCAGGATTCTTCAGCTTTTCGCTGAACCCTTACTACGTACACGTCAATCTCTGCCTTTATCGTTCCCTTCCTCTTTTCTCTTCTCTTCCCATTTTCATTCCCCCACGCCTTTCTTTCCCAGCTGACATCATTCACTTCTTTACTTTAAAAAAAAAGTATACCCCAGAGAAAATGCCACCCTACTTTCAATTTTTTTAATATTTCCGTCGAATTGCTTCTCCTCTACAGCGATACTCAATATTTCCTCGATTGATTTCATCCCCTCCGGATATTTCATAACGCCGAAGCTACGTTTCGGATGTCATTAAGGGAATTTTAAAGATCCGGCCTTTAATGCCACCCTTTCTGCCACGCCCTTGCGGTTGGAATGATGTCGACGTGACAGATTCGGCTCACCTTATTAATATCCATAGGGGAACAAACCTCTCTTCCCAAAAATCACGAGTGCTGCGTCTGACATTGAGTAATTTTTAAAAACTCTCAAGTTAATTTCAAAGAAGTAATTTCTTTCAGACTTAAACCATATTGATTAAAGGATATTTTTCATATTTCACACCATAAAAGTTAAAATGATATCGACATTTTTAAACTTAGAAAACTCAAAGGTATAATTTAAAATAGTGGTTGTTCGTAGCATTGATTTTCATCAAATTACGGACTAGGAACAAATGATGTATTATTACACGTTTATTAAATATAAACGGGTCTATGCGAAAGTTGTCAAGAAAGTAGCTTACGTTTCAGCGTAGTGTGGCGGTGGGTGGGGATGGAACCACCATCCTGGTATCTAAACGTCCCTACACTCAGTACGCATCCTGATATGGTAGCGTGCAGACTGTAGTTATTCTACGTTTCTCTCTGCGAATTGTAAAAATTTTTGCAGCAATTGAAAATCCCGTGAATTATCAGGGAGCCCTGTCTAGAAAGTAACTTTCATTTTGAAATAAAATATGGAACTAGTGGCAAAACAAAGTTTTATTACTTACAATTGAAAGGCAAATTCTTAAAATTTTTACTACATATTCACTATGAAATTTGAGCCATTTTCATGATGATATACAAGCTTTGCAATTCCGTCTCCGAAGAAATCTGCCGCATCATATTTTAATCACTTTTTTACACCAGCATGCAATTCTGCGTCACTATCAAATCATCATGTTTCAATCCAAGTCTACCCAGAGAACCATAATCGTAAATCGGCAATGTTTACGAATATTTTCGTTGATTTTCACCGTTACTTTATCTGCCATAAGAGAAGACCGACCACTCCGGGCTTCGTCATGAACGTAAGTGCGGCCATTTTTGAACTGAACACACCACTGCAGCCCTCCGCCTTCATTCATTATTCCGTCTACGTACGCTTCACAAAGCTACCTATGAATTTCAATTAGCTTGTGATTTTTGCCTGTAAATACTTAATCATAGATCGCACTCGAGAACTTACGGGATTTTCTAGAGCAGCGCCTATTTTAACAGTTTGCAGTGGGCAAAGTAGAAGAACCACAGTCCCTACACCATCAGAGCAGAATTCTAACTAAGGGTAGAAACCTTTAGACACCACAATGGTGGTTCTATCCCTACCCACCAACACGCTAAGCCGAATCGTAGGATTTTTTCTGGTCAGCCATTATATTACAAAACATTAATCTCAAGTGTGTCTCTTCATGATACGATTCACTCTTGCAACAATAAATGAGTGTAAACACATGGTTCTGAGCATGCGCATTATAATACAGTTTCAATATTTCGCTACAAAACTTCATAGTAGTTCATTTCTACGAATTTTTATTGCTACGAACAGTTCGCTAGCACTAAAATGTTGCACACTTTAACGGCAGTATGGCCATCTACATATACACCATGCAGTTTAACGTACGCTTAGATGATGGTAAGTCTGATTTTTCTTTATTATGCAGCATATTTTTATTATTCACGAGCAAATTCAGGAATTAAAGATTTCATTCACCAAATGTCTCATTCATTTAGTCGGAGTTTTTCTTATTAATGTGCTTACAACTAACTGTAATAATTAAGCTTTCTTTAAATTGATACTTAAAAGTCAATTATTGAATAATACAAGTTAATTTAATAGATGTTTTCATAACACAGCATTACTAATTTACTCCTGTAAATCTTTGTATCGTTTTCTCACTCCATTTCTTTGTAATTTTCCTTATTAAATTCACGTTTAACTAAAATACTTGTAGAACATATTATTATCGTCGTATGTAACGGAACAGGTCGTCGAGAATTGTATGAAATCATCATCGCACATTATACCAAAAATGTTTCCATCCTTTGATTTTTATTTTCATTTGCTCAAATTCTTGACAATCGGGAACAGATGTATCTCAAGTTTTACGAATTCACTATTTACTAAATTTGGAAGCAGAAACAATATCTTTACCTCTTTGATTATTCAGAATGACTTATTTCTTTATATGGCTAATTTCGTACAAAGGAGAACCTCGCTCTCCATAGTTCCGTGTAATATGCTGAATAGTACTAAACAATAATTATGGTTAATAAATGGAAGTTAAAACAACTAATCACTAGGAACTTTGGAGTCTTTTTTTTTCAAAAAACTTCGATATTTTATTTTTTGAGGTGACAAACTCCTTCCAATTTTTAGAATGTATACATTATTTGCTCGATCACGATACATCAATGCACTAGAAAATGTGCTCACTGCAATTTGAATGTTCTAGTAGCGTCTCCTCTACCTCTCTACCATTTTGTTTACTTCAATCTTTATATTAACTCAAGATTTAAAAAAGAAGAAGCTAAAAGGCACCATGAGGCCGGAAATTGAAATTAAATATTCCATAATTTTGATTTGAAGGACTTTATTGAATCATCCGCAATGGTTTCGCCCTTCCAGATCCAACCCTACCGCCGGCTCCTCTCTTCAAAAGTTAATAAGGAAACTACTCCCTCGCGTAAGCGCCCTCTCCCTTTCCACTCTCTCGTACACTCCATTTCCCCAAACTCATATAAATCAAAATGAAGTGCACATATTAAAATACTTTTATTAAGCAGAGACAACTGTTGTTTCTCAGGTTATAGCTCAAAGTAATCGACAGAATAATTATGTGTAGCAGACCAGGAGAAAAATACGTGAACTCATTGAGATTTAATTAAATCTAAAGCGATTCAACCGTTATGAGATACATGCGTGCAGTTTATACGCATTTTCTTTTCGACTGCTGCGGATTGAAGATCTCTTACAGCTACTTTCTCATTGTACAAAAACAGGGTCTCTTTCCAATTATTTCTGTTTCCGGCTCCAGATGTTTTCTCATGGTTTATCTTAATTAAAATCAAATCAATGATGAACATGAAACATTTAATAATAATCAGTGGTATCATATGCTAAGACCTTCAAATATCTTTTCCAAAAATTATAAATGAAGTGAGATTTCTAAATGGAATTTCTAAAAAAATATAAACCAACGCAGAAATGTATATCTTTCGCTGATTATTTATATGTATGCAATTGATGTGAACAATTAACTTTAGGATGTCGATGTTACATATTTTCAAAATACTTTTTCGGGTGATTTCAAGAGACAAAATCTTATTGTTGATACAGGAGTTATGAATGACTAATTGCTACTGATTACAAAATTCTTGACTGATATTAACAGATAATCACGAAGAATTTCTACAAAGTTTTCTTTTAGCCATTCCCAAAGGAACTGCAATGTCTACAGATTAATAAGAGTTACATACAAATTGACAGTACGTTAATATAACATTAAAAACCCAAGAGTAACAAGGAACGTACTCATAAGCATTACCAGCGCAGTGAATTACTTTTCTAATATTAAGCTCACTGTAACACAATTACCTTTATTTAATGAAAGTTAAAAAGTAATCATAACACTATTTCTAAAGCTGAATATTATGAATGTATCTAATAAAAGCTGAGACTTAAATCTTGTCATTTTCTATTAAGATAGATTTGATGGATTTCTTGCTTATTGCAACATGGTAGCAACATTACCGACACACTCAGTGTTGCTGTCGGATCTAGGACATAGGATAGTAACATAATGGCCAGGTCAAGATTACAACAAAGCTAGTAAATCCGGCATAACACAATCTAAAAATCTTTGAAAATTAATTCAGAAATGAATTCCGAAATATTCCCACGCAAGGACTCAGAAACTTTGAGGTACTTGAGAGAGCTCAATTCTTAATTTCGTTGGAATAAATTTAGTTCAGTCATTATGGTGAAAATGCTTTTAAGCTCTATCGACCGCCAGATGGAAGCCAGGATTGAGAAAATTATCTGCAGCAATGTAAAATTATCTTATCACCCTACCTCCTTTTATTCCATGCTCAGTTATATCAAAAAATTAATTAATTCAAGTCTTATCCCATTTATCCCTGCCAGCTCTACATTTCTTTTGAAGTGCTCGGTCATTCAATACCGCATATCACTTTTCATCCCTTTCCTTCTTAGTCGACCGATTAAGACGGTTAGATCCCCCTGAAGAGTGCTTATTTTACCCCCCACTCCAAACTATTTTCCTAGACTGTTTTCTCCCATTCTTGCAGTAACATCAAAAACCAGTTCGCGCTCGCATTCCTCCTAACTCCGTTCCCATCCCCTCGTTTCCCTTTTAACCCACGCACGCCCTCTCTGCGCCCGTCGAGTGTTGGAACTCATCAGCAATTCAGCGACAAGGCCAACTGAACAACCTCAACCTCCCTCCCATTCACTCGCTATCCACGATTTTCCCCCCTTCGCCCCGCCGCCCATCCCCCAACTCTCGCCAAAAACCATTCTTTCTCTCCCCCTTGCTACTCCTTACCATTCCGCGCTGCCTCCCTACTGATCCTCCGTGTTGTGCACCCTGCGGCAACAAATATCCTTCGAAGCCTAGCCCTCCTTCCGCTGTTGTAAACCCATGCTTTCACCTCTTCTCGCTTTGCTATGGATCGGGTCACAGTAATGAGCAAGCGCCGACACAGCATATCATTTTCTGCTGAGTTCTTCGCTCTCGGTCTTGTGATATCATTCATGGAATAATGAACCAAGAATGATCATCCATTTACCTTCAGGGATACGTTTTATTTACATATTTACGAATGCAGCAGTTTCAGAAAAAAAATTCAACAGCAGAAAGAGATGGATTTCCTTGCAGCACCAATACTTTTAAAAGAAGCATTCGCGTCGAAATGTGATTCAAAATTAAAATAATTAAATATTGCACTTCATCCTTACATTGGTGCAAAATTTCGACTCGACGATTGCATTTAATAAAGAAATTTAATGAATGATTGCGATGCATAGACTCATCATTTAGACTTCAACTCTTGTTTATCTGCGTGAATATTAATTAATTACCCTTTTAGAAATAGTATGAAAATTACGATGAGAATACTAAACCATGTCAAATAAATTAATAATAGTGAAAAAATTGAAATGTATATTACCGTTAATTCCTGATAAAAATGTAGGTAAACTTTTCCTGGCGCCGAAGGTCTTGTTACCAGTTCACATATTATTTTTTTATCTTTTTATGTTTTAGTTATATTAATGAAACTATGGCAAATTGATACCTAAAATTAAGAGTAAATACATGATATATACTATGAAAGAAAGTATATCTTTTATAACAAACCTTCCCCCGATCTACGCATATCACATGTTCCATGCCATTACATGTTTTACCCAGTGAAGATGTCACGTTGGACCGGATTTGTTTTAATATTAACAATTTAGTTGCATAATTAACAGTTATTGCTCTAAAACGTGAATATGTAAATCCTGAACCACCGTGTAATTTGTAAACCAGAAAATTCACAGAGAGCATGACCATTCCAGGGAAGAAACTTTTCTGTCCAAAGAAATGGCAAAATTATACATATCAGAGGTTTGTCCAATGTTTACTACCATGCGGGTCTAAATAAATAAACTCAATCGGGGTTAGGACAATAATATAAACTTATAAATAATGTTTTTCGGCACGTTAGTATAGGAAAAGAAGTTATAATTTTTTAATTTCATGTTTATCTGAAATTCTCACTGTAATGATATTACGTGCATTAGTTTCAAAAATTGACATAAATAAAATTAATTTCTCAACATATAAAACAATTAGTATCATGCAAACGTAACAGATGGGCGTCTGTATTTACTTTTAAAATACCGCATTATCGGATGAGATTATATTAGACTTCTCCATTCTAATTAGTCTACAAAGACAACCGCATTGTACCATCTCACAGTGCCATCTAGTTTGCAAACTCTAGATCCCTTCTCACCATCGCTTATTCCACTAACTACCCTAGCATCAACGACTTCCACTTCATCGTAATGGTGTATCTACGTAGTGGTGCAGGGTATGTTGTTTGACCCAGTCTTAAGTGGATTACGATCTTTCCCACTGCCAAGGTGTTCATGAGATCTGGGACAACTCCACGAGACATTTATAGATTTTTATTAAGAACCTGAATGTCTGACCATAAATAAAATTTGTTATTGCTTAAGTAATATAATTGCTATGAAAAAGAAGCAATATCTTCAAAGAAAGTTTTCAGGAAAGCAGCAGCAATATTATAGCAGAAAAAGAAAGTTTACATTTAGTCAGATTTGGCGCCATCATACTTTGCAGAGATCAATGAAAAAATGGGTTAATTATAAGATACATTTCATAATCCGTTTTGTGCCTTGAAGTGGTATTCATTGCGCCAATAAATTGTGGAAATTTTAATAAACTTTAAACTTGTCTAAATGATTGTTTTAAAATATTTGAGATTGATTCATAAATTGCATTGAATGTAGTAATTAAAATTACAGCCAAATTATAAAATCATTCAATTAATTCGCCATTAAATTTACCTTAATTAATATTACTAACAAAACAAATTTAAAAGTTTTGTGACCAATTTGAAAACCAGTCATAAATTATGGAAATTATATGAGGAGATATTTAGATTCATGATATAATTCAACATTTTTTTTATTAAACAAGAATCTTGGTGACCGTATGGAAGTAAGAGTCAAACTTTAATCTATTTTTTAAAACAGGGATACCCTGAGCGTAGTCCGAGGCAGCCACTCTACTGGAAATAACGTAATATATCCGTCTGACTGACGCCAATCACATAAGGCGATATTTGACACTTCAAGCACCAAATGAGGCAGTCAAAAAAGAAAACTTACCCTGCAATTTAGGATATAGTTTAAACTTATGTGATAACATGTAAATTTCATGAATACGATGAAGTAGGTCAGTCTCGTGGATGGAGATGAACAAAACCTTAGGCGCAAGGGGAGAAGGGGATCTAACATTCTTCCACATGCGGTCTCCCGTCAATCAATAGTAAGATCGTTCAATTTGTTTGAGCTCTCGTAGTACCGAGCCATACGGAGTATAAATTCATATATTCAAGTTTGAGGAGATATTTCTATGTTAGGGCACCAGTTTCCGAAGGTCTCCAGAAATGAAAAATCACGAAACCTGTGCCGAGCTAAAATGGACCGATGATATATTCCGGCCCGAGCCCAGACCCCTATGGTCAGTATCCAAATGGGTAATGCACAAGACCACAACGCTCCTTTAGTCATTTAAACGACTAATTAGGTGTACCGTTTCAAACTACATAATTATACATGGGAAAATTTTCACTAAACATAATATGATTTTTTAATTTTGCCACCCCAAGATAATTGTTAAAATACCATAACGCTCAGAGTTTTAATGACAAATATTTTACTTCTGGCAAGTCGATCTATTTTAACTTTTAATTGAATCAATTATAGCAATTTTAAAATTTGAATTATTTATTTTTCCTATATGTTTACGACACGAATTTTCACATTTTAGCACTCGCTTGTTTTAACATGTTATAAGTCATCAGGAAAAATTTATCCGTTTACATTTTTAGATTCAACAGATGAGGAAATTTAAGTATTCGCGAACGCCAACATCTTTACAAGAGACTCTTTGAAAGTACAGATACATTCAAACGCCTCCCAAAATGGTTCACTATCACCATTTTAAAATCAGATTTGAAAAAATATTATACTTAAGGAAGATGTAAAAAGGGAGAAGTGAAACGGTATTTATAGAAGTCCAATTACATGTTAATGCTTTATTTATTCCACAAATATATTTAAAAATTATAAAAATATTATTAGCAAATAGGCATATGCAAACATATGCCTCTATACACACAGATGTACACTTTATTCAGTGATAACTTCTGCAACATTTTCATATTAAAAGTGGAATGTTTTCCTTGGTAATGTATACACACTGTTTCGAGGAAACTCAAAACAGAACATTGGCACTAAGCGGTCGTATTCTAAACATTTCCTAACAATTACTGGATTTTATTTGCATGGGATGATAAACTCCAACTTTTTAGTCCGAAAATTGTGAATTCACTTGCAACACACTCGTCTTCTCTCGGCTTTTGCTTCGTCTCTTCGTCGTCTTAGGTATATTGTTTGCCAACTGACTACACTAAACGTTTCACCGCTTCACGCCGACGTCTCCATATCCACCGCTGCAAGCCGCTAAAAACCTCCTTACAAACTCGACATTTACACCACGCTCATGCTATCATTCTTAACCTATCTTCTCGGAGGCTTTCTCTGAATTAAAAACAAAGTTTTCAACTCCGTAAGCCTGTATCTCTCTTCACTGCTCCATCGCAAAGCGTCCGAGGTCGTTTCCTTCACTCTTTCGCCCTGCTCGACCATCCATCTCAACTTCAGTTCTGCCTTTCCGCCTTTTCTCAACTCTCTTTTCTGTCTATCAGCAAGCGTCCTCAAATTTTAATTTTCTCATTTCAAGAGACTTTACACATACTTTAAGAGTTAGTCAAGATCTAATGTCAACATATTCTTATAATTGAAACGCTATAAAAGTATTAAAGTTAGCCTAGATTTGATAAAGAAAACTGCGTCAAGGAACTAAAATACTTACATATAATTCACCACCACATTAAAGTGATGCTATTTCCGTTTTTGATTTGCAGAGCCAGGCTAGAGATATGCTAAGAGTGGAGAGTGTGTGTTATCACATGAACGTGTTCACACTCGAATCCATTTCCGCACGCAAACCCATGAATTGTAGACATCATTAATAGAAAAAAATGTCACCAATACTTTTTATACTAACATTTTATTTCTTGAAGCAAAAATATTTCAGAATTACGAGATATAGTAGATTTTAGTTACTCTCTCCTAATTCCCGTCCATTGAAAAATTTACTATTCATCTATAACTTGTTATGCTAAAACCGTCATAAATAACTAATTATCAGCACTTTTCCACTTGATAGAATTTTTCATTTTACGACCGGGTTTCGATGTATTACATCATCATCAGTCCACCACATCACGCCTGAAGCTACTCATTTTGTTCTAAAACCGTCCTGCTTACAACATTACTGCGGCTATAACCTATTGAATCAACTATATTCATTCATGTATTCAGAAGTATCTCTACCATTATTAACACATATAGAAAACCCTCCACTAATACAAATGTATGGTGTATCACTCATGATTATAAATTGCTTACCTGAGATTGATTTCCTAAATTAGTTTTCGACCGATACTCAATACTGTTTCTTAGTTTGGTAGTATCTACATTAGTTTAGAAACAAATTTTTTCATAGATCTAAGACTAAAGTTCCGGTTCACTGGAAAAATGAGAACTACATGTTTTGCGGAGTAACTACATGTTTTGCGGACTAATTGCCTTGATAAGTAGAGGCAAAATGGAGCTTCGTCATTTGAGTCGGGACACAAACTACAAGCTTATAATTGAATCCTATGTAGTCGTGAAGCTCGAGAACGCTTGTAGGACGTCTTATGATGAAATTAAACTTAGGGGATACGCATAACGCGAGGAAGAGAATAGTATCCAAACTTGACAGAAGTTGACGGAATGATGAAATGGCGAAAACTTTCGACGAAGTATGGAGGAGACTAATTCCTGCAAAGCATAACAAATCAAATGGCTAGTACAGATGATTCGTCTATGGAAACGTGGTGTACGAATGTATGCTTTCATATTTTGTTAAGCCTTCTCGCTGTCAGTGCCCGAACAATTTAGCTTACACTTTGTCGAAAATTAAGGTTGGAGCAATCAATGGTGGTCCATCTGTCTTCCCTCCACACCCATTGACTGACTCCTTCAGCATCATTAAAGAGTGGGACCCGTGAGTCAAAGAGGATATTTTATTTCCAGGAATGGATATATGTAATAGTTTTATAATATTGCAAAGATGATTAAGTTCTCAAATTAATCGGAAACTTGACGTGTGTAGTCCTATAACAAAATCTGAAAACTATTTAAGGAAGAATAAATGTTAACTTTTCAGCATAATGAAGCAGATTATGTTAACATATTTTTATTGAGAGGCACAACCCATTAGTATCTCGTATTTTAATTATCATTAATTTCTTATGTGAAGTCTTTCTTATTTCAAATATCAAATTTTTCCAAACATTTTTCCCCGTTTTTTCAAATATATTAAGGAGTGAGGATTTTCATAATGATAAAAGAGTGACAAAAATAAGAAAGTAGAATCAAGGAAAAAATACACATCACAACCTTCTTAATGTGTTTAAAAGCTTTTAATCTTCAGTTGGCTTCCACACAATCAAATATTTAGCAACAATTTACATGTCTTATGAACACAAATAATATATGATTGTGTTTAAAAGTAAAATTACTTGCTTAACTATTTGTTACCAATAGAAAGAGCATAAGCGCTCTTACGTCAAAAAATAATAATATTTCTCATCAAAATAAATACGAATAAAATTTCCTAAACAAGTGAATAAAAATTAATCAATGGGATAACCTTAGTACTTGATTTTTTTATTTTATACTCCTTTATGTGTTAATTTGATGCACTGCTAAGCAACAAATATATACCTCTTCGCGTATATTGAAATACTATTTTCGGAAGCCTTAAGCATTTAGAGTTTTCCAAACAATTTTCGATTATCTCCAATGCATCCAATCAAAAATTCTTAAAACACAACCATATCTTTTATTGGAATATACGTTGAGCAAGAAATGATACTAATTGCTAAGATTGTCGGTACGAAAGGAACATGCAACCGCGGTTCTATGCGGTTTCCTTTCGTACCGACATAAAAACCCGAATTGTGCCTATAGGCCGAGAATCATTTTCTTCAATAATGTACATGCATGCCTACAGCAACGAAACGCCAAGGCGATAGTATAAATTTCTAACGGAGAGCAAACGTGGTACTCACTCAACATGTGACAAGTATGTTTATCCCTACCACTTTCCTTACAAAGTTACCCACCCCGCGCTTCCGCCGCGCTCATCTTCCCTTCTCCTTAATTTTCACTAATGCACACAAGTATGCCCCACACCTGGGTACGTAACCCTTCAGAGCACTACACGAGCATTCCAATAATTCGGAAAACTGACTCGCTCACGTGAAATCAGTTAATGCGATGGCACGCGGGGCACGCTGCCTGGAACTCGCGAATGCCGTGGATCTTCGGTAACGCCTCATCCACGAGATGCTCTTCTACAAGGCGTTAAACGTGGCACGCTCGTAGAGAAGCGCTAAACCCAGAGGAGGCTGGGAAACGAACATGCGGACCGGGAGGGGAGGAAAGGGTTTTGAGGGCTGTGGAAGCAAGGCGGAAGGGGCCCGAGCAAAGGTCCAAAACGATGAGCAACTTCTCGGGCACACCTTTCCAAGTTTCCGAGGAGAGACGTAAGCAGCAGCGGAGGCGACAGCAGTGTTGGCGGGAGACGAGAGTGAGGTGAGGGGGGGAGGGATAAGTGTGAAGGAGGCTAAAGGGGTCTCCGAGGGGAGGAGGGCAGACGGAGAGGGCTCCGTAATTAATGTGAGAAAGTGCGCATAAAGTCAGGTGCCGTACGGAGGGTGGGAAGGAAGAAGGTGGGGGGGGTCCACGTTAAAATGGTCCGCAAGGGAAGGAGGACGGAACGGAACCTCGGAAGGGGCAGACACTGACTAATCTTTGAAGAGGAGTCCAGAGAACGCGAAGGGGTGTGTGTATAGCACAGGGAGAGAGAGAGAGGAGGAAAGAGAGAGAGAGGATCAGGAGGAACTCTCCGGCAATGCCTCTGGGATCGGTATGTCGTGGTTTTTAGCAAAATGAACGAGGCGAGAGTGAGAAAGGGGGGAAAGATAGATACGCGACAGAATGAAAAGTAACCCCAAATTCCGCCATCCCCCATCACTCTCGCTGCCGGTCGCGCCCGAAGAAGAGGGTGTGGGGGTTCTGGGAGTTGTCGGTGAGGGGATAACTACTACGGAGTCTGGGTACGCCAGTGGATTTATTTTTGCGCAAAGAGTGAAATGTGCACGCCCGTGATGTAAAGTCAGGGGAGAGGATGAGTGGGGGAGGTAAGACGCAATCCTAGAGGAGATGAACGGCTGGGCGACCGGGGAAGGAGGGGGTGGAGGAGGAGGACGGGAGCGGAGAAGGGGTACTGCGCTGGAGGAGGGGGAGGAGTGGAGGAGGATTCGGACGAGCGGAAGAGGTGCGAGAAGAAGAAAAGGGAGGAATGACGCGGTTTTGCAAGGAATGGGTTTGAGTGAAGCCTCGAGGAGTGAGTGAGTGAGTGATTAAATTAAATTGGCAAGAACTTGTTAGAAGTGACAAGGGAACGTTGTTAAAACGCTTTCGAGGACGGGATGTTCGAGAGGGGGAGGGGACGGAGGGGTTTAAGGCGCGCGTAGGGGTGGAGGAGGGCATGGGGGTGGCGTGTTGGGAGCTCGCGAGTGCTCAATGGAGGGGATGGTGAGAGTAGGTGAAGGGAGATTATTGGTTAAGGGTTTTCAAGACGAATATAAGCGAGGAAATGTCTACCGTTCCCCCTTCCCGCACCCCGTTCACCTTCCAGCCCACACCCTCCCCCATACAAAACCCTAGTGAACCTCGTCGGGGGGAAAATATTGGGATTGAAATTTATGGAGATAGAGGCGAATAGCGTTTAAGCAGAGGGATAATTTGAACGTTAATTATTGAAGGTGGGAGGTTTGACGTTGCACCTCACAGTATAGTCCTGGGACTAGAATTCACGTGCAGAGTCATTAGTGTGAATTGAGGCTTGAAAAGTCTAGCACATTCCGATAAATTAACTTCAAAGGGGGTGATGCCAAAGGTGATGATTCACTAGTATTCGATCACCCGCTGCTTCAACTATTAATATAAAAGGACAAAGGAAATTCACGGTCCTCTTGGCCGATTATGTTAACAATTGATTCCATTATAAAAATAACCATCAATTGGACGCAGGAGTTAGTTTGCATCGCTGATTTTATTATTCACTTTTTTCACAATCAACCAATATTATATGACAAGGACGAACAAAATATTGAAAAATCAGTCTATTAACTATAGAAAAACCAAATAAGTGTGGCATGCACCCCGAAGAGAGTTCATTTCAAATGTATATATATTTTACAAAAACTACTACTGATTTTCAAATAAGGAACCCCACACCTTAAAGTATAATTATAGCCATCATGTTGAGACTAAGCAGAGTAATACCTGTATACCATCAAGATATATTCAATGAGTGATAAATCCATGCGTCATTTTTGGGCTAAGTACTTCAATAGATTCAGTTATGAACCCAAAATAAGATCAAAAATGCTTTTCCTCTTTCAAATATCAGGGCGGTAAACTTCCGTTTCGGCCGAAACCACCTAATACCCCAATGATAGAGCTAAGAATAGATGGATTCTATTGAAAATGGTTAAGTAAATATTTCCATTTGCAGAAATACGTGAAAAGGCACGGACAAAACTTATTGATAAAGTGTACCTGATGGAGAGCTAAAATAACTTTTACCTGTAAAATAACCTTTACGTGTAATGATAAAAAAATAAATATGCTTGGCACGATTTATAATATACCTCATGAAGCTTTATACGCACTATGGAAGGACCACTAGACTTGCAAGTTGAAGTGATTTGTGACAGGACAAAGGGATGAAAAAAATGCTTCTTTATCGACGATAAAAAAATTTTCTCCTCCACTACAAGCCATATCGACCATAAGGCGAATGTTTTTGCACGCGGTTCAGTCCTTCGAGAAATAACATCTCTCCCCCCCTCCCCCTCCACTCCCAACCACTGCCTTTTCATTCCAGTGAACTGGGCAAAGGGTGAAAAGCAACAGTTAGAAGTTGTTTATAGTATATGCGGCATTTCCACAAGTTCATTAGGCTAGTTAATCCATCAGTTCAATGACTCCACCCGTAAGGTCGAGTTCGAAGCAGCGCGGAGACATTGGGAGAGGGGAGAGGAGGAGAAGCGGTGATTAGATTTCAACTGGAATTTTCTGCCTGGCACGCCCTTTTATCAAACTTACTCTGGGACTGAAATTGGTTAACGAATACTGGGATAGTTGAGGAGGAGGAAGAGAGGGTAGAGACATGAACCAGATAACGGTAGAATGGAATGTGGTGGCAGAAGCAGAAGATAAGTGGGAAAGAGTAGGGGAATATATAGGATTTGATAGCGAAAATGAGAGTGTGGGAAATTAAATTGGAATAAAAGGTTGGGAAATGGGAATGGAAAAACAATGACAAACGAGTGAATTTGATATTTCTGAGAACAGCGATGAATGTGAAGTCGAAGGAAAATTTTTGCTTGAAAGTTATGGGATCTCTGTTCTAGCTAAAATACGCAGTTTTAGTAAATTAAATTAGTTTCACTTTAAAAAAAGTAGTAAATCAATAAAATTATGCAATGAAATGATACATTATATAATGCATAATCTATCAATATAGGCCTGAAAACAGGCAATAAAATATTGATTTCATGGCAAAAGAAGTGTTCGGAGAACATGACATTCATGGTTCTGGTAACCGGAAAAAATCCTTCAAACTTATTGCAGATAACTTTTCCATTTTTATTTCCCCTAGATGGCATGTTTTACCACTCCAAAAGCGATCCAAAATATTTTGTCCTGATTATTAACAAACACAGTAATGTTTATCATGACGATCATAAGTTGATTGAATACGCCATACATGACGGTCGCGAGATATAAAAAAAGATCCCAACAATTATTTAGAATCTCTCCATATCGTTGTATCTTTAATTAGCATATTTACTCCATTTGCCTTCATTTATGTGAGTTTTGCCATGGCCTACTAAGTTAATTTCATTAATAAAATAGGAATTGAACTTAATTCCATGAAGTACATAATTTCCAATCTTGAGTTACTCTGATACTGGACAATCAAAGAAAATGATAAGGATTGAATCAAACTCATCAATACTATATTTTTAACAAAAAGAAAATCTTTTGACGGAAAAAGGTAGAGTTACATCATTCATTCCGAATCTAACACTTCATGTAAACCTGAAGGCGGAGCAGGGGTTTTTGAAATGTTCCATCGACCTACATTTACAGAATACTCCACAAGTCGCAAAGGTGTACGACGGTTGTGTTAGGTTACTAGCCATGAACGCACGGTTATTGTTTTAAGCGTGCATTTCGATTTGAATTTGCTCAAACACACTAACACATGCACATATCAAATGTAAATTAATGGGTTTATTTGACTAAACCATACAAACTTAAATTTAAATAATGGTCTCTAAAATATGAAAAATATTCGGGTTTAAGAAAGAATATAAGCTCATGTGCTTCTGCAAAGATATAATAAAATATGTGACTTGTAACGCAAAAGAGTTTACTCTGTGATGGCTCGTCAATTTGAGAGGAAGCTAACCGCAAGATACATTAAACAACGCAGTTACCATACCCTTTCATTCTCTGCACTTCGCGCGTCAGCTTCCCCCTGTTATTTCGGGCTGATATATGAAGTACGTTTCCACATGACTCAGAGTATTTCATAAAGGTCAATACATATTAATGAGCAATACTTTTGGGATTTAACTGCGTCATCCTTTAAGACATCCGGTTTTTCGTCCTCCAAAGCCGGAGGGTTCTGCAGGGTTAGGTTTATATACTCGTATTTGTAAGTTTTCTGGGATGAGAAAGGAAGAGAGAGGCTTGGAAAAGTTGGGAAAGGGCAGATCTTAACTCCTGACTGATCCAGCGCCCTTTACCACTGTTGAAAGTTGTCTCTGGTGTTTCGTTTTCCAGTAACTTCCCTAATGATCCTAATCTTGTGATGCCGATTCGCTTAATTTGCTTATGTTCTCCGCGCTTGCGCGCGCTCGGCTATTATAGATTGTTCCCCGTTTCCTCGCATCATTGCAGATCTCTTGTGCTATTTTAATCTTATTCCAATGATTCTTCATATTTTTCCAATGTAGTACCGCTGACGTGTTTTACAATACACCTGGTAAATTTCTTTTCGTCTGCAGTGGATCCCTCACTTTAGCGTGTCTTTCCTTACCACAAATCTTAATTTTAGGTGTCAAGTCAGTAAGCATGCATTATTTCCTCAAGATTCCGGTGATTTTTAAGTTATCTGTGGATTCCAATCTCGTCATGAGCCTAGTTTATAAATGATTCCATATAGTGGGCAGTAACATATTATAGTTCGTTATAGTAAGATTTTTTATTGCTGAACCAGGAAATGAATAAAATATACATCCGGGAACAAAACGTTTTTTTACGTCGTTCGCATTACTTTTTTGATGGCTGTTGTCTCGACATGTTACCATGCATAGATTGGTAATAGCAACAGATATCGAAAAACTCATTGCTATTTCTACGCGCAGTTCGAGACGTTGTTCTTCATTTGTTAGGGTTTCGTGATTAAGCTGATGTTAAAGAGCCTAGCTAAGTGTCCGCCTATTATATTTTTCAGATAACATCAGGATCACCTAATATTGGGATTTTGGCAAGCAATGGCACCATGTCAAAACCTCTTATGATATATCTCCAGATATCACTGTTCCACAAAGACTACGATTGAATAACAAGCAGGCATAATAATGTTCTGCATTTTCCTGCAGTTTGAGTATTCATACCGTTCGCTTCGCTAATTTATATTGGTCAAATCTGTTGCACTGCCATTGACCTCAGTGGTATGGCAACATACCATGAAGGTAAAGGGGTTTCCGGGTTCTGCAGCAAGATATTCTCGTAAAGTTCCACACAGAATTGATCGCTCGTGTATTTCTCATTTAAGATAATGCGCCGGATCCTTGGGAAATCTCCATTTGGTCCTGTAGCATTAGAGATGCGTTTTATGATCCGAAATTTCAAACTTCCATTTCATGATGGGAAATTTACGAAGTTTCCCCGCCTCATATCGTAATCCTAACAATACTGAAACCGTCCACCCACACCCACTTAACACAATGTGATTGCCTACTCTTCCACATCGTAGAAGAAACCCTATTCCTCTTAAACAAAGGCTAGGGAAAATTATGGACGTGTTTGGCACATTTATTTAATAGGCTGCGAAAATTTATGTAAATTAGGAAAACATATCTAAAAAATAAAATATATCAGCAATAAGAGTAAATTTAGAGTTAGTGAAAACATTCAAATGCTAATTAAAAAACTGATAAATCATCAAAAAATCCTGGTTGATCCTGATTTTGTCTAAAAATAACACATCAACTAAGTCCGGAGTGATCCTTATCGTATTCTCCTACTTACATGAAAATATATGATATGAAACAGAAAAAATACTGAGTTGCCGTAATTTTTCGATCGTATTTGACATCGAGGGCAGAGGTACCCGTGTTTTCACAAAATAAATACAAAAATGTTCTTGCCATCGTGATTACAAAACAAAAATCACTTCTTCAACATCTCTGCATGTAAGACCTTACCCTCTCTACTATTCTGATACGTTCACTCTAGATGAAGGAACTACCTTCCCCTCTTTTCAATCCATCGGTTTTTCTGCACATATATTGTAGGCATAAGATTTTATTTTTGCCAGGAAGGTATCAGGTCATTCAAGCTATCATGATTCTTACTCTTCAAAACATTGAACTATTAAATACGAGCCAATCTTGCTTCATAGACAACCACAATTAGGTATTACCTTTTCAATCACCGTGTTTATCCTACTATCCGTAGAAATTTCTATTGAAATATAAAATATTTTTGTCCAAAATTGGCATTGCTGATAGATGTAGTGCCATTCCTTCATTGCAATATGCAGCCATGAGAGAAATGTTGGGAGATAGAGAGAAGGAGAACCAAGGTCACTCAAGATTCTACCCTCAAAACGTATTTTACATCTGCAGTCTTCTTATTAGACTTGGGGTCTGTGTTTGGGTTCAAGTCTTCGGAAAAGTACAGAAAATAACTTTGTAAACAGCTGAAGAATATTTCAAACAATCACGGAAGCTAAAAACAGTCAAGTTAAGTCTTTATTTCAACAGAATTGCTGAGGAACGAAAGAGCTTTTCGTTTCTACCTCCTCAGATGACCCACCTTAATGCGGACGGAAAGAACTTAGTCGAGTCAAACGCCAAAAATCAACAGGAAAGTTTTAGCACACAAAAAGGTTCCCATACAGGTATCAATATAAACGGTGCAATATATAGGACAGGGTGAACAATATATTGGTCGAACTAACAGAATTATAACCTATCTTAAGAGCTTAATTGTAGACATATTTAAACGCATCCGTGCCTAAAATACGCAAAGAACTTCGTTTGAAATCTTTTCAATGCGTGCGTTAGATAATTTTTAAATAAGTGGGATGGAAATAATGAGGTTTGATTCTATCAACCATCTAACAATAATTTTAGTATCTTGTAAAATTTTCCTGGCTTAGTACTTTAAAATGTACGCTATTTACATCCTAATAATACTTCTAGAAATAGAAGATTACAAGAAATTAGAAGCACGGCAGGTTTCTAACCAATAGTAATGCAAACCATAAGTTCTTAAAAACGTACATGGAAAATAATGGAAACACTATTTCTCAATATTTAGTGACAACTCTTAACAACCTCTATATTTTGGCTGGTAGATCTTGTGCTAATCATATTAAACTAAACTGTACGACAAATTTACCCAGTTACCACTGTTAAAATTATTCACTGATTAAAGGGTCGTACCAACACATCAGTGACAGAGAAGAAATCACATTAAAGAAAAGCGTGCCAACTCTGAAAGATATTCTCCAACTATGAGGTTATGAACTGTTTAGCAAACTGCGATATCTATTCTCGTCCATATTTGTTGTAGAAGAGAAAAATGACCGTATCAAAGCACCACCGGGTCAGAGTTTCAGCTGCCGACGTGTCAATGGTTAACTCTATGTAGCTACAAATCCGTCGTCATCCTCAGGTCTTTGATACTAGGCCCTCATTTTTGCGGTCCTTTCACTTTATCCCCGCTTAGATTTAGGTCACTTCTGTCGGCTGTTCATCATGTTTTCTCCTCCTCCTCACTACCTTCGTTTTCTGAGCAAAAAATTCCACGCTTGGATGAGTGGGTATTCTGTATCTCAGTAGAATTTTATTTCCTTCAAGATGGATTTCTATTGCCTCCTTTGTCATACGGTCCCCACAATCGTTTACTCTGGTAATTAGTATAGCGTTGTAGAAGAGAATTTGTTGGTCCTCGTTAAGACCGTCCTTGGGAATAGTTGGTTTCTCGGGATAGCTCAGTCTGATATATCCCTTTTGATCCTTAATTCCGGTTTCTACCGCGCAGTCCCTCCAATGTAAGCTTCATCTAACTCATATGGGATATGGAGAACTCCCAAAGTTTTGAGTACAAGATAGTTCTTCACCCGGAATAGATGGCTTCTTAGTTTCTTCGATGGCATGTGGATCGTCTTTAGTTTGAGTTTTCTCAATATCCTCGAGAGTTTTCCCGCGATGGTAAAGATGTGAGGAAAGCAACTCTGGCAATCGGTTTTTCTTTCTCCTCGAAGGCCCTGTCTGGTGCCAGATGGTTTTCTATGTGTGTCTCCTTTGAGTATTCTTCACCAAATTACTTTTCAGAGCCAGGAGGATATCTTGTAAGAATATTGAGGATCAGAGTCCTTGAATTCTCATGATTCAGGTTAGTACGATGAATGCTACGATCGCGAACTAACTCGTTCGTGAATGACTTGGTGTCGGGATAATCAGGTTGTTAGCTGGTAAAAACGTTTACCAAAGAAGCATGTGAAATACCAGATTTTCATTTTCGTTTAATTTGCGCCACTTATGCTTCCCAGTACCTCTCCAATGATGACAACAGTATTGTAATATGTGTATTCTTAAGCGTCACCTTGCAACTCCATTATTCTTTTTTTTGCATTGAACAGTGGTGAAGCGGGTCAAGATGCATTAAATAATTTCCGATCAGTACGTATATGTACACCATTTCAATTAAGACATCACGCTACAAACACTATTGAGGAAGGTAACAGGAAACCAGCTCAATTATTAACTCCAAGAAATCACGATGTAACCTAACCGTAGGAAAATATTAAGCGAGAAATCAAGAGAATAAAATATGGGAATGCAAACTCGAGGTTAGACTGTTAGATAGCACGGATTATTAAAGCAAAAGTTACAGAGTAAATCAAGCGTAGCAACAGGGGGGAAAGTAAATTTGGGGTAGCCAATGGGAAGAAAACTGCGAAGAAAGAAAACGTGTAACAGGTGAATGACAATATTATTTGAAGAATAAGACCAGACCCAGTCAAAATAATGAAAATTCAAGCATACATGGTGACAAGGAGTCTTAGGGAATAAATAGGTGATTAGTCTAAAAAATCAGTTTTATGAAATGAATGTGAATGTTTCTGGGAGAAATCACTTCATAATGTAAGGTTTAGGAGGAAAGAGCAACCACGGTAAGGCATCCGAATAGAGTAGGCTCTCTCTCCACCCTTACTCCATTCCCTGAATATCTTAGCACTAGCAAATAATTACTCAACTCTCCCATTTGGCACATATGACCTTAGTTGTAAGTCGCTCCTCCTAGCAACCTCTAATCACTCTAGCTCTATGGATCGAATCATAAGTCATATCAGCACCTGAGTACTTGCAATATTTCTATCTTACGGGACTGTGGTAAGACAAAGTATCTCATCAAGATAAGATATGCCTTTACACTTACAAGGAAATAAGTACGATATTTTACTATTCTATCAATTTTCCAGGATTTAAAATATCTAAAAAGTGATTTCAAGTAAACTATACCGACAATCCCCTTTAGGTAATTGTGGCAATACCACCAGTCGCCATGCCTCCAAATTTTCATCGCACCAGAGCATTAATGTCGTACGTGAATGACGAATTATAAGACCTGAAGTAAAATACTATAATTATTTGCCTAAAATATAATGTAAATTTAATTAGTTTTATATCCAATATTCAAAAATGTTGTAGGTAGGTAATATCGTGAACGTAATAATTATCTAAGTTCCTAACAATTTTTTTATTGAGAATTGCTATCTATATTTATTGAATCTCATGCCATGGTTAACTGATTCGCCCACAGCCTCAACCTCATCCATCGTGGAAGAAAGTATCCTTCAATACCGTAAGGAAGAACTATGGTAGGATTTTTCTAACGTAAATTTCTTATGGGTTTAGGTAACATTTCGTGGAAGGATACGTTCCATGAGACCAATGTTATGGTAATCAGGGAAACGTAAACAACTCCTGGGAATATGATAAACATTTTCAGCCAACGCTTTGAATATTAACTAACTCTGATGAACTGGCTACAACAATTTTATTTTTTAATAAATATGGGTGTTAAATTTTACCTCATTCATCTTGTATGTATGGTTAATTTACGTAATATAAACATAGTTATCAACATGAAATAGATAAACATGGGCTACGAGCAGCATAATGGAGGGATGGAGAGCTCATTTGGGATTATTTCCTCTTCCTTTAGATTCGCTTTTGAGCCGTTTTCGGTTTGGGAAATCGGGTGGTGAATTAAGCTAGGATTTATTATATTTAGAAGGAACCAATAAGATGTAAAAACCCCGTAAGAAGGAAGAGCAATTTATAAGTATTAATAAAACGTAAGGGTTTAAGGTTAGCGAAAACTTAAGTAGAAAACAATGCTCCTTGACACAATTGCTCCTCCCCACCTCCAAAAATATATTCCCATTTTAAAAATTAAGTGTGATAAATAGAAAACGTAGTAAAATTTGTGAATTTTATGCCCAAAACTCCAAAATCAAGATATTAATTGTTTAGTGTATCAAAAATCGTCATATCGGTATGCCCAATGTATTAAGGCAAAACAAAGGCAACGGAGAAAATTAAAATTTTTCAGACATGTATAAAACCTCGACGTTACCAATTTATTACCTTTCATAAAAATGCTGTAATCGTAAAATATATATGGAAAATGTTGTACGTTTTTTACCCAAAGCTAGAGTTTTCTGGTGACTTCTCCAAAAACACTTCAGTTTAACTTTCAGAGCCTTCCTAGAGTCACCAAGGCTCGCTTCTCAAGAGGCATCAGCGTTGGGCTGAGATACCAGGGAGAAGGGGTTGTCCCCCAAGGTCAGCACAGAAAGCACGTAGGTGAATTTTAACCTGAAGAGTTGTACACATTAAATCCTTGAGCATCTACTGAATGTCAAACACCCGAGAATAGTCAGATTCAAGAGAGTAAAACATAGTTGAGGAAATGAAATGTAGAAGCATTAATCGGTGCAGAAGAAAAGGAACAACAGGAAGCAGGAGATGAACTTGATAGTGAGGTTCGGGAGACGCGTCAAATAAAAAAAAAGTGGTACCGTCAAAAAAATGGATTTCGCAATCCGGAAACGGAACTATAGGGACAATACACAAAGAAAGGCAAGGACACCATGAATTACAGACAAGATGATTAGGATAATAGACGTGAGGAATAAGTTACGCCAGGAATATTCTTGATTGATCGCGAATAATTTCTAGTGAGATGGAAAGGATAGAAACAGGATCTTCAAAAATGGTAAACGTACTACGCCAGCAAGCTTAGATAATGAAAGATAATATGACGTACACGGGGAGAGCTTACGACTAGGAATATTTTATGGCAACATAGAAAGGCCGTAGATACATAAATTACCTACGAAGCTACTCAGGGGTTTAGGAAAGTTTAGAAGGAAGATGTATTATGTAGTCATTATTGATGAAGGGATTTGACCGGTAGATTTCCTCAGACCAGTGCTATTACCATCACGAAAAAAAAGAAACGCTTTAGGGCTATAGAGAAACAAGTTCAATTTCACACGCAGCTAAGGTGATACTCAAGATTATCAATAACAGGATGGAAAGGATAATAACTTAGGGGACGGACAGTATGCCCAAATAAAGGGTTAGAAGCATGCATGATAGCATAGCACTACTTGAGGTTACTTACAGAGATAAACATAAAATACAATTAGTATGTATTTGTTTGTCTCATAGATTCCGAATAGTCGTTCCATAGAGTGAATTGCTTATATTTAATGATTGTATTACAGAAAATATAAAGCTTATAGGGATAGGCTACTTATTCGCAACCAGTACACGTATCGTATCAGAATACCAAGGTACGAGTAGTATATGGAGAGTAGTTTGGGAATTGTTAATTAGAGCGATAAGACGAAGGTGTCCATTATAAGCCTTACTTTCCAACGTATGTGTGGAGGAAATGGTAAAGGAGGCATAGAGAAATGATAAAAGAGAAAAATTGGATACACGTATTTAAATCGTTGAGGGATTCACAAAATAAGTTAGGCTTGCCAATGGTCAAGCATCAGTTAGCCAGTCTGTTAAGGAGTTACAAACAATACTGAGTGAGCCTTGGAAGATCATTGCCATAAGTATTGGATGAAAATAAATGTAAAAAAACTCCGAGTATCCGGTTTTCTAGAAACAAAAGAGCTAAATTTAATACAGAAATATGAGTTCATAAACTAGAGCATTTGGAACAGTTTACCTATCTCTTTAAGTGTTTTTGACCAAAATGGTCTAAGTATACGCACATACGAAGAAGAATTGCGTTAGCTGAGGAGGATTTCACTAGGAGAAGAGAATGGATGACAGGCACGTTGACTACGGGTTTTCAGAATTGGCTTAATGACACCTTCATAAAGCGTGTGGTTGTGTCCAGCGAGGAAACATGGTAGTTGAAGCAAAATCACAGACGTAGATCGGAATATTTTGGAATGTGGATGTGGAGATGGATGGAAAATATGAAATTGGCAGTAAGGAAAACAAAGTGGCGAAGCCTGAGAGAGATTTGGTAAGAGAGTTTCAAAGGACACCGGAAAAGCGAATTCAAAACATTTTGATTGGCGATGGGATGATGAATATAGTGAAAAATATGGGTATGCGAGGCAAGCAAGAAAGGGAGAGAACGTATTTTGGACTGAATGAAGAGGGGAAGGAACTGTGTAGAATTGAAGAAGAATTTGTTGCAGTTCCAAACCTGAGTTTTGGTTTTATTGGAGAGCCAAGAAATATATCCTTTTCAGTCTGTGTTCATCCAAAACACACCTTATATTGTGGGATGCAAGAAATAATATTCTACTGTATATTTCTTGTCTCATATACCATGGCACAAAATTAATGTTCTGAAATTGCATTATTCTTCATATCATCGGTATTTAATCAATCAAAAATACATTAACCGAAGTGTTCTTAAACAATATAGATAAGTTAAATGGGCCGTTTTCACAACACCTTCCGCAATTATTTGCATTATATCAAAAGTAAAGACAAAAATAAATGCAAGGAATATTGGTGGAGGAAGTAATAGATGATATCCCTTCAAAGATGGGAAACCATGTCTTAAAAACGGGTTGTCCAGCGTCCTCACTTCCTATCGTAAATAACGAAGGTATTTATAAAGATAAAAACGAAAAAAACATACCACAAGAGGGGATGGTATTATTAAAGATGTTTAACTGGAAGTTCAAAATTTTTTAAGTATATGCATTGAAAAATCTGGATTTAAGCAATATGGGAATAAAGGAATCGAACCTATTTTCCCATTTCACTTAAATAATATACTATTTCATTTATAAAATCTATTATAACAGTGATAATATTAGAATGACCACTACTTCGATTATGGTGTCTATGGAAGGAAAATACAAATCTTAGCAGTTAATGTAAAAATAGTAATTTTTTATCAAATCCTTGTTCGTTTGATTTTTTTTAAACGGACCTTCTTTGACTTTAGTTGACCTTAAACTGAGCACAATGAATTTGCTGTGTTCACTGATACAGATGAACTTCCAGAAAAAGCTGAAGGCAAATAATTTATAACTACCCAAGAATAATATTTCGATATATTAGCATTGAAATGACTGACCAAAATACGAGAAATTTTTAATTCTCTTCATAAATAATTCGAGCCCGGGATGTATGGGTTAAAATGTAATGTGAAACGATAGTGAGGTCAAAGTAAATAATTAAATTAGGTAAAAGAGAAAGTAAACTCTCGTTCGATTCTGGATGCGCACTAGTCCGAAGAATAGAAAAGATTTGCTGAGTCTGTTTCCAAACCCACACAATCATAAGAACTCATCACTTGAGCCTTCGTATCGAGTATCGTTACGAGTCCGACACGACCCTGGGTAATCACATACCATCGTAAACTGATAATGCGTCCTCCATTCGATTGGCCGGTTGATTATTAAAGTCCACCCTCTGACTCTTTTTACTTCCCCTCCAAACAATTTTTTCCAACAGCTACTAAAAAAGCTGAGCTTGGAGGTAAAAAGTACCCGACCGCCGAATCTATATGTAGTCAACCGAGTTGATACAAGGGCAATAGAATAATTAGTTAATGACATAATAATCTTTTCTTAAAATGATTTCAACTTTATATAATTTTCACTTTCGTTCACTGTTTACTGAACAAAATATCTACATCACAACAGCATCATCAGCGACAAAGATATGATATCGATCAAAAAACCGAATCAATGAAGATCGAAGATGAGCATTATTCTGTGAATACATTCCCTTATATCTGCGTATGGTAACACAGACATTAATTTTCTTTAAAGGATTATTACCCCTTAAACTTACTAAACATCCCTGATGAATGTCAATATTCGTACATAAATAACAAGAGTACCAAATTGAACCAAATAATTAATAACATCATGAATGATATCTCACATAATATTATTTAAAACCGTTTGGCTTATTCGTTTTATTCAAATTCATCAATTTATTTTTACTCTGAATACATTAATAAAACTTGAAAGTTAACAATACGTAAATCAACTAAAATCCTCAAAAAATATTTTCATCAATAATCTCCTATTGTTGTCTAAATTTTTCTGGTATATCATAACAAACGACAGTAACATTTTAGCCAAAAGCTTTCGACGAATATGCGTTCCTTAATCCCCTTTAGACGTGCACCGCGGCTCACCGTGGGCACGCAATCAATTGAAAAATTTATCCCCGAACAGTCTTAATGAACAACCACGACGGTTGAAGGGAAGGGAATGTAAGTCCAGGAAAAACGAGACTTTCCCATCAGAAAACAAGTTAAACGAAACTTAAACCAGTAAAGTGGATTATTCTTCAAAATCTTGAGGATTATGAACTCATGGCTAAAAATATATTGTACGGAGACCGTTTCAATCCCAATATAATATTGAACAGAAAAAATATCACATTTGTTTCCAGAAGTTTCTCGATATTTTAAAGCGCTTTAAAAGTGACAGGTTGTAAACATGGAAATCCCGCTCCCATACAAATGAATAAACTCATTTGCGTCAGCAAGTAATCTAAATACCTCAATCCGGTTAATAGAAACCGATTGATTTTAAAGCCTCTTTAAATTGCGTACATCGGAATTCAGGAGCATGAATTAGACCCACGACATATAATGCAAAAACATTCAAATATCACCTAGAGCCTCCTAGAGGGGAGGAAATCACCTAAAACTACATTAAGTTACACATATATTAGATATTTAGAGGACTTATTTTTTAATTTACCTCCAATACATTAATATATTTTCCTGAAAAGAAAACAATAATTGAATAAGATGTCTTCACAAGATGACCATACTTGGCGCTGTAGAAATTTTTAAATGGGCTCCGTTAGTAAATATAGGAAAACAACGACTCAAATGGCTGTAATATAGAAGCAAAAGATCCCAGAACTTTATTAATGTTTCAATTAGCATTTCCTCACCCCTAAAGAAGAGGATGACCCACGTCGTTTGTACATCGGGCATCCCGTAGTACTTCCATTTTCAATCCCGCCCATGCCAATTTTCCGCGGGAACACATTATTAAATATTCAACATATTCGTAAGCTTTTCAGGCCTTTATCAATTCAAAGCTGGTCTAATCGTCCATGAAAACGATTTGGGACTACATAAAAATTAGATGATGGGGTTGCAAGATAAAAATGGCGTAATAGGTATATTAGTATTCCGATTCAGGATATTTCCATAAATTGGTGGTCGATGACGAAACCTACTGTTATGCATCAAACGTTTCTATGGGCGCGAGATCGCAATGCGGAGATTTTTACTCGATCTCTTAATTAATTTTTAATAAGCAGATTTTTTATTCAAATTTTTCTTTATTTTAAAGCACTTCCTTCTTTCTCTAACCGAAATATTAGCACATTATACCCAGTTCTTGGGGATAAACGTATTTTACACGAGTATTTTTAAACTGTGATACTTAAAGCTGGATAGCAGTACATTAAGTACTAAGGGATAACCAGTATTTAAGAAAACCCACAATTTCGAGTAAGTGGAGAATGCATAGTCATGGTTTGATATTAAGTTAGTTTTTCAGATGGCTTTGCTCAGTGGTTTATAGTCACCGATTAGATGGGAAGCAAGTCTGGCATCTGAATGCATACAATTATAATTAAATCCATACAAGTACATCATTATCGTCATTTCATCAAAAACATCTAATAGGCGGCGCGGCGGGAATGAGAAATTTGGTGACTTCATTAAAACCTTATTTTTAAATTCACTTTCAAAACTTAGGATTGGGACTTTCACTGAACAATTTTTCAAGTTAGTCAATTTGATCTTTCAGCTCTGTAATATGAATTAAAATGCTATTTTTCTCAAGAAATAAAAGTGAAAAAATAGTATTTTTTAAAATTCAAATATGTGACTAAGTGCACATCCGCAAGTAAAACTATAAGTGTAAATCAAATGATATCTATCAAGATTTTCTGACCTTTGAGTAACAGAATAAATTTATGCTACTTACTCAATTGAACATTTACTTGAAAATAATTGATTCTTTACATAGATCACATATTATGTATAGAACTAAACTCAAAGAAAAACATAGAAAAGATTGTTATCCAATTAAACAATACATTTCAATACCCAATCACTCATATTTTAAAAGAGCTGGGAGAGTACTTTCTGAAATATACAAGCGGTTATAAACAATCCCATTTCCATTGAGTCCACAGTTTTAATTCATTTTTAAGTGTCATTTTAGAGAAAATGATTCTCCGATATAAAGTTTAGCACCAAAAACAGCTCCTTACAGTGTGATCACAATTCAGATTATAACAAAGATGAATTTCACAAAATATTGGCCTAAGAAATAAAGGGAACTCTAATTCCGCTGTTCGTTGAGTGCTATTAAAGGTTCAGAACAAATATTACTAAATTTTCAAATGCAAAATAACAGCGACGCGTACTTTCCATTACTTAATCTTTGATATTACTGTCTAATTAACTATTGAAGCTATTAAGTAAGTAATCTACAAATAATTGGTTTCAAAGCATACGATTTTACCGTACAAGTACCAAGTAGACGTTTTTACGTTTTACTGGACATTCAGGTATTCAGGGATTCAATGCTAAAACAGAAAAGGGGACAAATCCATGACACAGTAAACTAATGTCATCAAATTTTCACCTATCAGCAGGGTAGCACAATGACGAGAACTATTTTTCCAAAGTCGGCGCATGTGTAGTGCTGCAATTTTTCTGAAACTGATCGAATGTACGAAGCACGACAAAGATTGTGTCGTCACGATCTAAAATCAATTTAAATGGAATACACAAAGGGAAATGAAATGAGTTGCCTTAATTCTCACAAATCTCAGAAAAGAATGAAAAATGAACTATCATTGCGGTTATTCTTAACAGGAAAGAGAAAAAGGATATATCTATTAAGAATGCAATTAATGCAAAATTTGCTATTAATTTGAGAGCATGTATTTCCTTTGCTTTTAAACTTGGCCAAAACTGATAGCCATGTCTTCTTGTGCTATTATTAATGGAAGTACAAAAAATATTGTGAAATCATTTGTACACATACCAATGGATCATTAAAGAAAATCTGGTAACATTTAAGTCATAAGTTGTGCTTGTAAATTAAAATTAAAAGACAGGGATGTATTACATGCCAAAAAAATCATGTAAGCAGCGGGAAAGTAACAAAATATTTGTCTAGAAAAATATATACATCATTTTATCAAATAATACGGCTAAAATAATATCAAAAATTAGAAAAATACAAGATAAATTGATGTATTCGGGGAAAATAAGATAAGGACGGGCATCAAAGGGCGTCAAAGAATGACACGATAAAATAATGTATTGCGAGGTCCCAATATGGAGTTCGGTTGGACAGAGGTGGAGTCGTTTTTTTTTTTTTGAATTGGATAGGTTGAGAGGATTTCATTTTACAACGGACAGAGAAACTCGAGAAAGCTGAAAATAAATCAGCGGCATTGTGATTTCATCGATTCATGGAGGAGATTTCATTTTCGTCCTAAAAATTACACGATAAATTCAATAGGTCGTATCGCAAGGAACGTTCCATGCGAAATTTATTTTTATGTCAGACGAAGAATATAAATTTTGGCCTCTGCTTTGCATCAATTTTAATTTTCACTGTGTTAGACTCTCGAAAATGAGCACGACGTTTTACGAGCGCCATGCTATACTGGCCTGAAGTTCTCACTAGACCTACAAGAGCTACACATCGGGATAATACAGTTCATAGACCACATTTGACGCTGCTTCATGCATTAATTCTAAAAAGATACCGCTTCAAACGATCTATGACCATATTATTTCCAGAAACGCCTTTATCAACTTAGGTTAACAGTTAATCCTTGAAATCCGCAAGGAATTTGCTAAGCAAATTAATTTTAACTATCAAAAAATATTTAAGTACAATTGAAAGATATTTAATTGGCTTTAGAAGGATTTTTGACTCAAAGTATGACTGCTGATTGGCGCAAGTTCCAATTCTCTGCCAAAATTTAAACTACTGAAAAACTATTCCAAAGTATAAATTCAACAAATTTTCACCATTTCATTATTTTTAAATGACTAAATAATAAAATTCAAAATTTTGAAGAAAATTATTTATCGTAACTGATGAAATACTGCTACGTCGTTTTCAGGCATATTAATCATTTAATATTACCCTTTTCATTCAACATTGGTGTAATTACTAAGTTATTGTTGCGGTATTGAATAAAAAGGACAGGAAAAAAGTTTATATAGTTAAAATATGGATTGACAGAGAACCGAACAACAAACTGTCGACTTGCCGGGCCGACGCTCAGACGACGCGCAGCACACCACACACTCCCTATAATTATTTTTTCATCAGTCTGGCAGAATTAATATTTACGAAAAATGCCACTACCTTCAAAACGAGTTCTTACTCCAGACAAAAGTGACCACCATGGATTACCGCATTGTTCCTTCTTATGGCATCCTCTTCATAGGCCATCTCGAAAATACTTTCCTCCTAAACCAAAGTCCTAACTCTTTCTTCTGGGCTCGTTAATTTGACGATATATTCCTTCTTTGGTCCCGCGGGCATGAAAGTTCATCTTCTGTCATTACAAATCTCAATTACTTTTTCCCAATATCATTGACTTTCTCCGTCTTAGTCTCCATGGTAACAATGGCATACCTTGACAACCTCCTAAAAACTAATTTATTTTCCACTTCCAACTGCAATACACCAGACACCCCTGATAATACCTCCATTTCCGCAGCAATCGTTCATCCAATACTACACGATTTATATCATTTTCACTCGTCGTTCGCGGCTAATGGGAATCTAATAATGCCTCCTCACTATAGAATTACACAGATCTCCATCACTACCTTAGCAATTACGGGTACACCAAAATGTTTCTAAAATAATTAGCAAATTCATATCTTCCATTGCTATAAACATTCCTTTGACCAACACCCACCGCCATGATAGTCTCAACTTCATCACCATCACTGAAGAGACTAGTTAATAACGTTGTCACATTTCTTATTCATAGAGTTTTCTTTTAGTGCTGCGCTATGCAAAAAAAGAATGGAGATGATGTTATATTCATTGACGTTATGACAACCGCGCGCAGCTTTTAGGTCGCCAGCTGACGATGCCAATGGATGAAAAATGAAGTAAAAATTTTCGCTTAAGATCAACGTTGAACTGTAACAGGAAACTTAGTAGAGGAACACGAGAATATCTAATATAGTGATGGTATCTCTGATGTTGTTACTGTGCTTAAAAAACTAGAAATCGTCGAATGCAATTGCGTTTTGCGTTATTTCGTCCGCAAGAAAGATCCGCCCAATTTAACTCCTTTGCATAGTTCATGATTTCGGTCTTCCAAGCTTCGATTATTGAAGTAATTACAAATTGATTAGCTTGAAATTCATTAGTTGATTCACTGGTAAAACGCTGATTTACGTAATTTGATTTTGCATTTCACTTACAATCTTCCATTAAATTTTTAGCGCTTTGCAATAAACTCGTCGAAAATAAAAACATCGAGATATAATAACAACAATTAAATCCCTTAATTATTTTGGTGCACTACGTATTACTCACGATATTTTTACATGTGCCAACAGAATGTGAAAAACGCCGGGACAATTCCAAGTCTTTAGGTGCTAGAGTGCAAGGAATTATATTCCGCAAAGCCCGTTTTTCCCACATCAATGGAACTTCATTGGAAAGCAATTCCCACCAACCACGGCAGCACGGTACAAGACAGAGAAGATTGCATTTTAAATATATATTCAAATTTTTCCTGCCGGCATTATTTTTTTTATTCTGCCGCACAGTCGGTTTTTTGATAAGGCTAACCTGTGCGGGAGGGCGAAAAACCAGAACAAAACTTTTTTCGGGCTTCTCGCTTCTGAGGGGTTTTAGAGCTCACCAGGAGAGAGAGAGAGAGAGAGAGAGAGAGAGAGAGAGAGAGAGAGAGAGAGAGAGAGAGAGAATCAGGGGCCATTAATTTCACCGTCCTCGATAAAATGGCCGGCGGACGAATGGACATGGGTACGTAGCTACCGTGGGTAGGTATGGGCCATGGGACGACGCATCGGAAAATAACCGCGGCAGGGAAGGACGCGGCAGATAAAAATAGCAGTTCTTTTTAATCTCCCCATTCCAGATTTACGCCATTTTTTTAACCGTAATTCAGTTTATAAAGGATTTGTTCGACGGTGCCCCTTTTCTGCCATTTTATTGTTTGGTGGTAAAAAAGATTACCCCTCGTTCACTCCCCTCACTCTCTTTCAAATGCCAATCTCATGCGTATCCTAGGCCAGAAAAAGCACGTAATCATGTTGAGCAAAGGCAGGGGCTGACATTTGCCGATTCTTCATCAAAAGTGTTGCACCTCTGACCCCTAATATTGATTTTATATCAAATACGTGGCACTGAATAACCTCTGTTTGGCTTCAGAGCTAAAAACCCGTAGCATTTCTTTCAAAATATACCTTAGCATTTTGGTTATAATTATAACCTACAATTAGGAACCATATCCATTTTTTATCGTCTTATTAACAGGATAAAGGAAAAATAATTCCAAACCACGACGTGTCGACTACCTCAGGAATGCTTCGCCATCGGGCAACGTTTTTTCGAAAAAGCTTTCAATTTTGTGATAAATGGGAGGAAAGGAGAAATATGCAACGGTAATATTTAGGTACTCGTAACCGTATGAAAAATTATGTTCTGGCACATAGTTAACAATCTAACGTACCTATGGAGGAGCGTGTTAGTCCAGTGGTTGGGGTGCTGGGCTACTAACCGGCGGCCATGGTTTCGATACGAGTGACACCCTAGCGACGCTTCACCTAGGCAGTGTTTTTTTCCGGATAGCTGATTTTCCCGGGAAAATATAGGCGGTGCATTAAAAAAACGAACATAAAGTATGTATTTCACTAACCATTGGTCTTAATTAAGATTTGTGAGCTCCACCCTCACCCATCGTACGAACCTTGCTGTGGCTTTTTGATAACGTAACTATGCAGGATGGTGCTTCTACCATTCAGAGTTTAGTCTAATGTTTAATTAATGTAATTTTAAATTATTTAAAGGCAAATGAAAACAGTCCCTTAAAATGCATTATTTAATTCATTTATATTCACAAAATATCAATATTTTTATGAATACATATCATCAAAAACATCTCGTTCGTAAACGAACTTGGTAATTAGGGTGGTAATTTTTTAAAATGTATTTACTTGTCAAGATTAATAAGATCTTTTTATCATTAGATTCATCTACAGGAGAGCTTCCTGCGGCTGTACAACACGGGAACTCAACTGTGCCTTTTGGAGTGGTCAGCATGTGGTTACAGCTATGTTGTCTCGCCCTTTCTCTCAGCGTCATTACTCGGTGACACCAAAAACTGATTTCATGGAGCTTTATAAGCCGGAACCAATGAAGTAAGTGTGCAAACTGCTATTAAATAATAATGACAGAATGAATTTTTCTTGGGAACTGATATTTAAATTTTTACGTATTTCACGTAGTATTAATTCTTCTAATCCTTCCTTTTTACGTGCTTGAATATCATTTCTCTATTCATCTATCATTTGTTTCGAAAGAAACAAGAAAAAAAAAGAAAACGAATTCGTTTTCTTTTTTTTTTGTCTTTACAGTACTATTGTAGGTTATACTTCAGAGACTTTCATAAAAACCTTTCCTGTTTTATTGTAAATAAGTGAAAGTATTTTGATGGATTCATGCTATAATGGCTAAACAGCTATTTTTTATTTAAGATTTTACTCGTGAGGCACGTACAGAAATATATGTACTAAAGTAATAATGTAGCCGCATCAGTTTTTGCAACCCAAAAATGTACTGGTATGATTGTTTTTAAGGTATGAGCTTAAACCTTACTCGTCCTCCTCATACAACTGAAGTAATGCCAGCTAAAATACACATGTCCTTAAAATTTTGTTCAATAGTTTAAATTTGAAAATCATCTAATAAAGTAGTACATATTATTGTTTAACCATAGAAATAACTACCCCATGATGGATTCAGTAACAGATAATAAATTAAATGAATGTGTGTGTTTTGCGTAAATAAGTTAACTCTTTTAAAAACGTATACCTTTAGAACCTTACTGCATTTGTTCTACTATTTGTGTTTCAGAAATCCCTAGAAGGAAGATGTGACGTTTCATGCCCCAGAGGAGACAGTATGTTTCTAGAAGAATTGTAATTCAACTATATTTAAATAGAAACCCTGGATTTGGAGCTGAATGCAAATGAACGGATCTCTTTGAAAGAACATCAATATTGAACGAAAGCATATCTCATGTGATTGGCGAAGTGGTTACTCATTTACAAAATGGGGAATAATTTATTTTAGCCGACTAACCAGCGTCATAATGTGTATTGTGAAAATTTCATACAAACTACAAATATTTGTTTTAACTAGGGCAGTGATTCAACTTTAAACTAAACCATTGTATATTTCGCCAAAAGGAAATTCAAGCTGTGCTGCAGGTGTGGCAATATGTCAAATCGAAAGGATAAATTGATAACCAAAGATTTTTTCCGGTGTACTTATAAGTATGAGTACTATCCACTCACTCCAACGGTCTTTCTGCGATGTGAATAAATGATCTTTTACTAAATATGTTATTTGCTGAATATGTATCTCGTGTTTTAGTGTCCTGAAAAGTACATTAGGAAGTGTTCTTCGGATTGACTGAAAATGAAGACAGCAAATGTCCGAAAAGTGGTAACGTAAGTTTTTTATGCATAAAAAAGAACAATTGGATGTAGCAACTTGAAATAAGTGGTGCTAATCAAACGAAAATTCTTTTACTGTCATCTGTAAATAGGCATCCAACTTTAAATAAGGACATATAATTTTTAATATATGAACCGGCGGTCCATGCAAACAAAAAGTGTTCCCTTAAATGAAGAATTTTTAATTATGTCCAAGGACTAAGTGGCACGTTACTTTTCATAGGTGATGAATTTTCCCTGGACTTCAAATTTAAATGCACAGCTGATTTAACCTGAGACTTCATTATTTACCGAAAGTGAAAACATTCCTTGCTGGTCTAACCCCATGAATTTCCCTTAGATATGAGTTTCTTCATGAAAATGGAGAAACGAATTCGAATTACTAATGTTAAAGTTCGCCAAAAGTTTTCATTTTAATGTTATCATGCTGGAATGATCCAAAAGAAGCCATTGACTTGACTGCGAGTCCCTACTCGTTCTGTGTGTCAATGGCTGGTATCATGGCACCATATTAAAAGTTACATATCCAAATTTGGGAAGATTATGTATTTTTTCCTGATACCTCTCCAACCGTACTCTCTGAACCCCATTACATTAATGATTGGAGAAAACTGTTCTACTTTGTTCCATTTCTTAGGAAATAAATTCAATTATAAAAATAATTGAGCTATGTGTTAAAAGAGTCGAACTAATGTATTAGTGATTCTCACTCTCAATACTTCCTCTCCGTCCTAAGAAATAAATTACTACGTAAAGAAGAGCCAATAAGACATTTTTACGATCTATTTTCAACTATTGTCACGAAGGGTTATCGTCTTCTACATATTAGTTTTTATAGCATAGTTTTTATGTTGTAGTTTTTAAATGATATGCAAACCAGGATAAAATGTCAATAATTGGCTAATAATCGATCATGTTCATACTTCTATATTTCAGTAAATATGATTTTGGAGGAAAATATTTTATTCTTCCGTGAGAGGTACTTGCATACCCAATTGGTGATACACCAATATAATTCAAAGACGTTTATCTGCACCAGCCCTTCTATACTGACTCAGTTCCATTATCCTGCATTTCTAAAATTGGTATACATTTGAGAGAAATGTTATTTTGAGGCAAAGTGTACGCTTGAATTTGATGAGGTCACAGCTGTATATTATAACCTTCCCACATTTAAATGACGGGCTGTACAAACGAGCTCTACCGCCAGTGAGACATTATGACAATACTATTAAATTAAATTTACGGTACTGATGGAAGCTTACAAGCATAATAACCGAACCCTTAATATAAAAACTTTAAGTGTAGTAGTACACGACTTTTCCCTGCTAAAGTACTTGGGTGTGCATATATTTTCAAGTATATCTTTCATTACCAAAAGCAATTTTGTGCCAAAATATCATTGCGTAAGATAAAAATAAATGTCGTTCAGCCAAAATTGTACGCCGCGCGACTTCTCCTCCATTTTTTTGAGCTACGACATAAGTCCGTAATCGCGGCTCCGCGGAATAATAAATGAAGGAGGATAAAAAATGCACACCCATCCAATTTTCCCGGAGATACACAGGAAGAGAAGGGGAGAGAGTGAGTGAGAGAGAGGAGGAAAAAAACGGCAAACTAAGTAGATTTCACTTCATTTTCTCCCACTCCACCTCCCCCCCCCACCAACACCAATTGCCCCTCGCCCTATCCTTCCCCTCCACGCCCTCTCCGCTATGTGCGACTTCCCCTGGATCGCGTTATCTACGAAAGACTTCATCCGGCCTAAAGTTTGTAACATCCTCCGCCGGAGAATCTTGCCCTCGGGTAACGCTCGGATCAGCGGGTATCTCTCTCCCTCTCCATCTCGCCTCTCCGCTTCCATGCCTCTGACCCTAAACCACCCTCCTCGTCCCCGCCCCTCAAACCTACCGACCCCCTATTCACATTTCTCCAACTCTTCCTCCGAATTCTGAGCGCACTAACTACGGCTTTCTTGTGCGCAATCCGTGCCCTCGTCTCGTTCCCTCCAAAAACACGCCTCTACCTCATTTCCTCTCTCCTACGCTCTCCCCGCAGATGCTCCGCCTCGCCTCGTCCTTTAATCTGGTTTTGTGGCGTGTTCCTCATTTCCAATATGCCCACCGTCGAGTTATTGCCAATCTGAGAACCACCTATTCTTTCCCCCCTCTTCCACCCATCTCTCTATTCCCTCCGTTTGCCCTCGCACCCACCCCTCTCGTGTCTCTCGGCCACACTCTTCACCTTCCCCGTCCTTCCGTCCACGTTTTTCTGCTCTCACCCAATGCCTCAAAAACGACGACAATCACTTATCCCTCGGAGAACGCATGATTATACGCTTTGGGGGAATCATTTTTGACTTCTTCACTTGCGTGAAAGCATTCTGTACCCTATCCTGATGGATGAATACAATTTTTTTTCGGTTATACGCAAGTTAATTACATTGTGAGACATAATATCCTCGGCTTAAACTAAAAGCCTATATCAATCAATGATTCCCCGTATTAAGCCATTTGTTTCCCTCTTTCCGGTTATTTCCCACTTAATTTTGGATTGAAAAACGTTTCGGCCAAAGATATAAACCAGATTTCCGAATTGGCATGGAAGCATTATTTCATTTTATATTAATTCCTAACCTAATTAAGTGACGAATCTCAACGTGTATGTGAAATCGTTAAGTCATTACTTTTTGTTCCTTTATTTAATCTGAAAGTTTTCAATGTAGCGTGCTCTTGAAAAAATTCCAGCAAAATTAGCGCTATCTACCTACATATACAAATTAAATTAATCTGCATAGTTTAAGATGGTAAAAGCTTCCCGTTTCTTACCGCAACTACTCTTTTAATACATCGTCTTTCAAATCAAGTAATTTTTCAAAATTCAGGACGAGTAACAAAAAAACAATTTAACAAACATTTTCCTTGGTTAATGACCGTTTCAATTTACTCCCGTTCTATTGACGTTAATAGTTGATAATATTGGTTAAAACTATCAGCCATGAATTGACTACAGTTTACTTGCATGTGAAGCCTCTTTGTGTCATACATTTACTTGGTACCCAGTGTAGCTAGACTAGGTTAGATCCGATAAACACTACCATAATTAGCTCATCGTTCACTCAGCTAACCACCCCTGCCAAAAACATAAGGGTACCAGTTATTTTAAAGTCGTAGCTTGGATAATGAAACGCGTCGTACGTTAAATAAACTGTGGAAAAGTGCAAATTGTCCTTATTTCATTATGATGAACTTCCACGACCTCAAGCCAGAATCTGTTGAACTTATTCGTAGCTTGGATACTTGGAATTGTATTTCCTGATATTAACTAGAGATATGATTCCACTCAAAATACAAAAGAGGACACTTCTCCCACAGTGAAAAATGTCAAATACCCATAATACGGGACCCACTTCTTTATCAAACACATATGCAGGTTTCCTTATCGTATTCTAAATACTATTATGTCTCTTCAGTTGAAAAGTAATCGCTCCATCCTTTTGAATAAGCATTTAGAAAACATGCGGGTTTTCCCTAGAATGGCTCAGATAACGTTACTCTTTCACAAGACCCACCTTAGTTAAGCATAAATTTCTTCTTCACAGAGATGGATAAAATAAACCAAGGTTTTTAGCGGCGACTCAAAAACTCTCGTATCTTCAGAGATAAAATGACTATTTCTTCTGAATATCCAATACCCTGAATGCAAAAACTACGTGAGTATTATCTAAGATAAATTTGGGTGAATTTTTTGAAAGATTTTGCAGCATGGAGTGCCCAACGATATAATATAATAATAGACACATATGTCACAAAGTTCATTCAAGATTTTTGAAAATCGTAATATTTAAACTCAAGTTACCTAAAAGATATCAAAAGTTTAGGGCAATATTTTGATTAATTCCAAAGAAACTGCGGGAGATGCCGCAACAAAATTGTTGCAATGGAACTATTTTGATCTCTACCGCTGCACAGTAATAACCATAAACACAGTAATCAACCCGAAGGTCGGTTTGGTAGGTGATGGTAGAGTTCACCCAGTACTAAGCCCGACGGCGTGTGAAATTCGCACATCAGGGTAGGGGGGCCAGTTCCTTTCCCTGTGCCGGTTATGGTTTCCCAGGTACCCGGAAAATCACATTGTTTGGGTGGAGCTGCAGGTGCCCAGAGTATCTGTCGGCTGCACATTATTTAGCGAAAACCATTCTTTCTCTAAGGCAGCCAACCATTTCGAGATCTCCTTTTCAACTGGGTACTCGGTTATACTTAGTTTTCTTAGCACCCTCATACTCTGCGCCGAAACCATGCTCAATTTGTTTGAGCTTCCGTTTACATAGAGGCAACTATTCTACGTATTACTTTGTCAGAAGTAGTATCACGTTGGTCGAAATGCTATAGTTTAGTTAATTCATCCTTACCAAATAAGAAGTGTTGATTTCCTATTTCTGTAGTCAACAAATGCTCAATTATTTTCTAAATTACATAACAAGGTAGTCAGTAGGAATCACAGCCACCTTGTCAAACAATCAGCAAAAAATTTCAAATACGTTAAAACCTTATTCTTATTTAGAAGCTTGGTTTCACTTGTGATTTGAGTTCTCCACCAATATTACTTTTCTTGCATTAATTTTAGCAGTAATTTCACATAAACCTTAATACGTAATAAGCGTAGACACTCTTCCATGCGTAAACACCTGATACAAGTCAAAATTACGGTCAATTTAAATAAAAATTCACTTTAATCACCAAATTTATCTTTGCATATGATATAGCCACTGAATCTTGTTTCACCACGTCTTAAGTTTTGCCATAAGCTTTACAATTCCGAACACCTTCCAAATTGTTCAAAATATCATTAACCTCACTTCCTTGTTTTAGTTTGTCATTTGCAATGCACACTGATGGTTAATCCCTTATGCTGAATGACGAACAAAAATTTTATTAATTCACTTTTCAATGCCTCAATTATGCACGTACCACCATTTCCATGCCCTCTAATTTGCAATTTTTAGGTGTGAGGAAAAGAGGTGCAGAAAACCTTCTATCGTTTGTTACTATGAATTAATTTCAGTACCAATTTTTTTGCGAGTTATTTTCTAGATCTTTCACAGTGAAAATATTTTGCATCTTTTGTCATCTTTTTCAACATTTTCTTCATTTTTCGCTTAAACCCTTTGCAGTATTTTTTGCTTTTCACTCTGCCACTGATGATACTAACCGCCAGTGTTTCCTAATTCCGAGATCTATTTACTCAAGTTTATTACATCCCCCGTCACCTATTAGCATTCAGATAAAATTTCATCTAACGGAGATTCAGATAAAACACCTTAATTCTTAGTGCTTACATAATAAATTGATATTATCGAAATATGATTCCACTTGATATTTTCAAAAGCATATTTCAAAATTTAAAATATGTTTTACTTTTATTCCGGTGGACATAGATGAGTTACGAAATTTTAGACCCGGGCACATATACATTCGAATATCAGTTACGCCTTATTCATAAAACCTATAACCGTAAAATAACCACGAGGAATTGTTATTTCATAATTTAGACAGTAATATGTTTTCTAAGTTCTTCCAAGATAGATAAAGTTATTGCTATACCGTGACGCATGCTCAATTTGTTGTGAATAGATTTCCCTTCCATAGCTATGACCTAATGCTATTTACTTGTAATATTTACACTCATCTGAGAATAGTGAGAAAAAAATGTTTCAAACTTTCACGCTCATAGGTATCAACTCTTAATTGCAAATTATTATTTTCCGTGTTGTGAAACAGCATAGCATTTTAGTCCAAAGCGAACCAGCTCGTAACATTTGTTTTAACAATTCATCTTCCATAAATAAATGTAAATAAATTAAATTTATCGAAATTATGTTGCATAGGAAAAATGGCGAGATTACTTTCAAGTATGTAATGCAATTGCAACTATTTCTTTAATAAAAGAAAGATAATTATAAGCAAACGGGAAATAATTGAAAGTGCAAGACCTTCGGTTGAGCTCCAGAAACGGGAACAATAAAAAAATTATAAGCAAGCGAACGAGAGCTCCCCTTTCACTATCCTTGGCTCAAGTCCCGTTTTCCTCCTCTCTCCCACAACTCCCACACTTCTTGTGTAGCGTTAATAGCTCTCATCACGGTCCCACCGGTCGCCTTAGCGCTCTTTAGGAGGGAGTTCCCACCCTCATCTCTCTCTCTCACACACACTCGCCCTCAAACTCCCCTCACCCCCTCCTGTTTTTGATGTATGAGAGGTGCAGAAGGGGACCGGGAAAGGACGCGAAAGAGGGCAGTGGAAGAGATGGGATATGAGGGGATGGGCACAGGAGGGTCACCTCCGAGAGCGGGGCAAAGGGGTGAGGGGGCTGAGGGACGGAAGTGGGTAGGGTGTGATAGGTTTCCCTTATACGGTCTCCTTGGTATCGTAAATTGGCGGCGGGTGGCTACTCCCCCCCATACGCGATCTCCCCCTCTCTCTCCCACTCCTTTCACCCGGTTCCCTTGCCTCCTCCCCCATCCTAGCCCCTTTTCATCCTCTCCCTCGTCAGCCACAAAATGGTTATAGGCGAAGGTTTTTCCGGAAAGCGAGGGAGGAGGGAGGAGAGGAGGCGAGACGGGGATGGTGGGGCTCCTTGTCATTGCGGTGAAGACGGAAGACTGGTCGTAAAAAAAGAAAAGCTTCTCCAAAGTGCCCTGGCGCTCCTCTTTAGGGACGAGCGGGGAAGGCGGTGAGGGATGCAGGGGAAGGGAAGGGAATGAGAAAACTTGCGCAGCCAGTGTCTTCTTCTTCCCGCTCTGCCCGCACGGTGCGCGCCGGCGGAGAAGGATGTACTCCGACCGCCCTAGATTTCGACTCGCCTTTGTTTCGTCAGCTATTTATCTCCCCTCGTCCATTTAAGTACATGGGATATGTACGTGACGTGTACATAGATATTGTTTTCAGAAAGAAGGGAATTTTTGTCTCCTTTATCTCAAACCGAGAAGTTTTTCGTCGGAAAATATAATATGGCAGAAACTTCGACACACGGGGAAATCTTCGCTGCCTTTCAAATTCAAAAATGATTGCGACTACCTGATACATGACAAAAGTTTAATATTCTCCACGATGCATAAGCACCCATTCATCAAGGGAGCAATTCATTTCGTTTTTAATACGTTCTCACACCTTTCCTTTCAAGGATAATATATTTTTTTCAGGACAATTTTGGTTAAATTTAGATTCTTATAGGATTTGTGCCCCAGAAAATATTTCTACGGAAGAATGTTCATTTCTTCCATTCCCAAAATATAGAAAAGTAAGTCTTACTTAGTAAAAAAAAATCATTCTGCTTGAATTTTATTAGATAATATTCTTTTCAAATATCATAGAAAGATGTAAAAGATTTTGATAATTTTGGGTTATGGAAAAAACGATTGATGCAAAAATTCTAAAGAGAATCAATTTCAAGCAAACACATTAACATAATGAAAAATCAAATACTTATGCAATTTAAATAAATACCCACTTTATAATGTCTATCGGTGCTAATTTAACACCCGCATAATATATTTAACGGACAGTGGGAAATGGAATTAGGTGCCATCATTTACTGGAGATATCCATTTTATTCTTATAACGTAAACCCCATCTTTTTATTGATTTCCACCTAGCTTTTTCTTCACACTCACGGTAAAGAAACATGGAAATCTCTAACATTAGCTCCTTGCACCTTAGAGGATCTCCATCAATCAGATGGATGAACAAATTACTGGAATATTTCAATTGGCATCATTAGTTTTAACCCTGTTTTATGCCTCGTTTATTTTCTGGCGAAATTAAATCGCAATAACGCAATTACACACCACAGTGTCCCTGAATTTTCATGAAGTTCTTTCGAACTAATCTCAAGGTACCATCAATACAGTGAGATTTGTTCATATGGCGGGAATAATTGATATATTATCCCCTCTTCGGGCACATTTCTTCTTACCATGGGTAAAACTCAGGCCATGGAGGATGAACCCAAGTGAAAAAAGATATATCTGCCTTATTGAACACCCTGTTATTTCCACTGATTGCTTACATTTTCTTCGGCAACTGCATGTCTCGAGTGCCAATTCCTAAACGATTTTAAATTACGCTTATCACGTCAATCAACGCCTTTGCTTTCAAAATGTTGCTACAGCTCCCATCACGCTGAATCTCAATTCTATCTTCTCTAATATCCCCGTTGACTCTTTTATTTCCCATGTTAGATACATTTGAAAACGTTTGGAATTCATGCCATGCATGTCGTTCTTTCGTGCTCCGCTTAACCTATACCTGTATTATTTACTTTGAACTTCCTTATGCTTTTTCATTACAGGATCCAACTTTATGAGAGCATCAGAAAGTGTTTTTTCTCTGGTTATCAAATTAACTCAAGAACTGTCCAAGAAATCTCCAACAATAATTTGCTCACGCCTCCTAATATGCATGTGAACAATATTTAGTCGTTGAGTTACTAAAAACAATACTCAGGTGAGGGTCGACTAAAATGGAATTTAACAAAAGAATTTATTAATGCTTCAATATTCTTTTATATTTATTCACTGATCTCATTTCAGTCAATCTTTCCAGAACACAAGATTTTTTTTCTATTTTACCGGTCCTTGAAGCTTTTACCTTTCAGCTATAAGAGCGGTTTTCCCCACAATGAAGAAATTTCATGCCAAAGGCTCGTAATAAAATATGAATCCAGTCATTACCCAACAGAACGTTTGGAGACATTTGACTTAATACGTATTTGTTCCAAGGATTCTACACAGCCCAAAAATATTCTCGTGTTTTAACGTATATTCCGCATTCATTTAAAATATACGCATCGATTCTTTAAGTATAACCCACGCAGTCGACGCCTCTATGGCCACACTACTATCTTCCTTATATCAAATTCATGTTAACCTTGTGAGGAAAAAGATATTTTTCCGGGGTTTTTATACCAAACGGCCGCTTTGAAAGCATTATAAAAGAGTTTAATATTAACTTCATTTTTTATTTCAAAATGCTATGCTTCATTTCTAATCAATCTTAACCTTATAGATAATTTTTCTCCTAATGTTGATGAAAAAAATGGTACTACGCGATGTACCAAATATCAATGTTAATGCGCTTTTTTTTTAACAAAAATCGCCTTTCTGCAAAGAAAAAGAATGCAAGACAAACTCGGAAAACAAAATGTTCAAAGATGTAACTCAAACAATAAACCCCTTTCTTCAACAAAATAATTTTCATTTCTTTTTTAAGAACAACCCAAGATCCTATGTTATTTTAGCTATAATGTACGGACAACCGTTCTATATTATGAAACACCCTTTAATTTTATATATTATGAATAACCACCATTTTCAAAGTGGTAAAATAAATAAATTTCTTTTTCACGGCATTGCTTTAAAGCAATACGGTGTATGTGGTGACCAAGCCTGCTAATTTCTGCGGGAAAATCTAAGTCTTCACTCAGACCATGAAGTATGAAAGTGCATTTACTTCAAACAGTTCGCTGCGGACGGATGAGATTTACTGGAATGAGAAAGCAAAGCCCTGCGCGCCATTTATGTTTTATTACCTTTTCCTTTAACCTTCAAGGCATGTCCGACTTGTGGTCAAAACCTCTGTGGGAGTTCTTCTTCCATCGCTTTTTTTTAGCAAATCCTTAGCATATGTTCTCTTCTGGTATTCCTATACACTGGATTTAACTTCGTTATGTAACAACATTATTCTCACTGTCTTTAGTCCCTCGGTTGCCCTCTATTATTAAGGCTAAAAGCAATTAAAGATAAAACGACGTATTCTACCCTCCATATGTGGTTTTAGACCAAATACTCTTTCTATTACAAATAGAAAATACCGTTCTCTCTGACGGTGATATATTTACAAAATATTGCATTAACCTCAGCCTTCCAATAAGATAATATCTCAAATTATTCATATTGTTCTTCACTGATATAAAATATTATTGAATTTGAGCATGACACTCATTGGCTACGAGAAAAGATCTATATTGTTTAAATTATTAAGCAAATATCGATGGGCGAGTTGTTTACACATGTAAAACCTGAAGGGCCGCTATTTAATTATTTAACATGTCATTGAATGTAATTATATGCAAGGTCAAATGAAAAATTTATATTTTTATTTCCTAATAGAATATTTATAAACAAAAAATTTAATGTTAATTAAGATGAAAGTGAAACAAATTGAAAACCATTATCATATATTGTAAACCTCAGCACGCTGACCGAGTCACGAAAAAAATTGAATCGTCGATCTAGCAACGTTACGCGATTGATTTTTGTGCTAAACTGATAAAAATCTCTTGAGGAGACTAACAAAATGATTCGCGAGGAAGAGGTTCACAAAAAATAACTCTCTGGGAGGCCGTAAACTAGCAAAACTGACAACGATGTGGCTCATTGTTGGACACAAATGAGTATCAAGATGGTTTCCAATGAATTGAACTTGCGGTCATGTTGTGTTTCGCATTGTTGCTGAAGATTTCGCGAAGAGGATAGTGTGCGGGAGGTGCAGTCATACCAAAAGACCAACCGATTGGAAATTTCAAGGGAACTTTCAACATTGGTGATGAAACCTGGGTTTTTAATACTACCCAGAAACAAAACGCCAAATCTCTGAGTCCTCACACCAAACCGACCAGTCCAAGCTAAAAAGGGCAAGTATGAGCAAATCAAAAGTGAAAACAATGCTCATTGTCTTTTTCGACGATGAAGGAGTGATCCATAAGGAGTTTGTTCCTCAAAGACAGATAGTCAGCGCTGCTTACTACGTGGATGTACTGGAAAGAATCCAAAAAAATGGTCACAAGGACGAGCAAAGACATCTCCGCTACTTGGAAATTCATCACGATAACGCGCCTTTCCACAACTCGCTGCGAATCCTTGGGTTTTTGGCCAAATAACAGGTGCCAACGCTGCCCCACCCCCACTATACTCCTGACATCGCCTCAGCAGACTACTTTCTGTTCCCTCGGATTAAAGCAGCCCTGAAAGGAACCCGTTTTCGTCCATAGAAGAGACCCAATCAGCCGTGACGATGACCATGCGAAAGGTCCCCGAAGACGCCTTCCAGGGCGTGTACCGGTCAGTCGTTGGAAAAAATATGCAGAGGCAATTGCGCAAAAGTTGAGGCAAAAAAATAATTGCATTACTTTCGGAACGTACCCTGTATTTCCAACTTCCGCTATCATCTTAAGTGCAGTGATATTTTTCATCTTATACAATTAGCTAACAGGACAAACAAAAATGTTTTTCCTGATGTCTAGCACCTATTTATGTTTGCTGAGGTTCAAGACTGAGCTACGACGCTTTCTTGCATCAGAATCCAAAAATACGAGAATGTGTTGAGACCAAATTCTATGAGCATAATCATTCCATTTTTAACAGCCATAATTATCTCTACGTTTTCGAAATCTATCGTATAGTATGCTAAAATTATATTCCTCAATTTGTTTGTTCAAAAAAAACGATAATTTATCCTTTAGTAATTTCTAATATTCCCTTGAATCGTATATTCCGAAGTAAGGAAAACATTTTGCTTTCTGGAATTCGGAAATGGAAGATTCATCGTATATCCTTAAAATACTGGCTTAAAAATGGTTTTCTAAATCAAATTTAGATGAAGTGGTCTCTCTTTAGCTAAGGATAACTGTTTAAATAATTATTAGGGTTTTATTTTACTCTTAAACTTGCACGTATTGATATACGTCAAACCTAAGCTAACCTCTACTTAATGTTTCCATCATCTTACTGAGCGTATTATAACACATACTTTACCCATTTTTTAACTTCTCAAAAACCAAAAGATAACCAAACTCGAAAAGGAAAAAATCCTTAAAGAATGGACGTGTATCATACTGGTCAGAAAATATTTGGCATGAAGGGAAACGAAGGTAACCAAGACACAAATTTCGTGTATTCCTTATATTTTATATGCTTTTGCGGCATTATGTCCAGCAGATGACTTTTCCCAATAATGAAATCCGAATCTCTCTACCCAAAAACCTATAGATTCGAAGTTTCATGAACATTATCGGGGCCGTTTTTGGCAAAAAATTTACATGTATAGTGGCATTTGTTGATATATACGGCAAAATTCAAAACCCAGGCATCTATGTAACAATTTATGTTACTATTAAAATAAATTACCACTCAGAACAATCCTTGAATGATTAATAAAATTCCTTCTATTCCATTTATAATTAATCAGTCAGCACGCATTTTCACGGATGCCATCATATTTTCATAAATGATTAAGAGTATCTATGACCATCAAATTCATATGCAATATTTTTAATTTTCACTCCTATTTACATTCTGACAAACATTGTGAAAGGGTCAAAATTATCAACCAAAAAATTAATATATTTATAAGATGATTAATAATACCAGAAATTTTTGCAAGGGCAATCAAGTGAATAAAAAAGTAATCCTATTTTCGTTAAAACTAATGTGTTCATAAACCAAAACATTACATAGTCCCCATTTTTAGTTTATAAAATACATATATTTCAACAGTACAGAAAGAGTGAAGCGGGATGATCTTTTATAAAATTTGCAAATATTGACTGAATCAATCTCATTTAAATATTTTCCTCCGCGATTTTTTAAATATTTTTTATTCCATCGCCCTCAATTCCCTAATATACGTACGCATTCAGTACTGTTCCGCAGTTTCGGATATAAATTTTCGTCTTCTCACATTCATGAATATAAGCAATAACCAGGAGGATAAAATATTCCAAGGGCCAACTCGTCAGTCCATTCTCATATTCATATCCTTCCTTTCCAATAGAAGACATCTTGACTCTGACATGAGCTTCAACAAAATAGTCAGATAAAGGAGTAATCACATTAAATTGAACCAAATATAGATAGGGAAATCCAATAGAAAAATACACTAAACTGAACTTTGTTACTCATTAGTATCCAATTCTTTCACCATAAAAGAGATATTGGGTACAAGAGCTAATATGAACTAAAAGTCATTTACACATTCATCTACAACTTAAAATCTGCTTTTGTGTAGTAATTAGTGACTTTTTGAAACTCTAAAAATGTGACCGCTTCATTAAATCGTCAGGTTCCGTTCGGTGCAAACATCGTTATCAGTCATAATGCTTGGAATAAATCAAAATGCAATGATACTAATATCCATCTCCAATTGCCTGTCAATCACCTGTGTAATAATAGAGTTTACATTTTCAAACTACCACCAAAACAACAGTGATGATGGTAGAAAATCTGAATAGAAATTTGGTTTACAAGTATTACCAAGGTACAATTTCATGTTCTAGTTACACTTTAATGCTTACAAACTGCCTGAAGCATCTACGAAATTTTAGTGATCTAGGAGAGGACGAAACTCAATATGGAAATTTTTTAATATAAACAGCGAAGTCTCAAATAAAGAAACGAGCTACGAAAATGTAAAAGAAAAAAACGGAGAAAAAACATTTTCGGAACATTCCATTGGTGGGTGACAAAACGGAAAGGGCCCAACTGGTGACCATCTGTGGGGAGTCCCGGGAAAAGGAAAGGCAGGAGGCGCCGAAGTGGGTGTAACAAGGGGAGGAGTCCCAGAAAGTAAAGAATGGAGAGGGGAGGTTTTTGGGAGGAGACGGAGAAGGTTTAAGCTTGGCCTTGAGAGTTGAACATACGCAACCGACCAAGGCCTCCGATTTCCTCTTCGAATTTCGATGAGACACACAAGAGCTTTTGATTCTTCCGTTCGAGATAAAAATACATAGACAAGGAGAAGCAACCCCTTCCCAGATTCTCTCGAACTATCACGCCACGACGTTGATTATTCCGCTTGGATTTATTTGGCCGTTTATTTTTCCCAGATTTCCACTTCAGATAAACGACGAACAACTGTTGAGAAAGCTTTCGGTGAGAACTAACAGAATATTCGTAATTTTCAGGGTAGCAAAATACGATACGCAAATGTTTTTCTGTAAAAAAATGGGGGGGGACTTGAAGAGTTGGATAAAATCTCAAAAATTTCTTTGATTCTTCAGTCGTGCATTTTAATCTGGCTCACGAATGTTTATGGATTCGGGAAGAGTAGTGTTCGTTAAAACAATTCAATTCCGTAGCAGTCTTTCATTTATTAAATGCATGTTTTGAGATACCGGACCGTGGAACAGAATGAAATATTCATTTGATTGACGCCAAACACATCAACTGTTTATTTAACATTTGAAATCCATGAGTAAACTCACATTTCTTTATTTTTGAGAAAATGTAGTTCTTGGATTATGATAATATTTGCTTTTGTTAAGGAATATTCAATTTAATTGTCCATTAAAAACTTACAAAAGAGAACGTCTTTTCCATATGTTACGTCAATAAACAAGTAACATTTTTTTCCAAGTCAAAATTTATTTATTACGTGCATGGAAACTCGTAACACTGTTCTATCCATGTATACTAAGTCGAAATAAATCCTGATTAGAAGTTACCTCAGGTAATTGACTCCCTTTTTACTGACTTATCGATATTTTTCTTCTCCTACTGCTTATATTTTAACGCGACAGAATTCATACACACACGCACATGGTATTCTGTTTCTGATACTTCTAATATATCTTGTCTTGGGAGCTCTCTCCGATTACTATTGTGACATAACTTTATCGGTCCTCCTCTTTCTCATTAAACCTTGCTTAACCATGGAAGTTTCACATTAATAAAATACAGACTTTCATTTCCTGAGTTTTATGCTCTGTGGTGAACATAAAATCATCATATTGAGATAGATATAAGGAAAAGAGAGGGGAACATACATATAGGGCGAACACACAAGAGGTGGGGAAGGCGGAATCGAGCAGTGCAAGACAAATATTATTGCACTTGTGCAATAATATTTCTTTCGGATTGCTGGGCGGATGCTATAACTTGATTTCATACACTAACCGGAGATTTCGGGGCAAATTACGTTTCCTTGATAGATCAAGTGGTTATAGCATCGGCCCAGAAAGTCTAAAGATCTGGTGCTCAATTCCCAATCAAGGAAATATTTTACACTTGTGATTCCGCCTTACCCACCTCTCCTGCGTTCGTCCTTAATGTGTGTTCCTATCCCTTTTCCTTATGTCTCTTTCCATGTGAATGAATATACTATATATATATACAGGGTTCGTCCGGAAAATAAGTGTACTGATTTTTTCCCGCCGCTCCAGGCGCGCCCAGCACCGCTCTGACGGGCTGCGATTGGAGGGGGGTATGTTGGCAAGCGACGCTGAAAAAGGCAGTCGGCTCTGAGCTGTGGTGTAGTGAGGAGCTCTGTTAACGCGAACCTCCACGCTTCGACCCACGTCACGGAACGCGATGCCGAAGTTTTTGGAGCAGCGTTATTCCATCAAATTTGCGGTAAAGCTTGGGAAATCGTCTACCGAAACTGTCGGTATGATTAACCAGGCTTACGGGGAGTCAGCCATGTCCAGAAACATGATCTTTCGGTGGCACAAGATGTTCGTGGAGGGCAGAGAAGAGGTCGACGACGAACCACGGCCTGGACGCCCATCAACGACAATCACCGACGAAAATGTGCGAAAAGTTCGCGATGTACTGAACTCTGACCGTCGTCATAGTGTTCGGATGATAGCAGAGCAGTGTAATGTGTCAAAAACAATAGTGCACGAGATTATTAGGCACTAATTACAGATGCGAAAAATTTGTGCAAAGTTGGTGCCGAAAGTGCTCAGTGATGATCAAAGACTCAATCGTTTGGAAATCGCGACAAAACTTGCGGATCACTGCAAAAATGATCCACATTTTTTAGAGAACGTTGTTTCGGGTGACGAGACGTGGATCTTTGAGTACGACCCGGAGTCGAAGAGACAAAGTGCGGAGTGGCACACCCCATCATCACCCCGTCAAAAGAAAGCTCGCATGAGCAAATCTCGGATCAAGGCGATGCTCATTGTCTTTTTTGACAAAAGGGGAGTCGTCCACTACGAATTTGTACCTGAACGGCAAACTGTAAATGCTGCATTTTACGTCCAAGTGCTCGACAGGCTTCGAAAACGAGTCGCCCGCGTCCGGCCAGCGATCAAAAACATCTGGCGGCTGCATCACGACAATGCGCCGTCTCACACCGCGCTTGTCGTGTCGGACTTCTTGGCCAAGCACGGCGTGGCAACGCTGCCGCACCCGCCCTACAGCCCGGACTTGGCACCACCGGACTTCTTTCTGTTCCCGAAGATAAAAAGGAGTTTGAAAGGAACGCGATACGGGACTTTGGACGCCGTCAAAGAGGCCGTGACGACGTGTCTTCGAGAGGTTCCAGATGATGCCTTCGCGGGAGCGTTCCAGGAATGGGAACGCCGCTGGAACAAGTGTATCGACTCACAAGGGTCCTATTTTGAGGAATATTAGCTTAAGATATGTAAAAGTGTAATAAATTTTTTTTCCTGAGCTCAGTACACTTATTTTCCGGACGAACCCTGTATATATATATATATATATATATATATATATATATATATATATATATATATATATATATATATATATATATATATATATATATATATATATATATATATAAATACTCATATATATATATATATATATATATATATATATAAATACTCATATATATATATATAAATACTCATATATATATATATATATATATATATATATAGATACTCATATATACAGAAACAGATATAAGGAAAAGGGATAGGAACACACAAAGGACGAACAAAATAGAGGTGGGGAAGGCGGAATCGAACGGATCACAAGAGTAAAAATATTTCCTTGATCCGTTTGATTCCGCCTTCCCCACCTCTATTATGTTCGTCCTTTATGTGTGTTCCTATCCCTTTTCCTTATATCTGTTTCTGTATATATGAGTATTTATTCGCCGTTTGTCGGGATTTCGTGTTTGAATGTGTGTGTATATATATATATATATATATATATATATATATATATATATATATATATATATATATATATACACGAGGGTCATCCGGAAAGTAGTACCCGTTCGTGAAATAAAGACACAAAAGTAAATATTAACAAACATAAAAAATTTTATTTGAAAGAGGATACTTTAAACTACTTCTCAACATAATCTCCAAGCAAATTAAGGCATTTGTCATAACGTGTGACAAGTTTCTGAATTCCTGCTGCATAGTCCTTCGCCGCCAGCTCATTGAGATACGCGAGGGACCCATCTTGCACAAATTTTTGCATAATGCAGATGGTGTTTAACAATTTCATGAACAATTGTTCGAGAAACATTGGGAAAATGCTCACAGATGTCATCAATTGTGACGCGCCGATCGTTCCTCACGAATTCGTCAACTGAGCTCACCAGTTGGTCTGTAATGACAGACGGTCTTCCCGAACGCTCATCGTCGTGTGTGTTCCCCCTCCCCATGTTGAAGTTGCGACACCACCGCCGAACAGACGACTCGTCCATTACATTGTCTCCATACACCTCCTTTAATTGGCGATGAATATCACATGGGCGAACGTTTCTTGCATTGAGGAATTTAATCACTGCCCTCACTTCACAACTGGCGGCGTTCTCAATTTTTTTAAACATTGTAAACAATCACAGAAACAACACAGGCAATGCTAGCGTCACGCAACTTGGCTCAGAGAAGGCAGACAAGCCACTGAAGCTATCTGACCTCGTCCAGCGGCTACTCGCGTCGTCAGCACTTCATGCGGCACGAACGGGTACTACTTTCCGGATGACCCTCGTATATATATATAAATATATATATATATATATATTGTATATGTGGGTCATGGTAGTCCAGGGGTAGAGCGTTGGACTACTGACCATAGGGTCCCGGGTTCGATTCCCGGGAAAGGCATTCTGGGCACCTGTAGCTCCAAGCTATGTGATTTTTTCGGGTTACCCAGGAAACCAAACCCGGCATAGCGAAAGGAAATGGCCCCCCTACCCTGATGTGTGAATTTCATACGCCGTCGGGCTTCGTACTGGGTGAACTCTACATCAACTACAAAACCGACCTTCGAGTTGATTACTGTGTTAATTGTTTTTTATGGTGAAAAATTATATATACAATTTGAATCCATAATTTAACTATGCATTTCAATTCAGACAATGTTTCAACCCCTTATCCCATACAGGTGACGTAAATTGAGAACGCTATAACCCCAAATTCATTGCCACTATTAGAAGCGCGAAGGAATCAGTATTCTTTATTCTACCCCCTATGTCTCTGCACTTCGGTGACTGTCTCTAATATTTCCTAAAGCATCAACCGTGACATCTTTTGGCGAAACACTGGAAAATGAGATTCAATTGTTAAAACATTATGCACGAACCCCCGTTCCTTTTAGCCCTAGTAATCCCCCTTCACATTTATTTGCTCATTAAAGTATGACCCATAAATTTACCCACAAGAGATAGCCAAGTACATGCAAAATAAATATGGTAAAGTTAGAAATTACACATTAAAGAAAATCTAAATAGATTTAAGGAGCTATAACTTTTTTTCCATTTTAGAAAGAACTAAAAATTATGCATCTTACAAATGTACTCTCACACGTGATTAAATTTGCTCTAGAGGGTCATAACTGCTGGCGAATCATGGGTTTATGGTTGTGACGTCGAAACTAAAGCTGAATCATCCCAAGCTGCAGCACAAGCCAAGACTGAAAAAGGCGCGTCAAGTTCGGTCGAATGTGACAGTCTTGCCTTGAGTTTTCTTCAATTGCAGGGATCATAAGTTCTTGCCACAGGATAGAACGGTAAATAAGGAATATTACCGGCAGGTTATGCCCAATTTGCGCGAAGCAATCCGTAACAAACGCCCAAATTTGTGGAAGAACAAAAATTGGCTTTTGCACCAACTCCCCTGATCACGCATCGTTGCTTGTTATATACAGGGTCGTACAATAAGTATCGTGACTAGTTCGCTTCAGCTTCAACAGAGCAGTGGATGGAAATCCGACCGGTCGACTCGGTAGAGGGGTCCCCCACCCCTCAGGCGCAATTTAATTCGATTTTTGTGACGTGTGACTGTTTGTGGTGTCGTCGCGCCTGCATGGAGCGCACCGCCGAGCAACGCTACGCTGGGAAATATTTCATTTAACTCGGAAACTCCGTGTCGAAGACCCTTGAACTCATTTAATAGGCTTATGGGGATGATGCCTTGAGCCGCACGAGAGCTTTTGAGAGGCAAAAATGTTTGAGGACCGTCGGAAGCGCGTCGAAGACGAGCACCGCGTCGGACACCAGGCGATCGCTCGAACTGATGTTCAAGTAGCCAAAGTGAAAAAAGTTTTGGACTCTGACAGGCGTTTAACCATCGCCCTAATCAGTTAGGAGACCGGCCATTCATTCGGAACCGTCCACACTATTGTAACAGATGATCTTGCAAAGATGAATATATATATATATATATATATATATATATATATATATATATATATATATATATATATATATAATATATATATGTATACATATACATATACATACATATATACATATACATATATACATACATATATACATACATATATACATACATATATACATATACATATATACATATACATATATACATATATACATATACATATATACATATACATATATACATATACATATATACATATACATATATACATATACATATATACATACATATATACATACATATATACATACATATATATATACATATATACATACATATATACATACATATATATATATTATATATATACACATACCTACATAAACACAAACGTGACGGGCAGGAGGAATGTCTTATTTCAGTTTTCAAACAATTTTCTCTCTTTTCAATCTAAAGACTTCTATCCTCATTTCATTTCGCCCACATTTTTGATTTTCCAGCGGTTTCCTTTCATTGCTATTTTTTTGTATGAACTGCTGGAGAAAAATAAGCTAAAAATCACTTTGTAACCGTGGTCTTGGTTATACCTTTCCTCGTTAGGAGGAAACAATTCAAGTTCAGGTTTTCCGTCCAGTGAGGTACGAAGACTGGTGGACTGTCTTCGATTACAGAAAAGGAAAAAGTGGAGTTCAAAGGGGAGCAAAAGAAGGCTAAGTAGGAAAAATGGAGTGAGAGGTTTTTAAGAGTGGATCTTAAAAACCCCTTCTTCGTACGACAGAAAAAATACCGGCGGATAGTCCAGCACTCACCTACATGCTCTCGGAGCGTTCTTCCCCCAACGCACCGCCTCCTCTGTGCGTCTTCGTTCGAGCGGGAAAATTGGATTCGCCAACAGCGTCCGTCAATCCGGCCACCAACTGTAAGCTACTCGCTTTTTGTGGCTCTTGACCTCGTCACGTGAGGAACTGCACTTCCTCCGCATCCTTCTTTCTCTGCTATCCGGCCGATCCGTGTTCTATTGAGTAGGTGACAATATGAAGACTGGATGAAGTTAAGGTGCCCGAATAACTACGCCCAAAGTCAAATATTTGAAGAGAGAAAAAGTAAAAATTACCGGTATGGGTATCTTAGGATATTGTTTTACCAAGAAATATGTTCTTTTAAATAACAAAAAAATCATAAATTAAAGAACAATAGAAGGTATTTTTGTCGTCCAGAACGGTTATATCTATGGCGAGGTATGCAGCCTTCCAAATCCCAAGAAGTATTAATTTACAGACATTTCCATTATTATAGCAAACATATTCTATCTACGGTTATTGGAGCTGAGTATCTACGTTTACCAGCGATACTATTCACATTTATTTCAGCTCAGCGCTGGAAGCACGAATTATTTTGGCTATTCTTGGCTCTTTCTGGCGACTATGAGATACTTCTTACCAAAAAGTACCCTTCATTGAATTGAGACCTTGAAATAGTATACACAGTTCCTTTGTAGCCGATAAATCCCCAATTCGCTCGTTGTGGTACATTATATTGAAGCGCTGGACTGAGGAAACAATGGAAGGATAATCACTCGATATCCCTCAAGGGTGATGCGTTTAAAGCCATGTTGTTTAAAGAATAAAAATGGCGATAGTTGGTTTTTTCGAGAAAACTCTCGTCCTACTGGCTACAATTGTGCGGGTGGTTAGAGATAACATTTAAGTTTTACGAAGTGACATTACTGGTAAATGATGTGAATTTCATAAGATTAAAGTGTCGGTGAAATGGATGAAATGAGCAGGCAATTATATTTTGTAAAGTTTCCCCAATGAACGTACTTAACAAAATTATTATACACTACTATAAATATTTCAACGAATATGCAATTCTCAAATATGCTAGCTTACTTATGAAAGTATTTATTGCTAGTTTTTGCACGGCGAAACTCAAATTATGGAGGTTGGAAGTAATTTCAAAAAAATTTCCCCACTTGTATTTATTTCGTGCACTGCATTGCTTTTTTTGTTGCTTTGACTTCCATTTGATTACGACCGAATTATAATTCTTGAATTTGGTCACTACTTAGTTTTGCTACTAATACAATTGGAGGTATTTGAGAGTAAAGCGCATAGAAATATTGCTAATATCATCGTAGAGAAATAAAAATCGGAAATATATATTTCAAGCTTCACCGCAGACCAGTATGGATCGCTAGTGTAAGAGCAGTATTATCTTCCTGGTTTGTCACAATTTTCTGTAAATGCACGTGCATACTTGACAAAAAAGAAATAAGTTGCAGTTCACTTTCATTTTAAATTTCACAATTGAAAAGATTCAATGAAAAGGATAAGGTACAAAAATATATATTATATATATATATATATATATATATATATATATATATATATATATATATATATATATATATATATATATATATATATATATGAACAATTTTTATTGCTCTAGGAGCAAAGTCCCTTGGAGCAGAATACAGGTTACATTAGGTTTTGAAACCTATGGAGTGAAACTGGTTCTAAACTAGTGAAACAAGACATAATTTAACATCAGTTGAACGAAACATATAGTACAATACATACATACAAATACAAAGAACAATAGTTAATTATTTAACCTGATAGAACAGTAATAAGGTCATTTTGGTAGTGTAGTAGACAGATATTCAAACATTTTCCTGTTGAATTGGGATGTGTTCCTGGATAATTTTACATTATTAGGCAAAGAGTTCCATAGTTTACTGGATGAAATACTGAATGACTTTTCATATATAGCCGTGCGGTATTTGGGAAGATGGAATGTTTTTGTAATGCGGGTTGATCTCTGTGTCGTAAGTGAATTGAATATAAAATTTTCATATAAATATGAAGGGGTTTTTGAATTCAGAACTTTAAATAATTGTGAGGCCTTTTGAAGCATTCTCCTCTGATCGAGTTTTAACCAATTCAACATTTTATAGTAAGGAGTTACACGTTCATTAAAACGCATATTAAAGATGAATCGTAGACAAGAATTTTGGAGCCTTTGTAATTTTGTACTTAGCTCCTTATTCACATCAGCGTAAACAACTGAGCAATAGTCGAGATGTGGTAATACTAACGTTTGAACAAGCGTCTGGCGTAACGCTATAGGGATTAGGTGTCTGAAATGCTTCATTGTGTAAAGAGTTTTGTGAACTTTATTAGAAATGGCATTTACTTGCTCGCGCCAGGTTAAGGTGCTGCTTAGATAAACTCCTAAGCTTTTCACTGTATTTGAGTAGTCAATTTGAATATTTAAAACACTTATTTTAGGAAGATCACTTGCGAGCAGCATATGTACATTGGCGGTGCTTCCAAAGGTTATCGACTTGGTCTTTTTGGGATTTAGATTCAGCCGATTTTCAGTCAGCCATTCACAGATGAGTTGGATATCCTTGTTGACCAAGTCAATGGCATGGTTAAATTCAGAGGGGTAGGACTCAAGATATATCTGTAGATCGTCAGCATAAAAGTGACGTCTACAATGAGTTATTATGGTAGCTAGTTCTTTTATAAAAATAGTAAATAATAAAGGCCCGAGAATTGACCCCTGTTGAACTCCACATAGGACAGGTTGGAAAACAGTTACATTCCCGTCTTCATCTTTAACAGCTTGCTGACGATTAGACAGATAGGAGCGAAACCAGCGAAGGACAGAGTAAGAGAACTTGAGTTTGCTCATACGTTCCAGTAGTATGCCGTGGTCTACTGAATCAAAAGCCTTGCTCAAATCGAATTGGACTAAAACTGTTACCTTTTTTGCGTCTATGGATCTGCGTATATCATCAGTTACCTTTATCAAAGCCGACTGAGTGCTATAGAGCTTACGAAAGCCCGACTGATACTCATCAAAGAAATTGTGCCGCGTAAGATGCTCCACTGTAACCGTATGAACGATTCGCTCGAGAGGTTTGGAAATAGAGCAAAGAAGTGCAATAGGTCGGTAGTCAGACATTTCTTTCGGAGTTGTTATTTTCATTATTGGCCGAACTAGGGCAGATTTCCACAGGGTAGGGAATATAGAGTAATTGAGTGAACAGTTATAGATGTTTAGTATCATAGGCATTACTACTGGGAGAATAACGTTTAGCATTCTTGCACTGATTCCATCGACACCTGTTGAATTTGATTTTAAACTTTTCACTTGTGTTATCAGCATTTCGGGTGTATAGGGGGGAAATAAAGCCTTCCATCGTCAAAGTCAGAGAATAATGCATGATCTAATGAAGTGAGATTATTTTGGGTTTGAGTAGAATGGTTACCATCCTCGACATCATTTTCATCCTTGAAAGCAGACGTGAGAAAGTAGCTATTTAAATCATCCAAGGGGAAGTTCATTTTGAATGGGGGACGTCTAAGCTTTCCAAGTCCGAGGCGCCTCAGCTCCTGCCAAGTGGACTTTATGTCCCATTTATCGGAAAAGCACGAAACAGTATTTTTGTTTAGCGGTACGGATTCGGTGCTGCACTTGATTGCGAGCCACTTTGTATTGTTCGTGAAGGTTCGGGAGTTGAGTTCTTCTGAAATTACGGCGAAGACGATCCCTAACGGCCATGAGGTTCCTAATTTCGGAGGTTAACCATGGAGCTGGATGACGTTTTGGCTGAATAACTTTTTTTGGCGCATGTGTATCAAAGAGTTGCATGAGTATTGTATTGAAGATATTAATTTTTTTATCCACCAGATGGGTTTTGAAAAGTTCACTTAGATTAGTTTCAAGTGAGTCAGCAGCAAATTTGGACAAATCAAAATTCTTGAAATCACGAAAACACATATAATTAGGTTTATAAGTTTGTAATTTAAATCTATATTTAATGAAAACTAGGTAGTGTTCAGACAGAAAAGAGACAGGGAGCTGTCCATACTCTTCAACCTTGGACATGTCGTCGACAATAAAGAGGTCTAGGAGGGTACTGCTATTCACAAGATTATGGGTGGGCTGGTAGGGAATGAGGAATAGGTTACAACTAAATAGTAGGTCACTGAGATAGGTGCTATTGTGCGTTTTCTTCATGATGTCAATGTTAAAGTCACCACACAGAATCACGCCTTTGTAGCTAGGAAGAAGACGGATCAGAGAAGGCTCAAAGTCTTCAGACATATAGCCTGTTTTGGGGGTACTGTACACGACCCAAAACAATATTTTACCCTCTTTTCCAGGTATTTCAATGAACATATATTCTGGCCTGAAGGGGGAGCCATTAGACTTTAACAGCAATTTAAATGATAAGCTCTCGTGCAAGTACAAACAAACACCACCACCAACTCTTCCTGGTCTGTCATTTTGCAAAATGTTGTAATTACTTAGTTTGACGGATTCCGAAGAGACGTTTTCGTTAAGCCAACTTTCAGAAACAGCAATGACATGATAATTTCGAGCAGAAAAGTAGTCCCGGAACTCATCAAGGTGTCTGAATAATGACTGTGCGTTTACATGGCACATTTTTAACATTTCTGTGGAGTTAGGCATTTATGTGAAATTACTGAGATCTTCGAAACAGGTAATCACACTTCGTTCCCCCCCGTCACTTATTCTCGTGTAAATCCTTCCTCCTCGTATCCAAAGATATTTGAATTTTCCTGCTCTTTTGAGTTCCCTGGCTTTAGCGTTAAGTTTCCTATTGAACTGTGTGAGGGCCTCGTTTATGTATATCGTCTGATTGGGGACGATATTAAACCCAATGTCACGTGTACTAAGGTCGCGTTTAACTCTCCGCCGGCTAAGGAACTCGCTAACCATTCCTTGCCTCAAAAATCGAAGCATAATGATGGGGGGCCGATCTAAGTCTGAGAAAATCTCACCCTGTTTGAAAGTTAATAATTCAATCGAAGTCATTGTTATAAATTTTATGAACACATTCCATTATCGCCGTATTGGGAATACCTAACTGAAAAAACTAATTGGTTTTAAACGAAGATAAAGATTTAACCTTTATTGCATATCAAATACGGATTCAAGATGCGAGAGGAACAGGCGTTTGTTTCTTTAGAAATGGCAACGAGGAAAATGGTCACCTCACCAAGCTTAACTGCTTCGTACCCGCATCACTCAGCTAGGTGATTTGGCTTGTCTTTTTATTTTATAATTTATGTACAATGGATCATAATTATTTATTAATTTTAACACGAAAAATTTATTCATAAAGCTAAATATTTAAATCACAATTTTGCATATAGCTTTGGGTAGGTCGGGTGAAAGCTGCATCCAATGAAGGCGTACTTCATCCGCCATCACTTAGCACCAAGCAATACACAATACCTAAGCAATATTTTACGCAACGAGCTTACCATCTGCTAGACCAACTAAACAACACTAAGCTAGGGCAATCAGTGCGGGTAAACATCACTGCTGATGAGATTTAAAGCAATGCCATGCAGTAAATTATAAATCAATATTATATGCGTATTGATTGACGGCTTCAATCCTATTATTTTAAATATGTTAGGAGCTTAAAGTCCTATTTTCCTTCCCGAATCCCCCACTGACATATTAAAACCAGTTGCAGCAGTATTTGCTGTCTTAGACTTGCATCAGGCCAAAAATTATCCTTCCCCCTTAATGCAGAAATTAATTGGATACATGCAGCTTATTTTTAATAATTCCCCTGCGGGACTGAGGATACTTCCATAATATGGAGGATCATGCCTAAATTAGGTCAAACTATTTCAAGGGATCATACAGGATATCAGTACATACCTGTACTTGATAACCTGCTATATACATACCTGTGGAGCAGCTTAACAAGTTATTATTTAAAGAGTATTTTGCAGCATACTATGCTCGTGAAAAGTAAAAGATTGAGGAAGTTTTTTTACGGTAAATTGAGCAAATTAAACAGAAATTTTGAATAGTTTCACGGTCTCTCAAGTCTATGCTACAATGATAATGAATCATTGATCATATTGATATTTTGTAATTATGTTTCGGTGGTACATGAAAATAAAAAAACTCCTCAATTTCTGAAGCACTCATTCCGTCAGAGACTTTTTTTAAACACAGCACGTCAGGGCTAAGAATTATGATACTTAAATTTTAAAGATTTTGTCTCGTCTTCCGAGATTTTTTAGAAACAAAACTAAATGTATTTCTAGAAATGTCATATCCGTCAATAAGTATCCAAGTACTGGCGACCAAAGGAATTAACCAAATCTTATGCATTTCCTCTACACTCAATCATTTAACAAGAGCTGAAGCTCGATCTATTCTCTAATCCATTGGAGAGATAAATTTTGACAATGTATGTTGGAAAAACATGCATATTAATTTCACACAGAATCCTTAACAAACATTGAGTAACATTTTATCGCGTTTAGCTTAGACAGATTCATATAATAGCATTATCATGGTCACTGAATGTCTGCAACATCCTTACAGGTAAAGAAATAACATTAAAAAATGAATATTTGTGAATGCAGCTGTGTTTTTACGTACAGCACATTAAGAACACATCAGGATCTTTTCCAGTAATATATCGCGATGTGTCGTGGAGTTGACAGACGCTTCCCTCCTCTGGGACGGAAAAAGTTTTCCTGGAGCTCATAAGAGGTTTTTTCGAGGACTTCTTAACTACTTACTTAATTAACTTACCTATGCCTGGAGCTCATTTTGAGAGAGTAAAAATTCTGTTACTTAGTATTAGTTCATCTCGACGGGAGTTGAAGTTCATAATGATTAAACCCTGCAGTGAGACGACCAGCATGTTTTAATACGAGTAATTTTATAAGCAGTATTCTCAATACTGTCCTAAGTATTTATTATATTGACAAAGAACAAAAGAGAAGTTCCTCGCATTCTGCCATAGTTTACAGTCAAAAGTTCAAATGAAGCCTAAAAAATATTGAAATAGTTCACGAATTTGTCGGAGCCAAATAACTGAATCAAAGTTAATTGAACCATGTCTTATTCATGGAGCCACGACATTTCGGCGAATTACTAGGTGTGCTTCCTCCTGTAGTTTACAAGAGCAATCGGCCACCCATGAACTAATCAGTGGATCTTACCCACAACGCACACGCTCCACCGATCCCACCGAAGAGAATTTTTTTTTGAATTCATCTTGCCAGGGATGTACGTCCAATGAAGCGCGCACGGATATTTGATTACCTTCCAAATTATCTATTCCGCATAAAATACGCAAGACACCGGATTCCCACCTTGTACTCTGGGGCGGATGAAGGGGTACACGACCTTGTCATGCCTCTTCCTTTTCCCCTAACACCACGCCGCCGCGATATTGCCTGAGAATCCCAGGGCCGTCCCTTAAACTTCTCTCATATACGGCGTTCGCAATACCCTTCCCTTCTCTTCATCCTAGCTCCGGTATGGGCCCAACGTCTTCTTTATTTCTCTCCTACGCTTCATATTCCCGCCTACGCATTTTGCAACTTTTCCCTTATTCCTTTCTCATTATTCCTCTTTCGCGTTCGCTTGTCTCCCACCGTCTACCTCATGGGAGCAGCTTATGTGGGTATTTAGAGTTGAAGCTCTTCGCGCCCGTGAGATACTATTCCCTGTGGTGGCGAAATTTTCATCTTTCATCCAATACAGCCCGTGTTTCCATGATAAGGAGCACATTGAAGTTTCGGTGGTAAGGAATTCTTAGGGGAAGAATTTGGGGACCAGAGGTTGCAATATTGCTCACATAATCACGTAGTTCGATCGCGGCCTCTGGTTTCACATCGAGAAGGTCAATCTGGGTACGGTATAGTGTTTTAAAGTGGAAGGCGATCCGGTTTCTAGAGCATGTAAATATAAAAATCTTTAAAGATGCCAACGGGTACTGATACACATGAAGGGAGAAGGCAAAAACTTCTACAAATAATATGGCAATCAATAATCAACAGACGAGACCAATTTTAATGCGGAATCTTCTATTTTCATGCACAGTATTTCAAAGGAAGAAAATCCATGATACTTGAGATGCACGATATTTGCTTTAAAAAACGGCTAATCGGTTTTCATCAGACGGAGCTGAAGTATTAGGAAACCTATGGGCTTAGGCAGCAATTTTCTTGATAAAAGCAAATCTTTTCAAAAACAGCAATAATCAACCTGAAGAATACTACGAGGGTCATCCGGAAAGTAGTACCCGTTCGTGCCGCATGAAGTGCTGACGACGCGAGTAGCCGCTGGACGAGGTCAGATAGCTTCAGTGGCTTGTCTGCCTTCTCTGAGCCAAGTTGCGTGACGCTAGCATTGCCTGTGTTGTTTCTGTGATTGTTTACAATGTTTAAAAAAATTGAGAACGCCGCCAGTTGTGAAGTGAGGGCAGTGATTAAATTCCTCAATGCAAGAAACGTTCGCCCATGTGATATTCATCGCCAATTAAAGGAGGTGTATGGAGACAATGTAATGGACGAGTCGTCTGTTCGGCGGTGGTGTCGCAACTTCAACATGGGGAGGGGGAACACACACGACGATGAGCGTTCGGGGAGACCGTCTGTCATTACAGACCAACTGGTGAGCTCAGTTGACGAATTCGTGAGGAACGATCGGCGCGTCACAATTGATGACATCTGTGAGCATTTTCCCAATGTTTCTCGAACAATTGTTCATGAAATTGTTAAACACCATCTGCATTATGCAAAAATTTGTGCAAGATGGGTCCCTCGCGTATCTCAATGAGCTGGCGGCGAAGGACTATGCAGCAGGAATACAGAAACTTGTCACACGTTATGACAAATGCCTTAATTTGCTTGGAGATTATGTTGAGAAGTAGTTTAAAGTATCCTCTTTCAAATAAAATTTTTTATGTTTGTTAATATTTACTTTTGTGTCTTTATTTCACGAACGGGTACTACTTTCCGGATGACCCTCGTATATATATATCAACAGCATACTATATATATTCATGGATTATACGTATGAAATCAGTAGCGTAATTATAATCTCCCCACTGTGCGCTCTTTTTTTGCACTACGTTGACTCCATTCGTATTTCCATGTAATTTCCAGCATCAAGCTTTTACACCGTATATGAATAACAGAGTCGAAGGGTCTCTTGACATGGCAAGGGTGATCCATACCCTTTTACCAAACTTCCTCCATCCTCTCACGCAAAATCGCTCGCAGCCCCTCTCTGTCCTTCTATATTCGCCACACTAATTCCCAGCCCTCCCAGTTCACACGCCCCAAGCCGCTCGCTTCCCTACTTCTCCCTGCTTGGCTCCTATCCCGGATGATGGCTCCTCACCGTGCCGTTAGCCGAATCCCTTCACTCCCTATCTCCCCACCCATCAGCCGTATTTGCAGTGAACTTCGGAAATTCGCGGCTGGCGTAGAGGCAGGGTTAGGTCCCATTTTCTTCTTTGCCCTCTACCATTTTGTTACCCAATAAAATCCTCCCTGAGCTCAAGGATACATTTTTACTTCTGCATCCATCTCCTGGGCACGGCACTTTTTTCCATATTCTCTACCTGTGTGCGATGTGACACCTTGTTATTTTTTGGAAGTTAGTGTACATGGGGGGGTCGCGACAATCCAGGGGGTAGAGCGTTGGACCACTGACCGGATGGCCCGGGTTCGAGTCCCGGACAAGCCTCTCTGGGCACCCTCAGCTCCACCTAAGCTTGGTGATTTTTCGGGTATCAGGCCTTTCTGGGAAACCATAGCCGGCACAGGGAAAGGAACTGGCCCCCCTACCCTGCTGTGTGAATTTCACACGCCATTGGGCTTAGTACTGCGTGAAATCTACCATCACCTACCAAAACGACTTTCGGGTTGATTACTGTGTTTATGATTTAGCGTGTATGTGGCCAAAGTCTGTTTAATAGCGCATTTTTTCCTGACTCGTAATCACCGCCTTTGTCCCTTTATCTCTGTATATACATGAACTAGCATAATGAGTAAGAGAACACTTGCATCTTTTACAAACACACATTCGTCAAGCTCTGTCTGGGCTTAGAATGCTCTCGACATGTAGCATTGATCAAATGTTCACAAAGTAAATTCTATCCTTTGTGAGGAGGAGATTGAAATTAACCTAGTTAGAAGCAACTAAATGTATCGTATTAGATTTCCATGCCAGCGATTTTCCGAAATCGCTATACTACATTTTCCACGTCTATTATTTTGACATGTAACGTCCGAAACAAGCATTTGTCCGTCCAATGGTAACATTAACCAAGATAATCGTGAAGAGACGTACTAGCCGGAAATACAATTAAACTCCTGTCACATGAATGAGACTAAGAAATGTTATTTCAAACTTTGAGTGGAGAGAATGTGTTAGCAAAAATGCATGACACTGACGCCATATCTACAGGACCTCTTCAGTTCACATAAACACATTCAGGGAGTAAAAACAGATATACTTTTCGTTAATCATCACCTTTTATTGAGTTCAAATTTTTCCAAAAGAGAAGCTTTGGGGATGATAAAATGAATAAATGTAAATAGCATTTATTCAAACTAAACCTCATATTTTTCTGGGAAATTTATGACTATTCCTTAAAGTAAATCTTATAAATTACTTGAATACTATTTAATGGATGTAAAGTACAATCTTGCATAGGCATATTTAATTTCATAAACATATACTATATTTGTTTCAAACTAATAACCCTCCATATTCCAGAAACAGGTACTCCCTGTGAGCTCAAATTATTAGCTCTTAATAGTTAAAACTTATTCCAGGGCTCATAAAGAATGCTTTCAATGCGTTCAATGCTTTCTCGGTATTCAAGCCTTTCGAACAATGGGCATAAAAAATATTAAGCTGACATACGTTATTACGTAGATACTGTATCAATGTAAATAACTATATTATTTAATAAGAAGAACTAAGATAACAGTTAACGTAGAACTATCCGGAGAATGTTATTTCCTAAGGTATCTAATCAAATAATGAAGAAGAAACTACATTCTCAAATTAAATGAATAATATATCAGGTAGGACATATGGTTCCAATGCCCGAAATATAGTATTTTTGCACCTATTTTAAAATTAAATTATACTATTCAAGGGTTTTCAGTAGAGATGGAGAAAATTGAATAAATATTTTACCTAATCTCTCATCTCCTTTAATTGATTTTACATCATTTGTACGTTAGATTTTATTTCATTTTAACACCAATTTTGTTTAGTATTTATCACGTCGAAAAGAACAGATTCAGAGATCATTCAGAAAATTATTTAATAAATTTTTCTTCTCAAGAATATATCATAAAATGATAAAAGTAAGCATTCTAACCTTTCTCTTATAATAGCCCAATGAAAATTGCAATTTTACTTTAAAATATCCTCTATGTACACTAAATTTTCTCAAAATCTATAATAAGTCTTTATTTTGGTGCAAAAGATATGCCACCCCAACCTCAGTAAATTTTACATTAAGCATAATGAATGGCATTGACTTGCAGCTGAAGTTCATATAATAGAATCATGGTACTCTGCATTGTGTAATTGTGCGACTGAGTAATAACACATGTGACGATATGCACATACAGATTATGTTGCGTTTTATTACTTGGAATTAAATAAGTTATTTTTTCTGCAATATACTTAATTAATGGCACCTTTAAAAAACTTCCTGAGTGATAATTAATCATAATATGGTACTATGATTTGTATAAGTATGTATTCTTTAACAGGTTGTTAAATAATTTTGACGACGGCATGAACAAATGTGAAAAAAATTAAGGGCACCGGCTGAATAACAAATGCGATTATTTTTTCTATTCCGCAAAGTAAATAAAGCCACTATCATTAATCATTCAATCAAAATATTTTCTTGAGGTAGGTGTAACTACATAGACATTATAGTGGCAGAAATTAGTCTTTCACTAAAATGAAACTGGCGAGGTGGCAAAATTGTTATCTGCTAAAAGAATAAAATACTAAATATTCATAACTTTCAAAGATATCTTCAGCATACTTGATTGCCCTTGATTTTGAGCATCTAAATTATGTTCCATTTGCGGGACATTAATTAACGACTAAATGGTAATATTACGTTTAATGAGAGTAATTGCAAAGAGGACAGGCGGAACAAAATTTTTATCAACAAAAAAAATTTGAGCCATGCCATAACTCAAATTTTACAATTTGATGGGTTTTGGAAAAATGTGGCACAGGAAAGGACTAGCAAAACCTAAATGTGTGAATTTTCCACGCTGAGGGGCTTAACAGGTGAGATCTGTCATCAGTCATTAAGCTGGAATTTGAGTTGAAGTCTGTGGTTTCGCCCATTAACCCCTTCTCGTGAAAGTATGTTGCCGCAAATGGGTTGGATGCCAGTGGTTTGAATCTCCCAAATGAATTGAATAAGGCGCAGATATGGAAAAACTCTGGCAATGTTTTGAATCAAATCAATGGATTAATTCACAATGTTGAGCATAACGACAACGAATCCATCGCGTAAGTTGCTGACCCTTTCTTAATGAAATGCAATGGCTAAGTGTGAGATATAATATTCAGACGTGTGCGTGAATTGGCAGTTCAAGATTGGAAAAAGAACTAAACGTGTAATAAAACGAATGACTCAATTCATCACAATGGGATTTGATATATTATCACATCATGTTCATTATCATATTTGCGTTGATCAGTTGAAATATGTGGGCACCGTGACTGGCATATGTTGTTAGAGAATAATTTGAGAGAACGGGTGTTACCATTTTTTTCAAATATAGAGAAATACATATGGCATGGGAAGAGCTTTCAAAGGATGAAGCCAGAGAATATTAAATGCTGGCGATTATTATTATTAATTATGTATTCCAAATTTTTTACCTGTTTAATTTCAAACAATTGTTAATAAGATGAAACGAGGCTCTCTACACAAATAATATGTCTGGACCGAGTTTGAACTATAGGAAACCACAATCAGGTACAATATCGTACATGTTGGAGTTCACTTCGAGTCACATTCTGCTGTAAGCGCTCTAAACTTTAACCCTTTTCCATTTTAAATTTCCTCCCCTATTAACCATTTTGTACAAGATACGGAAAATAATAGAACACGAGACAAAATTATCAAACGACAAAGAACCCCTTACTGTTATGACTATGCATCAGAAAAAACTTCACGATTAAAACTCTACCAGAAAATGCGCATCAAAATAAAATTATTATCGCTTAGATTTTTAGATACGTACGACAGAGTATACCAATATGAGATAAAAATCTTATCAGATTGTGCTATTGTCAGCCATTCTTTCTTGTTTTGAATATTTTGGAAACTCTCTTCACACTAGAAGAAATAAGTGCCAGTCACCTAACCCCATAACCTGTATAACACCTCTTTTGCTCAAAAGCTGCTTTGCCTGATTTTGGCGTGAGAGAGCTTTTATTATTAAGTGAAGTGGAAAATTGCAGGGTCAGTTCTTTGCTCTGTTTGACCTACGATGTCATATGCAGGGAGCGGTGTCAAAGACATAAACATAGCATATCGGCAAATAATACCTCGCTACCAATGATGGATTTGTTAGAGATAAGCTCTGTGAAGTCAAAATCACGCCAAATTTTAATTGAAAGCCC